>NC_138770.1:659315104-659572604 GCF_965119305.1 Pelophylax lessonae
TTGGATGTGCATCTTAAGGTCCCGCTCTTCTGGCTTTTTTTTTTTTTTTTTTGGACGAATACTGTACTGATTAAACGAATATCGTATGGGTGAAATTTTTGTGTTTTGTCCCTTCTGAATATTTTGCATGATCTGTCATGATCAACTCTGAAAAGCTAATGGTTCTATTCTCATACGATCGCTGTGTTTTTCTCATTGTGTGCACTGTGTGTACCCGTTTTTCATAAATCTCCCCCCTATGTGTTTGTATTGGCTGCTCCTGAGCTTTCCAATTCCCCCCCAGCAATACAAACACATTGTGTAAGCCGGTTCCGGAGTCCTGGATTTCTTCAGATGGTTCTCCTATTATTTATAGAGTGCTAATGGATTATGTGGGATGTGTGAAGGCTGCATAAAGGGGGAAAAAAAGTAATCTGCATCACTGAGAAGCATTTATTCATTCAGGATTGCATGTGCAAAAAGTCTACATTTTTGGGGCAGACGTTGTTTTTTGCACATTTTAAAGTTTTTAGCTACAATTAGAAAGAAAAAAAAAAAAAAAAAAAAAGAAGAAGAAATCAGCAGAAGTTGGGGTACTTACATTAAGGGCCGGTTCACACTACCGCGACGCTACTTCCCGGGGCTACCTCTGAGGTCGCGGTGCGAGCAGCGCACCGCGACCTCGGAGCGGCCGCCACGGACTTCATAACATTGAAGTCTATGGCGGTCGCCTCCTGGTCGCCCCAAAGAAGCTCCGGACCCTTTTTCTAAGTCGGAGCGACTTGTGTCGCTCCTATTAGAACGGGTCCGCAGCTTCCCTATGGGAGGCGACCTGTGAGGCGACCAGGTCGCCTCACAGGTCGCCTTAGTGTGAACGGGGGCTTAGGCTCGGTTCACACTGCGACAGCAAACGACTTTGTGACTTTGCCCTACAACTTCCTTCTGACTTGGATGTTTTTTTGGAGCCTGTACAAGGCAGGGTGGATTTGATTTAAATCCAGTCAATTTTAAATCCCTAGTAAAAAGGCTCGATTCAAATCAGCTCGATTGAAATCATAATTTTTAAAGAGCAACTGTCATCTCTGTCCTCCTCCTGACCCGCTGTTCAATCAAGAACAGTCCCATTCACTTTAATGGGACGGCTGGTGATGCAGTAGTGACAAAACAAGGTGAGGGGACGCGGCGGAAGTAGGTAGGTGGATGGCTGCTAACAGGGGCTGCCATGATGGATCTGAAATGACGAGGTTCTCTTTAACCACTTTGCGACCGCCCACCGCAGTTATACTGTGGCAGGCCGCCGCTCCTGCGCAAACCGGTGTAAGTATATGTCGGTCACGCGCAGGGAGCTAGGGGGCGAGCGGGGAAGCCGATGCACAGGGCAGGCGGCTCTGATTAAACACATCTGACCGTTCTTCTCCCTGGAATGATCACAGAGCTCCTGTGATCCTTCTTTATAGGATCACAGGTCTCTATGATCATTGCACAAGCCACGCCCCCCCACAGTTAGAATCACTCCCCTAGGCTCACATTTAACCACATTTAATCAGTGGGTAGAATGTCCCTTACATTGGTGATCAGTGGGAAGAATGCTCCTTACATTGGTGATCAGTGGGTAGAATGTCCCTTACATTGGTGGTCAGTGGGAAGATTGCTCCTTACATTGGTGGTCAGTGAGTAGAATGCTCCTTACATTGGTGGTCAGTGGGAAGAATGTTCCTTACATTGGTGGTCAGTGGGAAGAATGTTCCTTACATTGGTGGTCAGTGGGAAGAATGCCCCTTACATTGGTGGTCAGTGGGAAGAATGCCCCTTACATTGGTGGTCAGTGGGTAGAATGTCCCTTACATTGGTGGTCAGTGGGAAGAATGCCCCTTACATTGGTGGTCAGTGGGAAGAATGCCCCTTACATTGGTGGTCAGTGGGAAGAATGCCCCTTACATTGGTGGTCAGTGGGTAGAATGTCCCTTACATTGGTGGTCAGTGGGAAGAATGCCCCTTACATTGGTGGTCAGTGGGTAGAATGTCCCTTACATTGGTGGTCAGTGGGAAGAATGCCCCTTACATTGGTGGTCAGTGGGAAGAATGCCCCTTACATTGGTGGTCAGTGGGTAGAATGTCCCTTACATTGGTGGTCAGTGAGTAGAATGCTCCTTACATTGGTGGTCAGTGAGTAGAATGCTCCTTACATTGGTGGTCAGTGAGTAGAATGCTCCTTACATTGGTGATCAGTGGGAAGAATGCTCCTTACATTGGTGGTCAGTGGGAAGAATGTCCCTTACATTGGTGATCAGTGGGTAGAATGTCCCTTACATTGGTGGTCAGTGGGTAGAATGTCCCTTACATTGGTGATCAGTGGGTAGAATGTCCCTTACATTGGTGATCAGTGGGTAGAATGTCCCTTACATTGGTGATCAGTGGGTAGAATGTCCCTTACATTGGTGATCAGTGGGTAGAATGTCCCTTAAATTGGTCTCTGTGTTGATTCCACAAGCCCATCCCCCTCACTGTTAAAAAAAATACCCCCTAAGCCAGGCATGTCCAACCTGTGGCCCGAGGGCCGCATGCGGCCTGGAACCTCAGGCAATGCGGCCCACTGGCCCCCGATTTTTTATTTTTTTTTTGCTGGGGAGGAAGGAAGTCAGGTCGGGGGCACGGTCACAGCAGCTGCCAACTAACGGTAGACAGAGGCTGCCTCGAAGGGGGGGGGGGGGGGAGCATGTGCAGTGTTTCTGACTTCTACCACCATGACCACTTCAAATCACTGAATGGGTCATGGTGGTTAGAGTGTTGCTTTATTATTGCTCAGAAGAAGTAAACCTCTGTATACTGATTCCATTTCATTTGATCTTCCTCTAGTTGTGCTAAATTAGTGCGGGGGGAACGGCGGTGCGGGAAGGGTGCAGCGGCATTTTATTACTTATATACCTTAACTATAGTATATATTTTATATGCGGCCCGAGAAAATATCTCTACACTCAATGTGGCCCAGAGAAGCCAAAAGGTTGGACACCCATGCCCTAGGCATATGCTTAACTTTTTGATCGACCCTGAGTTAACCCCTTCCCTGCCAGTGTCATTATTACAGTAACCGTGCATATTTTTAGCACTGATTACTGTAGTAATGTCACTGGTCCCCCCCAAAAGTGTCAAAAATGTCAGTTAGGGGTCCGATCTGTCTGCCGCAATGTTGCAGTCCCACAAAAAATCGCAGATCGCCGCCATTACTAGTAAAAAAAACAAACAAACAATAAAAATGACATAAATCTTTCCCCTAGTTTGTAGATGCGATAACTTTTGCGCAAACCAATCAAAATACACTTATTGCAGGGTTTTTTTTGTTTTTTTTTTTTGTTTTTTTTGTTTTTTATGTGCTACAAAATGTAATATGTAGCAGAAAACAAATTGGCCTAAAATGTTAAAAGCATTTTGATTTTCAAATTCTTTTTTTTTTTTACAATGTTAAATAGCAGAATGTGAAATGTATATATAATATTTTTTTTTCAGAATGGTCGCTCTTTTTTTTGTTTATAGCGCAAAAAATAAAAATCGCAGAGGTGATCAAATACCACCAGAAGAAAGCTCTACTTGTGGGAAAAAAGGACATCAATTTTATTTGGGTACAGCATCGCACGACCGCGCATTTGTCCGTTAAAATAACGCAGTGCCGAATCGCAAAATATGGCCTGGTCATTAAGGGGGCAAATCCTTCCCGTCCAGAAGTGGTTAAATATAAGGACTTATTTTCACTGGTAGTTGGTGTGAAATTGTGTGAATCCATCCATGCAGTGCCATGTTATCTCAGCTTGCAGAGCTTGGATTTATTGAATGAGTTTACAAAAAAACAATATTGCAGAATATACAGCCTCATGCTACATAACTAAGCTCCATTTCATGCCGAATAAATTCAATTATTATCTATAGATAGAATTTTATTAAAAATACATTTAATAAAATTCCAAAAAATCTATTTTTTTTTTTTTTTATCCACCCTGGTACAAGGGCTGAAATCGCACCCAAGTTGGACCAAAGTAGTGCAGGAGCCTATTCTGAAGTCGGAGAGACTTGTGTAGTATGTTAGGATGGCTCTCCTAGGGAAACATTTGACATGTCATGTGACTTGGGGTGTCACCAGTCAGATCCCATGTCCCAGCAGTGTGAAAGGAGCCCCTAAAAGTGTCCCTGTGCTGGTGGCTGCTCTGAGGTTCTCTGCTCCCTCCTACACCCCGCAGATGTAACCTTCCAATACTGGGGAGGATAATATGATCAGCTGGACCCATCGTATGCACATGTCAACAGTGCATAATATGGCCGCCCTTTACGCCTCCCTCCTCCATTCATGGAAGATGTACTATAGGGTCCATCAGTAAAAAGCACTCTATGAATGGAGGAGGCAGGCTTTTTATTCATCCACCTGTCCTTCATTCATAGATGCTGTATTATAACTTCCATCAATAAAAAGCACTTTATGAATGGAGAAGGCAGACCCTTCATCTGTCTCGCTGTTCTCCATTCATAGATGCTGTACTGCAACATCCATCAATGAAAAGCAATCTATGAGTGGGAGAGGTAGACCATTTATTCATACACACATCCTCCATTCATAGATGGTGTACTGTGACGCCCTTACCGTCTCCCTGCTCCTTTCATCCATCCATTCTCCATGATGCTGTACTATAACATCCATCAATGAAAAGCACTTTATGAATGGAGGAGGCAGACCCTTCATCTGTCTACCTGTTCTTCATTCATAGATTCTGTACTATAACATCCATCAATAAAAAGCACTTTATGAATGTGAAAGAGTGTATGAACATGCCTTAACTGAAATATATTTTCAGAATACATTTCAGGTCATGCCCATTCTACGATGGAATGTGGGTTCTTGCAAATGATATTAACGAGCCATTTGACACACCTCATTCATACACCCTGGACATCAGACAGATATATTTTGCATATAGACGACAAGACATGGATAGGTGTTGACATGTTTAAACACCTTTCCATTCATTCATTCGGACACTTAACAAGTTAAGGCTTCGCATAAAGATTACTGACACCACCTAAACACAATTGACAATTGCTTACATTAACACATCTGACAGCTGAACACAGACGGATCGGCTCTCCCACAAAACACAATCTCTGACACAAGACACCTCATATTGACACAGATGTATAGGGGACACAAGGGCCTTTTCTTCTATTCCTTGGTGTGAGATATGTTCTATTGATAAATTGACCCATGAATTGTAACTGGTTTAAACAGGGTTTTGCCGCCCAAATTTCCTTTAAATGTCTGAGAGAAACTTGAAATAAACAGATGTGTCTACACCTTGCTTAAGTGCTCTGCGTTGTCGCACCTCCTGGCCGGAAGAGAGAGAATTCACTATACAGGGGGGTTAGCAACTGAAGGGTCGTAAATCATCTCATACCTGTCTCTTGACGTGGACGAGCTAACAGAATGGAAGAGGCAGACCCTTCATCTGTCTACCTGTTCTCCATTCATAGATGCTGTACTATAACATCCATCCATGAAAAGCACTCTGAGTGGGGGAAGTGGGTGGGAGAGGTAGACCTTTTATTCATCCACACATCCTCCATTCATAGATGCTGTACTGTAACGCCCTTTCCGTCTCCCCGCTCCTTTCATTCATCCGCCCATTTTCCATAGATGCTGTACTATAACACCCATTAATAAAAAGCGCACTATGAATGGAGGAAGTGGACCTTTCATTCACCTGCCCGTCCTCCATTACTAGTGTGCTTTTTACTGATGTAAGCTATAGCACTGCTTCTACGAATGGAGGGTGGGCGGATGAATGAAAAGTCTGCCTCCTCCATTCCTAGAGTGGTTCTCATTGATGGAAGCTATAGCACAGCATCTATGAATGGAGGAGGGTGCCAGAAGGGGCGTGCATAGTTGGCACTCTTAATGAGTGCATATGAAAAGTCCAAGTGATCATATTAACCCCTGAGGTACTGAAAAATTACAGCTGTGGGTGGTAGGGGTACACCAGCATACCTTGTGCCGATTTTAAACTTAAGCCTCGTACACACGCACCGATTGTTGGCCGACCGATCGGCCGTCTTTTGTCCAGTGTTGTTTTGTTGGTTGAAATGTGCTCTAGACTGCACACGAATTTTGTCGGCCAACAACAACCAACTTCAGAAGTGATGTCATGTGCTGGTTTACTTTCCGTGTGTTTTTTCTTCTCTGAGCATGCCCAGTCTTGCTCATCTGATTTTTGTCTGCCGAAATCTGTACTGACTGACAGAAAATCGACCGTTCTGTTGACGGCCAACAAAAATTTTATAGCCTGCACACCAGATTTTGTTCGGCTGAAAAGTCGCAGTCGGTTGTCGGAAGCAACATACTAACAAGCCGATAATCGGCCGATCGGGCGGCGGCCGAAAATTCCCGGCCAACAATCGGTACGTGTGTACGAGGCTTTAGACTGTTCTGTGGTCCTGGAGACATATTGCCTTGATAGGTACAATGGTGCCATCCATTTGCCGCTTTAAACACATACGCAGTTGTAATCATGCTGGTAATTTAATTTTTGTCTTTTCTTTTCTTTTTGCCAAATTCCAGCAGGACCCAAGTACAATGGAGGGCACCACAGTTTTGCTGGAGTCCAAGTCTCTGCCCATCCACCTCCTGAAGGAAATGCACCAACTCCGGCTGCTGGGCCATTTCTGCGATATAACTATAAGAGTGGAGCATCAGGGGTCCACCGAGGACTTCAGCGCCCACAAAACCATCCTGGCAGCCTCCAGCAAGTATTTCAAGGAGATCTTTACCAGCGATCGGCTCCTGGGTTGTAGTTCTGTCTTGTTGAATGAAATATCAGCTGTGGATTTCGCCTTGTTTCTGGAATTCATCTATACTTCCAAGCTAGAAGTAGAAGAAGACAAAGTCCAGCGGGTCAAAGACGTAGCCGAAAAACTAAAATGCTACGACCTGGCCAAGGCCTGCAGTCAACATAGAAAGCAGATGTTGGAAGAGTCGGTGTGGTTGGACCTGCAGAATATTGAAGAATCGCAAGACGGTGAGGATGACATGCAGGAACTGCATATAAATTCTCTGACCGATGGGGCAGATGAGGTCCAAAGTACAGATAACTCCACTGCCTTTCCCAATGGCCAAGACGGCAAACTCGGAGAGGAGTCCTGTTTGGAGGCCTCCTCAACAATAGCGGTGGAAGATTATATGGAAAAAAAGAAGGACCCCTCCAAGCATTCCAGCTCCAAATCCAGAAGGTCAAGTGGACGCCTAGCCGGGAGGAAAGCTGTGGTTGAGATTCCCAAGAAGAAATACACAAGACGACTTCGGGAACAGCAAGATGGTGAAGACGTTGACTCCTTACTGAACGGCATTGGACGAGAATCCTTTCCGTGCAATGAGGAGCTTATCAGCGAGCAGACTGAGGACTGCATCAAAGCTGAAGAGGACGAGGACAGTCCATGTGAAATGGTGGAGAGTGGAAAAACCTCCAATGATGATGGTAATCCTCAAGCGACTGGTAAATACGTGGTATGTTCTATCTGTGGGGAGAACTTTGACGATGAAAAGACGTACTTGAAACACTCAAAGCAGAATCACGGAACTTCCGAAGAGATCTACCAGTGCGATATTTGTAACCAAAGCTTTGCAAATAAGTGCAACTTAAAAAGCCACCAACGTCACGTGCACAGCAATGAGCGCCAGTTCCCGTGTGAGCTCTGCAACAAGAAGTTCAAGAGGAAAAAAGACATCAAGAGGCACATTTTGCAGGTCCACGAGGGTGGTGGCGAAAGGCACTTCTGCCAAGTGTGTGGGAAAGGCCTAAGTTCCAAGACGGCCTTGAGGCTCCATGAAAGAACGCACACCGGGGACAAACCCTTTAAATGTTCCTTGTGTATTGCCAGGTTCTCCCAGACTTCTGCGCTGAAAACACACATGAGGTAGGCATTCATGCTTAAAGAGGTTGTAAACCCATACGAAATTTATTTTTTTTTCGACCTAAAAGAGAAAGACATAATGCATCGCATACTAGCTCATTATGAAATACTTACCTTAGAACGAGCCCCCGCTGTGCCGTCCGCTTAGCTGTATGACGGTCGACATGTCCAGTTGCCCGTCTTCCAGGATCGAGGCATCCGGGTATCTGATTGGCCGAAGCCGTGGTGACGTCACTCCCGCGCACGCGCGCGGGAGCCGACGGTCACGGCACAGGTCTCTGAAGAAACGGCACCAGCGGCCGTTCCTTCAGAGCGCATGTGCCAGTGACGTCACTCATGTAAGGTAACGGTGCATGTTTAGGAGATATTTACAGTACCTATAGATAAGCCTTATCATAGGCTTACCTATAGGTAAAAGTGTCAGAGGAGGGTTTACTTCCTCTTTAACCACCTGAAGACCAGGCCTTTTATGGCACTTTTTTCCAGAAAAATTACTTGGAACCCCCCCCAAACATGATACATATTTTTTTTAAAGCAGAGGCCCTAGAGAATAAATTGGTGGGTGTTGCAATTTTTTTCATCACATGGTACTTGTGCATGAAAAGCAATTTTTTTTTTTTATATATATATAATACTCAATTGTTTAGTGAAATCTAAAAGATGATGTTACGCGGAGTAAATAGATACCAAACATGTCACGCTTTAACCACTTAAGCCCCGGAAGATTTTACCCCCTTCCTGACCAGGGCCTATTTTGCGATTCGGCACTGCGTGACTTTAACGGACAATTGCACGGTTGTGCAACGCTGTACCCAAACGAAATTGACGTCCTTTTTTTTTCCCCACAAACAGAGCTTTCTTTTGGTGGTATTTGATCATCTGTGCGATTTATTTATTTTTGATCATGCGCTATAAACAAAAAAAGAGCGTCAATTTTGCAAAAATAACAATATTTTTCACATTTTTTTTACATGAAATTCCCCCCCCCCCCCCCCCCCCAAAAAATGTAAAAATCAAAATATTTTAACATTTTCGGCCAATTTGTTTTATGCTACATATGTTTGGTAAAAAAAAATTGCAAAAAGCGTATTTTGATTGGTTTGTGCAAAAGTTATCGCGTTTACTAACAAAGGGAAAGATTTTTGACATTTTTGTTGTGTTTTTTTTTTTTTTTGCGGTACTGCGACATTGTGGCGGACAGATCAGACCCTTGACTGACATTTTTGACACTTTTGGGGTTACCAGTGACATCACTACAGTAATCAGTGCTATACATATGCACTGTTACTGTAAAATTACACTGGTAGTGAAGGGGTTAACTTTTTTTGAGAGGGAGGGGTTGTGTGTGTCCCTAGGGGCGTGATTCTAACTGTGATTGGCTGTGGCTTGAGGTGTAGGAACAGTGATCAACGGTCCTACATAGTAGAACCGTATGATCACTGTTTCTACACCGGGGAGAATGACAGGCGGCTTGTTTACATTAGCCGCCTGCCTTTCTCCCTCTGCACCGACGATCGCTGAGTGACCGGCGGACATCGGGTCCGCCGGTCACACGCGCGGGGGGGGGGCCGCGACCACGCCTCTGGGGGCGCGCTCTCGCTCCCTAGAGCCTCACAGGCTAGCGATGTAGTACTACGTCACTCTGCCTGTGAGGGGCTGACTGCCGACGTAAATAGTCGTGTGGCAGTCGGCATGTGGTTAAAATCGCGCACGTCTGTGCAACAGCGACAAACAATGTAAATTGTATCATCCATAGGCGATGCTTTAAAAGCCTTTACAGGTTACCATTTTGGATTTACACAGAAGGTCTGGTGCTAGAATTAAATTAAACTTTAAATCCCCAGTGTAAAGGTGACATGACTGTCCAATGCAGTGATGATCAAGTGGAAAATGGATCCCAACACCAACTGAAAGATGGAGATGTAGTTTGCTCACCAGATCCGTAGGAGTGCCGTATAGCACCTGGGTCAAAATCGCTTGAAATATAGTAGGAGAGGGGATCCAGATATTCAGCAGGTCATGGATGTCCAAGTGATGGTATATAGCAGATAAAACACTCAAAGCCTCTCGGTCAACCAAATGATGGTGCATGGAACCAGGAAAGGAGGAGAAGCAAAAAATAGTGTAATACTGCTAAAAAAAAATTTATTACGCAAATAAATAAAATTTACACTTCCAAACATCGCATGTAAAGAGGCATGGAAGAATGTAATGGTAGGCTGTCAGTAGCGTGGCCATGCCTCTTTACATGATGAGATTGCGAGTGACCGGCGGACATCGGAGCCGCCGGTCACTCGCGCGGGGATGTTAGTGAACGAGCGGGGGCGGGAGCACGCCTCCTTGCCCCCTAGAGGCTCGTGAGCGAGTGACGTACCCTTACGTCACTTTGCCCAGGAGGGGCTGACCGCCGCAGTAAATATACTGACGGCGGTCGGCAAGTGGTTGAAGAAGGGGTGGCCTCCCTCCAGGCTCACCTGCCCTCTGCCTATACATTATAATGCATGTGCTTCCACTGTGGGGGCTCTCAAAATTTAGAGTTAGGACTACAGAAATTATTGGGGTGCCCTGATGGGGCTCTGTAGCCTACACATGTATTTAAAAAAAGACAAAAACAACACTGTGCTAGATAGCAAAAAAAGCTGCCTGCACTAAGAGCAATCAACCAAACTCCAAGGATACATATAAAATTAACCACTTGCCGACCGCCGCATGACTATTTACTGCGGCGGTCAGCCCCTCACAGGCAGAGCGACGTAGTACTGCGTCGCTAGCCTGTAAGGGTCTAGGGAGCGCGCGCCGCTGGAGGCGCGCTCATGGACCCCCCCCCCCCCCCCCCGCGCGTGTGACCGGCGGACCCGATGTCCGCCGGTCACTCGGCGATCGTCGGTGCAGAGGGAGAAAGGCAGGCGGCTGATGTAAACAAGCCGCCTGTCATTCTCCCCGGTGTAGAAACAGTGATCATACGGTTCTACTATGTAGAACCGTATGATCACTGTTCCTACACCTCAAGCCACAGCCAATCACAGTTAGAATCACGCCCCTAGGGACACACATAACCCCTCCCTCTCAAAAAAGTTAACCCCTTCACTGCCAGTCTAATTTTACAGTAACAGTGCATATGTATAGCACTGATTACTGTAGTAATGTCACTGGTAACCCCAAAAGTGTCAAAAATGTCAGTCAAGGGTCCGATCTGTCCGCCGCAATGTCGCAGTACCGCAAGAAAAAAATCGCAGATCGCTGCCATTACGCGTTAAAAAAAACAACAAAAAAACCAACAAAAATGACAATCTCTCACTTTGTTAGTAAACGCGATAACTTTTGCGCAAACCAATCAAAATACGCTTTTTGCGTTTTTTTTTTTTTTTTTTTTTTACCAAACATATGTAGCATAAAACAAATTGGCTGAAAAAGTTAAAAAAAAATTGATTTTTACATTTTTTGGGGGGGGAATTTCATATAATAAAATGTGAAAAATATTATTTTTGAAAAATTGACGCTCTTTTTTTGTTTATAGCGCATGATCAAAAAATCGCACAGGTGATCAAATACCACCAAAAGAAAGCTCTGTTTGTGGGAAAAAAAGGACGTCAAATTCGTTTAGGTACAGCGTCGCACGACCGCGCAATTGTCCGTTAAAGTCACGCAGTGCCGAATCGCAAAAAAAACCCTGGTCGGAATGGGGTAAAATCTTCCGGGGCTTAAGTGGTTAAGAGTGCAGCGTTAAATGAATCATAATAATAAAATCCTTAGAATAAAAATTCTTAAAAATCAGTGCACAGGAGTAGTCAAAGCAGGAACTGGACCACCAATGGAGACAGATGAATAAAGATAAGAGGGTGATTCAAGACCTCCACTTCACACCCAAGGTAAATAATCAAAATCTACTTACCAAATAACCCAGGCCACAAGATTATAGGTCAGGGGGTCTCCAAACTTTCTAAAGTAAGGGCCAGTTTACTGTCCTTCAGACATCAGCGGGGGCCAAACTGTGCCCAGTGGGAGTAAACATTTCCCGATCTTTGGTATTAGTGGGAGAAATAGTTGGTGTCAGTGGGAGGAATAATGCCTCAAGGGCTGGATAAAGGCAAGCAAAGGGCCACATCTGGCTCCAGGGCTACAGTTTGAAGACCACTATTATAGGTGGTCAAGGGGGCTTAGTAACAGAGCTTTCCTAAACAGGATGTCACATACAGCGGGGTGGATAGGGATTCCCAATAATATAAAACAGAAAAAGCTTCCATAGTGCATTAAAAGATATCTGATTTATTGAATTAAAAGTTGGTATTGCACTTACAAATTTCCATAAGCATACAGGCGGCAACAACTTAGGTTTGTAGAGGAAAACAAGCGGTATTCCTGCGGGCTCCATTTCAAACCTCCAGCTCTCGAGTGCGATCAAGCAATCAAAGCAGGTTAGGCGTGATGACATAGTCGCCACAGACCCCCTACGCGTTTCATCACAGATAACATCCACTGGGGTTGGTTACACATATATTTGCAAATGTGTTCAAACTAAACCCCTGTTTTTAACCACTTAAGCCCCAGCCCTATTTCGGACACTTTTTGTTTACAAGTTAAAACCAGTATTTTTTCCTAGAAAACTACTTAGAACCCCCAAACATTATATATATTTTTTTAGCAAAGACTCTGGAGAATAAAATGTCGGTCATTGCAAAATTTTTTGTCACGCGGTATTTGCGCAGCGGTCTTTAAAACGCCATTTTTTTTTTTTGGAAAAAATTTGAAAAATCACATTTCACTGCATTTAAAAAATACTAAACAGTAAAGTTAGCCCATTTTTTTTTTGTATATTGTGAAAGATGATGTCACGCCGAGTAAATAGATACCTAACATGTTACGGTTTAAAATTGCGCCCCCCCGTGGGATGGCGACAAACTACGGTCAATAGAGATCTCAATCTGCGACGCTTTAAATTTATTTAACGGTTACCAGTTTAGAGTTAGAGTGTAGCTCTTTTTTTTTTTTAATTATTGCCCATGCTCTGGCGATCGCGGCGATACCTCACATGTGGGGTTTGAACAGCGATTTCATTCGGCTCGACTTGCGTATACGTTTTTTTTTTTGTGCGCGAGCTAACGGTGACGGGGGCGGCTAAATTTTTTTTTTCCTATTTATTTTTTATTTTTTTTAAACTTTATTACAGGTTTTTTTTTTTTAAAAAAATCTGATCACTTTTATTGCTGTCACAAGCAATGTAAACATCCCTTGTGACACCAATATGTAGTGACAGGTACTCTTTATGGAGGGATCGAGGGTCTAAAAGACCCCAAACCCCCTCCACTACACTTCCCTGTATGCAAAACGCCAAAAACGGCATTTTTGCATACAGCCGTTTTTCAAAACTGCCGCCTTTTGCAGCACAGTAACCCGGAAGTGACGTCATGGACGCCGCCTCCGGGTTACGTCATCGGAGCCCCGATTGATGCCGTTTCCGGCTTTCATCGGGACTCCATCCAGTCGGCGGACATGTCTGCTGGGTGCTCGGGGCTCCCGGTGGGACGGGAGCCCCGAGCAAAGCCACGGAAGGCGGCGGGGGGGGGGGGGGACGTCCCATCCCGCCCCCCGGGTAACGATCGAGCGGCTCCCGAGCCGCATCGGTCGTTACCGACGGAAAGCTGACCGTCGGCTTCAAACCACGGTACCGGGATGATCATCCCGGTATAACCCCGCAAAGTGTACCGACATACGCTTTGTTTTGCACTATTGTTTCTGGGGTACAGACAACAAATAATGCAATCATACAATTGATATAAAAAGTCTACACACCCCTGGTAAAATGTCAGGTTTCTGTGATGTAAAAAAAAAATGAGACAAAGATAAATCCTTTCAGACCTTTTTCCACCTTTAATGTGACCTATAAACTGTACAACTCAGTTGAACAAAAAAACTGAAATCTTTTAGGGGGGGGGGGGGGGGGAGTAAAAATCAAAAAATTAAAATAATGTGGTTGCATAAGTGTGCAACCACATGCAACCCAAAGCATACATCCAAATCAGCAAATGAATGGCTTCACCAGAAGAAGAGCAAAGTTTTGGAATGTCCCAGCCAGAGCCCAGACCCGAATCCAACTGAAAATCTGCGGGGTGATATGAAGAGGGCTGTGCACAGGAAATGTCCTCGCTATCTGACAGATTTGGAGTGTTTTTGGAAAGAGTGGTGCAAATATTGCCAAGTCAAGCTGTGCCATGCTGATAGACTCATACCCCTGTGCTGGAAAAAAATCAAAAGGTGCTTCAACAAAATATTAGTTTAAGGGTGTGCACACTTATGCAACCATATTATTATTTTTTTTTTTTTACTTCCCTCCACCTAAAAGCTTTCAGTTTGTTCTTGAACTGAGTTGTACAGTTTATAGGTCACATTAAAGGTGGAAAAAGTTCTGAAATTATTTATCTTTGTCTCCATTTGTTTTTTTTTTTTTTTTTTTTTTACATCACAGAAACCTGACATTTTACCAGGGGTGTGTAGACTTTTTATATCCACTGTGAAAGTTGGGAGTAGGGATGAGCTGGGTTTAGGCAGAACCAATAGGAAGTTTTCACATGATCACACCCCCCCCCCCCACCAGCCAAATCCGCTGCAGCTGAGGAATCCCCCGCTCCGCAGTTGCACGTGCACAAAGGGGTGGGCTGTGAAACTATTGGCCTAATTTGCCACTGGGTGTAACCCTCCTCAGGATGCCATCCTGCGATTTCTAAAAAAAAAAGTTGATTTTGTTTAATACAGGAAATTTGTTTTTCTTCCCCAGAATTCACACTGGAGAGAAGCCATTTGCCTGCGAGGAGTGCGGAGCCAAGTTTACCCAGAACCACATGCTGATCTATCACAAGCGCTGTCACACAGGTACGTGATCATAGCTGTGCTCTTCTGAGCAAATGAAAGTACGTCTGTATTTGTGTCGAGAATTAGGAGCTGTAATGTATGGGACCAGGGAAACCAAACCCCATCCATGTTTTATTTTTCTTTCTTTTATGCTGAAGACTTTAGGAATGATAAAAATGCTGATATTCAAGCAGAACTAACTCCCCAGAAAAATTTGCTTCCACCTCCTTCCAGATATGTGACGTTTAAAATGGTTGTAACCCAAAAGAAAAAGATCCTGCTCCTTTAAAGCAAGATATACAGCAAAGTGCTTGTGCGATGTCATTTGTCCCTTTCTATGCTGTAAAATACCTGGTTGATCCTACCTGTTGCTGTGTCCCCCTTAGTGTTCTGACCAAGGTAATCATGGCTCCTGATCCATGATACCATGGTCAGCTTAGGTGCCTCTGTCATCCCGTTGTCTCTCCCCCTTCCTCCCTGCCTTTCAGCTCAGGGGTCTGTGTGTGTCCCCGCCCCTCTCGCTGATATGGCTGTAAAATCACTAATCCCAAATCCTGGAATCCCCTCTGTTACAGAAAGATAAACTGTGCAATATATGTGTGCTTTAAAAATTATACAGCAAAATACCTTATTGCAGAGCGCCGCTGTGCGCTCACGTGATCTCCTACCACTCTCCTCCTGGCTGACATCAATAGGGAATCTCAGCCGGTCTCGCTTTAGTTCTTAGATTGGGGAAGCTGAGCGCCAGGAGGTCATGTAAGCGCACAGCGGCGCTCTGAAATAAGATATTTCGCTGCATGATTTTTAAAACACAGATACTGAGCAGTATATCTTTCTGTAACCGGGGATTCCAAGATTTTACAACCACTTTACATCCCTCACTGGCTGCTGTCATCCTCTTCCTGACTACTTCCAGGCGCTGGGTTTTCAGCCTCTTGATTGGCCAGAATTGGAAATCACATCATCCCACACATATATATACATGGGAGTCAATCGTTCCAGCACAGCCGGAGTTTGCCAGGAATGCATGTATGTATGTATTCATGGGAAGATAGTGAGCAGGCAGGTAAGTGTTTGTTATTGCAGAAGAGACCTTGCACATCTCTTCAATTAAAGTGGTTCTAAGAACCTAAACATTTTTTTATGTTAATGCATTCCCTGCATTAAGGTAAATGTTTAGGCATCAGTATCGCCCCCCCCCCCCTCCTCTCCCCTTATACTTGCCTGAATCCTCACTCGATCCAGCAATGAGCTGAAAGGGAAGGGAGGGGGAGAGACATCTCCTGCAGCTCTGTCTTCTCTCCTCACTCTCACAGGACAGGCTGAAAGTCATTGGCTCCCACTGGTGCCAGTCAAATCCTGTTATTGGGAGTGGGCCCGAGCCATGCTGTCTTTGTCTATGGACGCAGGCAGTGTGGCTCAGGATCACGCCCACATGGGTTCCCCTATAGGAAGCAGCTTGCTATGGGGGCACTCGCCAAAGAGGAGGGACCGGGAGCGCTGGCGGGAGACACAAGAAGAGAAGGTTCGGGGCTGCTCTGTGCAATTCTGTTACACAAAGCAGGTAAGTATATCATACTAACAGGTGATGGCGCCCTGAATGTGGGATCAAGTGTGTGTGTGGCTGCCCCTTTTTTTTAAAAAAAAGTGATTAAATCACCTTAAAATTGAAAACAACAATAAGTAAAGGTTTTGGCGCTCACAATGTTAAATCCTAATCAAACGTATATGATTCTGTGCAAATGGGCGATAACATTTGGTGTGTTGTAAAATATACAATAAAAAATGCAAAACCTAAAGTCAAATATAATGCCCAACACCAAAAATAAAAAGTGATTCTAGACAGACGTGTCTTCTAGTGGCTTCACCACGGGTACTCCTCAAGAATTCAAATAAACTTTACTACACTATGTGTGTCTCTGGGGGAGCGGATCTCTACATCCTGGCCATTTCCCGAGGGATCATCGGATTGAAAGGAACCGATCTGCACATTTTGACCTTCTGTAGAAAGGGGTCAAACACCTTTGGTGAGTTGCCATCTACCCTTTAAGTACCTGTGGTGAAGCCATAAGAAGACATCTAGAAGCACTTTTTATTTTTGCTGTTGGGCATTGTCACATTGGACTTTATGTTTTGTATATTTTACTTGAAGGATTCTACAACACACCAAATGTTATCACATAACGCCCATTTGCACAGAATCATGTGTGTTGGATTATGATTTCGCATTGTGAGCGCCAAAAGCTTTACTTATTGTTTTTTCCAAGTATTTCATGTTGTTTTAAAAAAATGAATTGCTGTTGCTGGCATGTAAATCGTGTGTAATCAGTGGGCACCGCTGCTCCTGGTTACATGCAAATGTTTTCATGTTGGCACTAAATGAATGACTCTTTCATGCGGCAGGGGGGGCGGTCATTCTGCACAGCTGCTGATGAATGACTTATTTACCAAGTAATTCTCCTGCACTCAGGTGCTGTGCTTAGGGGAAAAGACTTTTGGTAGCGTCTACGTTCTTGCTGCCCTCTCAGGACCATAGGTGTCCACACTGGAAAACAAGAGAAGGGCACACTGACCTAGTGCAATGCCATTAAACCATTTATTGAAGAGTAAGGCTCAGTTTCCACTATTGCAACTTGTTGTGCGACTTGACATGTGTCAAGTCGCACAACAAGTCAAAACCCATTATTTACAATTAGCTCCGTTCTAACTGCTGCGACTTGAGTCGCAGCGACTTGAAAAAAGGGTTTTGCACTACTTTTTGGGCGACTTCAGTGCAACTTGTCCCTCATAGAAGGAAGTTGCACTGAAGTCCCCAGAAATAGCCGCAAACAAATCACACTACTACTTCCAGCGCGACTTTGTAGCCGCAATAGTAGAAACGTAGCCTAAGAAAAGGTATCATACATTATACTCCCAAACACAGGTTGCAAATAGGCATATAAAAAATCCTAATACAATCAGGTGACCTCTAGGACATGGATACATTCACTGCTACAGAGGGATATGGATGGCATCCCTACTGGTATGGCTGGCGCATTTCGAGAGAGGACCCTCTTTATCAGAGCCATAAGTACAAATGACCTGCTACACCTTTATATACAAAGATCACAGCAGACCGGACCTCTCAAATTGGTCGTTGGTCATTGGTTTGTATGCAATTCAAATGCTCAAAAAACAATAATAATAAAAAACAAAAGATTTCGTCTTTTTATTTCATCTTTTTTTTGAGTCTTTGAATTGCATACAAAGCAATTACATTTGAGGGGTGGGACCGACCATTTTGCAAGGTCCGGTCTGCTGTGCTCTTTGTATATAAAGGTGTAGCAGGTCATTTGTACTTATGGCTCTGATGAAGACGGTCCTCTCTCGAAACACGTCAGCCATACCAGTACGGACGCCATCCATATCCCTCTGTAGCACTGGATGTATCCAGGTTTGTGAGTATAATGTAGGATACCTTTCTTACTCTCCAATAAATGGTTTAATGGTATTGCACTAGGTCAGGTCGCCCTGCTCTTGTTTTTTTGTTGAATGAGTTATTAAGTCCGTGTTATACACATTTGAGGGGGGGGGGGTGGGGGGGGGGGGGAGCAGAGCCAGCATGGGGTGTTGCATCTCCACACCAGGACCACTCTGAAAGGAGGACGTGGGTGTTACCTTGGGTGGTTTGCATACAAACAGTCTGCCTAAGGGCGCCCACTCCCCCAGACTGGCACACACCTATCAAGACATTTGATATTTGCATAGTTTCTCCTAAGGTCCAGCCTACTTCTTGCATCGGGGCTCTAGATCAGATCACAAAGGTACATTGTGATGATGTTTTCAGGAAGCTATGTACTGCAATCTGCCAGCCCCTCCCACTAGGTATGATATCCCAGCAATGCATAAAGTACAGAGACCTAGTGATGAAGTTGCTGGGTCTAAAATAAGTTCTGTAATGAAAACAGAAAGTTGTATTAAAAAATGTCATTATCATGTTGATGACGGGGGGGAAAGGAGGAACCAGAGAAGTCAAAATGTGAGAGGATGAAACTTCAGCTCTGAGGCCCCATGCATAGTACAGAATTCAGCTTGATGTGAATATCGATTTAATTTTGATGTAATGCCTACATTTATCCAGCAGATGGTGCCAACACTCAACAATATGTTAAAACCTGACTGCTGGTATCTATGTAAGCACATAACCAAAATCATGGGTTTGCCTTGGGCCCTAAAGTGGTTCTAAAGGCGGAAGGTTTTTTTTTTTTTTTTACCTTTAATGCATTCTATGCAATAGGGTAAAAAACCTTCTGCATGTAGCTCTCCCCAAACCTTACCTGAGTCCAATCTCAATCCAGCAATGTGCACAAGAGCAGCTGCTCTCTCCCTCCTCATCGGCTCGCACACAGCAGTGGGAGTCCAGCTGTGCTCATGCGTTAATGGACACTCAGAACGGGACTTGGGAGCGCCCACGCACGAGTGCCCCCAGAGCAAGCTGGTTGCTGTGGGGGGGGGGACCCCAGTGGGGGAACCAAGAGGAGGAGGATCAGAGTTGCTCTGTGCAAAACCATTACACAGAGCAGGAAAGTAGTATAACCTGTTTTTTATTTTAATTAAGAAAAAAAATTATCATTTAATATCACCTTAAGGCCAAAACCATTTCCTTGGGTTTGGATGGAACGGGGGAAAGGTTAGGACCTTTTATCAGGTTTTTGTTGATTATGTGCCTTTGTTGGGAATAGTTCTCCCTACTTCCTGTCCTAGTGACACCTTGTGTGATGGGGGGGGTCTCTGAAGCAGGATGTGAGGAGATCTTCCCAGCAGGGGCAGCATGGGCTATATATATGAAAGGACTGAGAGGAGTTGTCTGTGCCCTGTTTTATATTGGGGAAGGGGGGAGGGGGGGGTTGTTGGGGTTGCTTTTGGGCCATATAGAAAGTTTTTTTTTCTTTTAGCCTCTCACAAAGAGCCAGCATTCCTTCTTTTTTTTTTTTTTTTTGTTTTCTTTGGTTCATCTTCCAGTCATTTCTTAAAAAATAAACCCAGATGATGATGATGATGATGATGATGAATTTTATGCTTCTTAGGGGAGAGGCCTTTTATGTGTGAGACGTGTGGGAAAAGCTTCGCCTCAAAGGAATATTTAAAGCATCATAACCGCATTCACACTGGAGCCAAACCCTTCAAATGTGACATCTGCTTCAGAACGTTCGCTCAGAGGAATTCGCTCTACCAGCACATTAAAGTCCACACTGGTAAGACTCCAATATTTGTCTGGGAAAAGCAACCGAAAAGGAGGATGGCGGGGAGATGGAACTTTATTGGTTTCATGTTCAGTTCTGAAGGTATTGGGGCCCCTTTGACATGGGCCTGGCTACTGACTCGGAATCCACGTTGGACCGCTTCGTCAGCAGTTGCTGGCCGCAGTTAGCAGGCGATTGGGAGTGGGTGTTGGTCCACTGTGTTTTATCAGGTCCAAAGGCAAAGCAGCTCTCTAGCAGGAAATTCTACAGCACTTCATGCTTCCCTCTGCTGACCAGCTTTATGGAGATTCTGATTTCATTTTCCAGCAGGACTTGGCACCGCCCACACTGCCAAAACTACCAATACCTGGTCACATGATCATGGGATTACTGTGCTTGATTGGCCAGCAAACTTGCCTGACCTAAACCCCATAGGGAATCTATGGGGCATTGCCATTACAGTGGAAATAAGTTTATCTCCTCTCCAGCATTTCAAAGTCTGCAAGCTCCACCCCCAGCATGGTCCTTTTCCACTTGTCAGCTTCTGGGGTCGGAGCCTTCTACCATCTTAGTTGGCCAGCTTGCATTGACATAATGCATGTGCACAGGAGTTAGTCCATCACATCACAAAGGAATGCTGAGAATGTACCCTGAGCGTTGTATGAGGGGCTCACTGTACATTGTAAAGAATGTTGCAAGCAGATGACAGGTTTGAAGCTTTTTAATGCAAAAGGGGACAAAGTATGTATTCAGCAATTTAGGAACAAAACTTTGCAAGCAGGATATATAGATATATATATACAGTGCCTTGTGAAAGTTTTCGGCCCCCTTGAACTCTGCGACCTTTTGGCACGTTTCAGGCTTCAAACCTAAAGATATAAAACTGTAATTTTTTGTGAAGAATCAACAACAAGTGGGACACAATCATGAAGTGGAAGAAATTTATTGGATATTTCAAACTAAAAATAAAAAAACTGAAAAATTGGGCGTGCAAAATTATTCAGCCCCCTTAAATTAATACTTTGTAGCGCCACCTTTTGCTGCGATTACAGCTGTAAGTCGCTTGGGGTATGTCTCTATCAGTTTTGCACATCGAGAGACAGAAATTCTTTCCCATTCCTCCTTGCAAAACAGCTCGAGCTCAGTGAGGTTGGATGGAGAGCGTTCTTTCCACAGATTCTCGATTGGATTCAGATCTGGGCTTTGACTTGGCCATTCTAACACCTGGATATGTTTATTTGTGAACCATTCCATTGTAGATTTTGCTTTATGTTTTGGATCATTGTCTTGTTGGAAGACAAATCTCCGTCCCAGTCTCAGGTCTTTTGCAGACTCCATCAGGTTTTCTTCCAGAATGGTCCTGTATTTGGCTCCATCCATCTTCCCATCAATTTTAACCATCTTCCCTGTCCCTGCTGAAGAAAAGCAGGCCCAAACCATGATGCTGCCACCACCATGTTTGACAGTGGGGATGGTGTGTTCAGGGTGATGAGCTGTGTTGCTTTTATGGCAAACATAACGTTTTGAATTGTTGCCAAAAAGTTTGATTTTGGTTTCATCTGACCAGAGCACCTTCTTCCACATGTTTGGTGTGTCTCCCAGGTGGCTTGTGGCAAACTTTAAACAACACCTTTTTATGGATATCTTTAAGAAATGGCTTTCTTCTTGCCACTCTTCCATAAAGGCCAGATTTGTGCAGTATACGACTGATTGTTGTCCTATGGACAGAGTCTCCCACCTCAGCTGTAGATCTCTGCAGTTCATCCAGAGTGATCATGGGCCTCTTGGCTGCATCTCTGATCAGTCTTCTCCTTGTATGAGCTGAAAGTTTAGAGGGACGGCCAGGTCTTCGTAGATTTGCAGTGGTCTGATACTCCTTCCATTTCAATATTATGGCTTGCACAGTGCTCCTTGGGATGTTTAAAGCTTGGGAAATCTTTTTGTATCCAAATCCGGCTTTAAACTTCTCCACAACAGTATCTCGGACCTGCCTGGTGTGTTCCTTGTTCTTCATGATGCTCTCTGCGCTTTAAACGGACCTCTGAGACTATCACAGTGCAGGTGCATTTATATGGAGACTTGATTACACACAGGTGGATTCTATTTATCATCATTAGTCGTTTAGGTCAACGTTGGATCATTCAGAGATCCTCACTGAACTTCTGGAGAGAGTTTGCTGCACTGAAAGTAAAGGGGCTGAATAATTTTGCACGCCCAATTTTTCAGTTTTTTATTTGTTAAAGTTTGAAATATCCAATAAATTTCGTTCCACTTCATGATTGTGTCCCACTTGTTGTTTATTCTTCACAAAAAATTACAGTTTTATATCTTTATGTTTGAAGCCTGAAATGTGGCAAAAGGTCGCAAAGTTCAAGGGTATATATCATAGGTAAAAAGGCGCTGGTAATCTTAATATATCACGTGTTATAAAAATTAATAGGTGATTTAAAGTGTAATATATGTGATTAAAAATTGCTACAAATATATATATGATCTACTATTGGTGCAATTAGCAAAGAAAAGTGCATACCAGTGCAATTTCAATTCAGAAGTGTTTGTGCTTCTCAAAGTAAATTAATCCACAAAGGTGTGGATCAGTGAACCAATAAATAGATATATAAAGAATTCCATACAAAAATCACATAAGAATATATAAAAATATAAATATATAAATGTGCTCCAAGTAGTGTTTAAAAATCCAGGCAATAGCATGCAATCAAAATTGTGCTTGGTGGATTCTTATTAATCCCTTCACAGTGCTCCAGGTGCTGGGATGTGACAACCGTCAATTAAGAAGTGCTTGTGCTTCTCAAAGTAAATTAATCCACAAAGGTGTGGATCAGTGAACCAATAAATAAATATATAAAGAATTCCATACAAAAATCACATAAGGATATATAAAAAAATCACATAAGAATATATAAAAAAGTATAAATATATAAATGTGCTCCAAGTAGTGTTTAAAAGTCCAAGCAATAGCATGCAATCAAAATTGTGCTTGGTGAATTCTTATTAATCCATTCACAGTGCTCCAGGTGCTGGGATGTGACAACCGTGGCCTCTTACCAGCTAGCAGCAGGTCACAAGGACCCCCAACGCCTGTGATCCCTTTATTGGGTGGATCAGACCTCTCCTCGATTGCTTGGATCTCTGGCTCCTATATTACTCGAGTTGGACCATGTAGTCCCCCCATACACATAAAGATATAGAAGAACAAATAGCCTCCAATAGTGAAATACTGTTTTATTCTCCAAAAAACATACACTATAAGGTGACAATTAGCCTCTTACTATTTGTTGTGCCCTCCTGGCACTGGGCAATTCGGCAGTACAAAATCGTTTTTTTGGGTCTTAGGAAGATATTCTCCGGGGATCTGCAGCACCCTGTATCTCCTTTCCCCCTTTCTTTGTATTGCAGCGGTGGATGTGTATCCCAGCCTCTGTTCCGAATGCCTCTGTGTGTTACTTCCGGGTTAGCATTGACCACAATGCATTTCGCTTAACGAGCGTCCTCAGGCAGACTGCCTGAGGACGCTCGTTAAGCGAAATGCATTGTGGTCAATGCTAACCCGGAAGTAACACACAGAGGCATTCGGAACAGAGGCTGGGATACACATCCACCGCTGCAATACAAAGAAAGGGGGAAAGGAGATACAGGGTGCTGCAGATCCCCGGAGAATATCTTCCTAAGACCCAAAAAAACGATTTTGTACTGCCGAATTGCCCAGTGCCAGGAGGGCACAACAAATAGTAAGAGGCTAATTGTCACCTTATAGTGTATGTTTTTTGGAGAATAAAACAGTATTTCACTATTGGAGGCTATTTGTTCTTCTATATCTTTATGTGTATGGGGGGACTACATGGTCCAACTCGAGTAATATAGGAGCCAGAGATCCAAGCAATCGAGGAGAGGTCTGATCCACCCAATAAAGGGATCACAGGCGTTGGGGGTCCTTGTGACCTGCTGCTAGCTGGTAAGAGGCCACGGTTGTCACATCCCAGCACCTGGAGCACTGTGAATGGATTAATAAGAATTCACCAAGCACAATTTTGATTGCATGCTATTGCTTGGACTTTTAAACACTACTTGGAGCACATTTATATATTTATACTTTTTTATATATTCTTATGTGATTTTTTTATATATCCTTATGTGATTTTTGTATGGAATTCTTTATATATTTATTTATTGGTTCACTGATCCACACCTTTGTGGATTAATTTACTTTGAGAAGCACAAGCACTTCTTAATTGACGGTTGTCACATCCCAGCACCTGGAGCACTGTGAAGGGATTAATAAGAATCCACCAAGCACAATTTTGATTGCATGCTATTGCCTGGATTTTTAAACACTACTTGGAGCACATTTATATATTTATATTTTTATATATTCTTATGTGATTTTTGTATGGAATTCTTTATATATCTATTTATTGGTTCACTGATCCACACCTTTGTGGATTAATTTACTTTGAGAAGCACAAACACTTCTGAATTGAAATTGCACTGGTATGCACTTTTCTTTGCTAATTGCACCAATAGTAGATCATATATATATTTGTAGCAATTTTTAATCACATATATTACACTTTAAATCACCTATTAATTTTTATAACACGTGATATATTAAGATTACCAGCGCCTTTTTACCTATGATATATACCTATTTATTGTTTTATTACAATTAAAAGGGCAGCAGGTTCAACAATCTTTTATTTAAAGGGCCAGGCGCCTTCTCTTTTCTTTTTATTGCAAAGTTCAAGGGGGCCGAATACTTTCGCAAGGCACTTTATATATACATTTTTTTTTTTTTTTTTTGTATTAAATTTAGGTGGGCAGATTGGCATTGTAATCACATAAAACTAACCTATACTATTGCTGCTAAATTTGGCCTGTGGATGTGGAATTCATTGATCCCTGGATACAAAAGGGTTAATCTAATTAATACATGCAAATGTGCGAAGAGGAGGTCACTCACTGCGCTTGGTACAAATTTTCTAATCTTAATTCTCTCTGCTTGTAGGAGAACGCCCGTATTGCTGCAATCAATGTGGAAAGCAGTTCACTCAGCTGAACGCACTACAGAGGCACAACCGCATTCACACTGGAGAGAAACCTTTTATGTGTATAGCGTGTCAGAGAACGTTCACCGACAAATCCACTCTGCGGAGACACACCTCGGTGAGACCATTGATTCATAGACCGCTTGTTTTGCACATATAGTGAGGGGAGCTTGTTTTATTCATCGGAATAATAATCTTACAACAGAGATTCCAGTGTGTATCAAAAAATAAAAAATATGTAGCTTGTACCCGTTATCTGCAAGATAAATGGATGGTAAGCAAGTGAACTTCACAAACCCACACTTGTAGTTTATTATTTATATTTACTTTATTTATTACAGGTACTTAACATGTAAATTTACACAGTGTGTGTGTGTGTGTGTATGTGTATGTATGTGTGTGTGTGTGTATATGTATATGTGTGTATATATATATATATACATATATATATATATATATATATATATATATATATATATATATATATATATATATATATATATAATATATACACTGTCTGGCCAAAAAAATTTCGCCACCAAAACAAAAGGTCACACACTCTAATACAGTAAAACCTTGGATTGCGAGCATAATTCGTTCCGGAAACATGCTTGTAATCCAAAGCACTCTTATATCAAAGCGAATTTCCCCATAAGAAATAATGGAAACTCAGATGATTCGTTCCACAAGTCCTTCAGTTTATAGTCTATATACAAATATTATAGCAATGTCATAGGTTGTGTAACCATAAAATGTACATCCACAATATGCAGCCTTCCCAAGGGGATTAGAAGCAAAATCTAGCAGAGCTACAGAATATAAGAGAGATGAGAGGCGCCTCTAAGTGTAGCAATATGATTACATTTAATGAAGGTTCAACATTTAGCAACTCACACGGTTGATGATTAAAATAGACACACCTAAGTATGCAGGCATCCGGGGTAAAGCTGTCCACATAGATCATCTTCTGAACCACCGGCTCTCACCACTGTCAGTCTGCAATCGTGGAAGAATAGCCTGCAGTAGAGTGATCTGAAAGTGAGGCTTTGAATCATTTGTGGAGTGCAGCGGGGAAGGGATGATGAAGATGGCTGTGCAGAGGATGGTCTATGTGGACAGCTTTACCCCGGATGCCTGCATACTTAGATGTGCCTGTTTTAATCATCAACCATGTGAGTTGCTAAATATTGAACCTTCATTAAATGTAACCATATTGCTACACTTTAGAGGTTCCTCTCTTTTATAGATGACGCTACTTGTATATCAAGACATCGCTTGTATATCAAGTCAAAATTTATTTTAAAAATTTTGCTTGTCTTGCAAAGCGCTCTCAAACCAAGTTACTCTCAAACCAAGGTTTTACTGTATTTTGTTGGCTTTGATTACGGCACACATTCCCTGTGGCATTGTTTCGATAAGCTTCTGCAATGTCGCAAGAATTTTTTCCGTCCAGTGTTGCATTAATTTTTCACCAAGATCTTGTATTGATGATGGGAGAGTCGGACCACTACACAAATCCTTCTCCAGCACATCCTAAAGCTTCTCAATAAGGTTAAGATCTGGACTCTGTGGTGGCCAATCCATGTGTGACAATGATGTCTCATGCTCCCTGAACCACTCTTTCACAATCTGAGCCCGATGAATCCTGGCATTGTCATCTTGGAATATGCCCATGCCATCAGAGAAGAAAACCTACCGAAGTACCCTGTGTCCTGTGATGTACGCTTAGGAGATTTGGATTTTCAGTTTACCTATAAAATCCTGAGTGCATCACAGGACACAGAGATACCTCTACACTTTTTTTTTTTTTTTGTTTGTATTCTTTGTTGATTGCCTCAATGGAGGATTAGGGCCGGTTCACAATGGTCAAATGTGCACTCCGACTTCCAGTTGCATGACATGTCAATATCAATGGTTCCCTATAAGAGCCATCCTTACTGCTCAGACTTGTGTAGGTCTGACTCTGAAACTGCTCCCTGCACTACTTTGGCCTGGCTTTGGCATGATTTCAGCTCATTGATTTGAATGCAAGTTTTATCCAAGTCAGATCATGGTCTTAACTGATTTGACTTGTGGCATGTGACTTGTGCCCCCAGGATCTTGAAGGGCAACCCCACGCCAAAATGTAAAAAAAAAAAAACGGTGTGCCCCCCACCCTCCAGGATCATATCAGACACTTTTGGTCTGGTGTAAAAAAATTTTTTTTTTTTTAAATGTTTATTGGAGTTTAAAATCATAATAAAAAAAAACAGCTTGAACATGACGGCTTGCGAAATACTATTTCGGAAATGGGTGTAAAAATACAATACGTGACAAAATGCAATAAGTTAAGCAAACATACATAGTATAACAGAGCTAGAGATAGGTGGGGAGGGAAGGGGGGGTTACCTTTATCAAACATATGCGGTAGTATATGCAGGTTATTGAAATAAAATAACCAGTTGGAGCAGAAGTCAAATTGGTATACATTTGTAGGGGAACCCCACACCAAAATAAAAAAACACGGCGTGGGGTTCCTCCCCCCAAAAATCCATACTAGACTTAAAGTCTGGCCCTGTTCATTGAAGTCACATAAAAGTCAGACATTAAGTCGCAGGGCGAAGTCTTGCAACTTTCGTGTCGTAATAGTGTGAACCTAGCCTAAGCGGAGAGATTTTACCTGAGTGGGGAATCCTGCTTTTTTTTTTTTTTTTTTTTTTGTCCATTCACCTGAAGGTGGGAGCATAGCATTCATAGTCGTGAATATAAAGTATCCTGTCTTAAAGCGGAGTTCCGGGCTCAAAAACAACTTTGGCCCATCCGCTTGCTGTAAATGCCCTATAAAACAAATGGATGCTCCTGAATTTTTTTTTTTTTCTTTACTTGCCTTGCTTTTTAAGAAAGTATACTTACCTTCCTTCTACTTCCTCCCTCTGCGGCTGCGGCCTGCGCCGTCTCTTCTTGTTTGCGATGACTGCTTGGAGCTGAACGTCATCGCTCCCAGGAGTCAATGCGCCTGCATCGGCCCCGCTCGTCACTTCCGGCGCAGGAGCGTCATTCCCTGATGAACAGCTTCTGGGCATGCCCAGAAGCTGTGCAGGAATGACGCGCCAGCCCCGGAAGTGACGAGCGGGGCCGGTGCAGGGCATTCTGGGACGAAGAGGACACAGAAGAGGACGCGCTGGCTTCAGCTGCCCACATCTGAGATGGCAGCGCTGGAGAAGAAATTTTCAAGGTAAGTATTTCTTCTAAAAAGTAAGTGCGACCCGGGACAGTTCGGAGGCTATCCATTGTGGAACTCCGCTTTAAGTCGCAGGGCGAAGTCTTGCAACTTTCGTGTCGGAATAGTGTGAACATAGCCTAAGCAGAGAGATTTTACCTGGGTGGGGAATCCTGCTTTTTTTTTTTTTTTTTTTTTTTTTTTTTTTTTTTTTGTCCACTTACCTGAAGGTGGCAGCATAGCACACATAGTCATGAATATAAAGTACCCTGTGTCTTAATGTACTCCAAGAAAAGGATTATATAGGTAGACCAAACATTTTTTTCCAGTTTTGGATAGATCAGGGAAGTGTTTGTATTGCTAGGAAGATTGGTGACCATTGTCACTGGAATAGGATGTACAGTCAGATTGCAACATGTTTGTTGAGTGTTAGACCGCACTAATGTGAGTAAGGTCGTGTTATCTCATACTTGTTCTCTTTTTCCTTTGGTGTAGATCCATGATAAAAACATGCCCTGGAAGTCATTCCTTGTTGTTCTGGATCCAAAAGCTGAAGATGGGCAGAAATCGGAGCTTACTGAAGAGGACAGCGAAGATTCCTCTAAAGCCGCAGAAAAGCTCACTTACACCGAGAACTGTCACTACCAGAACCTGACTGTCGTACCCGGAACTGTAGACTTATTACATGAAAACAATGCTACCTCCATCCTTAATTGCAAGGCTGACTGCACAATTATACCTCAGGAAGTGTATATCGCCACCACGCTGAGCCACCTGACTGTCCTCCACACACAGTCCGAATCTATACCAGCTATGGTCAATATGGAATAGCTGTGTGGCCAGGACCAATATCTAATAGTGATGTGATCAATATCTGTGGCCAGGACAATTCCAGTACCAGTCTTGCCAGTGTTTGGAAGATTGAGCTATTTCTTTGTATGCAGTTCCAGAATTTCTTTTTTTTTTTTTCCAAAATGAAATTTCATCAAGAATAAACTTCTATCCTTGTCAATAAATGTGTGTGTAAGTGCGGAATAGGAAAGAAAATCAAACCTTTTAGTGTGGTATAGGTAAAAAGACTTGACCAAACCTAAAATACCCAATTAGAATTCAGTCTTTGGCAGTTTGGGTCAGATAAGTGGCGGGCGGGGTTTGGCTGATTTTGGTTATTGCACAGCATTGTTAAGCATTTTAACATGTCATATTTAAAGCTAAGAGTGGTTGTAAAGGCAGAAGGTTTTTTACTTCTGCCTTTGTGCTCCTCAGCCGGACATTTTTAGTTTCAACCCTGTGGCTATCATTTAGTCATTGGATTGTTATTTACTTGTGATCTTGAAGGCCAGTCATAGATTGGGGGAGGCCTGGGCTACCTCCATACCCACCTCATCTATCCATTAGCTAGCATGTGCTCCCACTGTGGAGACACTTATAAATTGGTAGTGTTAGGACTGCAAGTTACACAGGGTGCCGTGAAGGGGCCTTGCAGCTTACACATACGTTTGCAAATGTGTGTTAACTAAAACCCCTGTTTTTATCCAACATTGTTAAGGCGCTTTTCCACTGCATGGTACGGCTCGGTTTGGTGCTTTTCCACCGCATGGTACGTGTTGGAACGGTTCGGTACGGTTTGGTACAGCAGCGCTTTTCCACTACATGGTACGGCTCGCTTAAACAGTACCACCTCAGTTGGGGTTCCAAGAGGGCCGTACCTATACCATATCCCACAATCCTTTGCATGCAGCCTTGATTTTTGTCACTACTAGCCATTGATTGGTCAGAGAATCGTTGTAATCCCACCCACTTACTACTTTAGTGGAAAAGCAAACGGAGCCGAGTAGAGCCTATACAGGGCTGAAAGTTGCCGACTCGTACCACGCAGTGGAAAAACAAACTGAGCCGAGCTGGGCCAAGCAGTGCCGAGTAGAGCCGAGCCGGTACTTGCAGTGGAAAAGTGCCGCTAGACAGGTTGATTCGGTTTGTTAGCAGACTGGTCGGTGAGTATGGTTTTCTTAGGGCCGGTTGTTCTCACGCACCTCATTCAAAGTCCCAACTCTTTTTTTTTTTTTTTTTTTTTTTTTTTTGATACTGAAAGATGCGCTTGCCCAAGGGAGATGGCGAGCAAGAGGTCTTGGGGATAGCAAAGAGAACCGTTTTTTAAACTGACAGATTTTTGCTGTAGCTCAGGCCAGCATTGTGCCTGCCTTTGGATGTTGATAGTAGTTTGAATTTAATTCCTTGGGTAAGCCATGGGAGGTTATCAACTGACCAAGGGAGGAGGTGTAGTCAGTGGGGTATTTCAGTTTTGTGCTGCCCTAGGCCTGACTAGGTCTGACTTGTGCACCCCCTAGTTTAAATATGACCCACCCCTTCCTGTAAAGGCCACATCCCTTCCTGTTTTATGACCTGCCCTATCATCTGTAAACCACAGACCACAACCACAGGTCATCAGTGCCCATCAGCGTAGCCTCATCAGTTCCCATGAGTTCAGCCTCATCAGTGCAGCCTTATCAGTGTAGCCTCATCAGTGGCCACCAGTACAGCCTATTAGTGCCCATTAGTGCAGCCTAAGATATTTGGACTTGTGTTTGCTGCCACTAGTAATCATGGAAGTCCAGAGTCATTATACTAAAAGTGTAGCGCAAGCCGGCGGGGGACCTTTTCTTGCGGGAGTCGAGAGGAGGCTGTTTTTTTTTTTCGTGCGGGGTGCAGCTTTTTTGCTGCCCCCCCCCCCCCCCTGCCAAGTGCCGCCCTCGGCCTGGGCCTTTTGGCCTAGGCCAAGATACAGCACTGGGTGTAGTGCAGGGCTCGACAAATCCCAGGCACTGTGGCGACAAATTGCAACCTGGCGCCCAACTGCTTCCACCCCCCGCTATTTATCCCCAGCTCCATTTGCCCATCTGCAGGCCTGGGACTGGCAAAGTGAGTACTGCCGAGAAGAAGGGAGGGAGAAGAGTGGACACACATCCACTTTCCTCCCCTTCTTGTTGCTGACCCGGAATTGCCATCCATGCTACTTCCAGGTCCCCATTGAGTTTTTTCTGGACGGGAAAGTATGTAATGCAGTGCGATGTGCATTGCATCACAGTGAAGCACATGGGGAGAAATGCAGGGTCTTTTACTGTAGACCCTGGCTGTATCATTAAAGAGAACATGTCACCAAAAAAATCATCACATAGGGGACTTTTTATTCCCTATGTGATGGGGAAAAAAGTGAATTTAAAAAAAAGAAAAAAATTGTGAATTAAAAAAAAAATTAAAATTACACTGAAACCCAAAATCCCCCCAAAAAATTCAGGGCACCCCCACATATGCACAAAAGTAAATACACACGCCAGGCGCCTACGCCTGAAAATGTTGATTGCAATACATTTGTTACAATATCACCACGCACGCCGGAATGACGGCAATAATTCCAGCACCAGACCTTCTTTGTAACGCTAAACTGATGACCTATAGGGGGCCCCTAATCCGTCGCCTATAGAAAATAGAGGATACTGAAGTTTGTCGCCATTTCTCAGGTGCACACAAATTTTAAGGTTCGACATGTTGGGTATGGATTTACTCTGTGCAACCTCATCTTCAATATTTTACCATAAATTTGGGTAATTAATTGAATTCTTGTGCCGCTTAAAAAGAGGCCTTTGTCCCCATTAATGGCCCAAAGCACCCTTCAACACGGGGAGGGGGGGGTGCTTTGGGCGAGGTTGATAGAGACTAGGGCCTCTTTTTTAAGAGTGCTTGCTCGATTCTCCCCCCCCCCCCCCCTCTTTTTCCTGACTTGCTGGGCCGCATGCTCAGATACGGGTCTGTTTTTGATGTGTAGGTTTCCTCTCAAAATCCATACCAGACCGAAGGGCCTGTTATAGATTTGGGGGGGGGGGGGGGGACCCGCACTCTTTTTTTTTTTTTTTTTTTTTTATTATCTATACCAGAAGCAAAGGAATTGCTTTGATTGTGACTTGTCCTTTGACCGATCAATCATCTCAAAGTTGGATCCCGTTCATTGAAGCCGCACGGCAAAGTCAGAGCTAAATTTTGCTGATCGCTGCCGTTACTAGTAACAACAATAAAAAAAATAAGTCCATAAATGTAACCGTAGTTAGTACATGCAACAAATTTTGCGCAAACCAATCAAAATACACTTATTGGGATTTTTTTGTACCAAAAAGATGTAGAAGAATACATATTGGCCTAAATTGATGAAAAATGTTTTTTACAATTTTTTTTAATTTTTTTATTGGGAATGTTTTATATAGCAGAAAGGCCTATATATATATATATATATATATATATATATATATATATATATATATATATATATATATATATATATATTATATATAATTTTTTTTTTTTTTTTTCCAAAATTTTTTTTTTTTTTTTTTTTATAGCGCCAAAAATAAAAACTGCAGAGGTGATCAAATACCACCAAAAGAAAAAGCTCTATTTGTGAGGAAAAAAGGACATTTTATTTGGGTACAGCGTCGCACAACCGCGCAATTGTCTGTTAAAGTATCGCAGTGCTAGGCTGTGAGGCTCTAGGGAGTGAGCACGCGCCGCCGGAGGCGCGCTCACGCTCGCGGACCCCCCCCCACGCGTGTGAGCGGCGGACCCGATGTCCGCCGCTCACTCGCGATCGTCGGTTACACCGGGAAAAAGGCAGGTGGCTAGTGTAAACAAAGCCGCCTGTCAATCTCCCTTGTGTAACAGCAGAGATCATACGGTCCTGCTATGTAGGACTGTAGATCTTTGCTGTTACATCACTAGCCACATCCAATCACAGTTAGAAGCACGCCCCTAAGGACACACTTAACCCCTCCTTCTCTAATAAAGTTAACCCCTTCCCTGCCAGTGTCATTTTTACAGTAACAGTGCATATGTATAGCATTGATAACTGTAGTAATGTCACTGGTACCCCCAAAAGTGTCAAAAATGTCAATCCAAGGGTCCGATCTGTCCGCCGCAATGTCGCAGTCCCTCAAAAAAAATCACAGATCGCCGCCATTACTCGTTAAAAAAAATAAAAATGACATAAATCTTTTCCGTTGTTAGTAAACGCAATAACATTTGCACAAACCAATCAAAATACGCTTTTTGCGATTTTTTATTTATTTTTTTTATTATTTTTTTTTACCAAACATATGTAGCAGAAAAAAAATTGGCCTAAAATGTTATTTTTACATTTTTTTTTTTTTTTTTTTCAGTTTGGTAGCATAGCAGTAAGTGTACAAGAAAAAAACCCAAAAGTGGGGCGGGGGCGGCGACTGTCGGAGGACTCAGAGAAAGGAATTTTACGGTAAGATTTTACAAAAATTCAGTTTTCTCTTACGTCCTCCGACAGTCGCACCACCTCTAAGTCATCACTATTGGGATGTCCCAAAGCAGTGTAGACATGAGGGGTGGGAGACGCAACCGTAGAAAAGGCAACTCAGTACCCACATCAGAGAAAGGAACCTTACACGCACAGTAAGAGAACCAACTGGGCAACAGAAAAGGCTCAACAGGAGCAACAGCCCAGGAAAGCAAATAACCCCAAACAACCCCAACAGTCCGGGACCCACAACAAAACAAGGGTCCCTCATGGCACTGCCGCACTGAGAACTTTGCGGCCAAAGGAGGCATCAGCTGATGCCAGAACATCCCCCTTATAGAATTTGGAAAAGGTATGCACCGACGACCAAGTCGCAGCCTTGCACACCTGGGCCACCGAGGCTCGATGCCAGTAGGCCCAGGACGCACTCAAAGATCTGGTAGAGTGCGCCTTAACAGGGAAGGGTGGAACCCGTTCCTTCAAAGCATAGGCCTGTTCAATGGTCTGTCTGATTCATTTGGCAATGGTCGCTGCAGACGCAGCCATGCTCTTCCAAGTTCCCTCAGGAAGGACAAAGAGGGAATCCGTCTTCCGAAAGGATTCAGTGGACAACAGGTAAACCCTGATCGCCCTGACAACATCCAAAGAATGCAAAGCAACCTCCTTAGGATGCTTAGGCTTTGCACAGAGCGAAGGCAGGACAATGTCCTCATTAAGGTGAAACTCCGATACCACCTTAGGAAGAAAAGACGCATGAGGTCGCAAGACCACCTTATCCTTGTGAATCACCAGGTAAGGAGAGCGGCAAGACAACGCCGCCAACTCCGACACTCTGCTAGCCAAAGTGATCGCCACTAAAAAAGCAACCTTCTTAGACAGTAGAGGCAACGATATCTCCCAGATGTTTTCAAAGGAAGAACGCTTCCATGCGGACAGAACTAAGTTCAAGTCCCATGGAGGCAAAGGCTCCCTCCTGGGAGGGGCCAAATGTTGCACACCTTGAATAAAGGTGCGAATCAAGGAATGAGACGCCACAGGGCGTTGGAAAAGAATAGCCAGTGCAGAAACCTGGCCCTTATTCTTGGCCAGCGCCAGGCGCTGGTCCACACCAGTCTGGAGAAAAGCCAACACTCTTGACACCGAGTACGAGCGAGGGGAGAACCCCCTGGACTCACACCAGGTGAAATAGGCTTTCCAGGTACGGTAATAGATTTTCCCAGATGAGGTTTTCCTAGCCTTGATCAGAGTGGGAATGACCTCTGGGGAGAGACCCCTGTCTCTCAGGACCTGGGTCTCAACAGCCAGGCCGTTAAAGCCAGCGACTGTAAAGCAGGATGGAAGATCGGTCCCTGAGACAGTAGATCTTCCCGCATTGGCAGCCGCCAAGGAGGTGCCACTGCCAGGTGAACAACGTCGGCGTACCAGGACCGGCGCGGCCAATCCGGCGCCACCAGAATCACCAAGTGCGGTTCCGAGGTTAACCTGCGAAGGAACCTGGACAACAACTGAATTGGAGGAAAGGCATACATCAGACGATACTGATGCCAAGGGGCCACCAACGCATCCGAGGCGTCCGCCCACGGATCGCGCGTTCTTGCCACGAATCTTTCCACCTTGTGGTTTAGCCGAGACGCGAACAGATCCACGTCCGGGGATCCCCACTTCGCACACAGCATTTTGAAGACCTCCGGGTGCAGGGACCATTCCCCCTGGTCCAGGGTCTGGCGGCTCAGATAGTTGGCCTGCCAATTCTCCACACCCGGAATGTGAACTGCTGAGATTGCTGGGACATGAGTCTCGGCCCAAGACAGAATGTTGGTCACCTCCCGGGCACTCCTGGTTAGTGATGTACCGAACTGTTCGCCGGCGGACAGTTCCCGGCGAACTTCGCATGTTCGCGTTCGCCGCTGCGGGCGAACATATGCGATGTTCGGTCCGCCTCCTATACATCATCATTGAGGCAAACTTTGACCCTGAACCTCACAGTCAGCAGACACATTCCAAGCCAATCAGCATACCTCCCTCCCACACCCTCCCACCTCCTATAAATAAGCAAGGACAGCATCCATCTTAGATCATTTCTGAAGCAGTGTGTTACTGAGAGCAGGGAAAGTGCTGCTGCTGTTATAGCTAGGGACAGTTAGTCAGTGTTCCCGGTCTTGTTGTTAGCCAGTGTTCTTGGTACACTCCTGCTGTAAGGACAGCACCCCAAAAAGCCCTTCCTAGGGCTGGTATTTGAGTTTTTTTTTGGATATATATATATATCTATTGTCCCCAAAAGCCCTTTTGAGGGCTGGTATTTGAGTTTTTTTTTGGATATATATATATATCTATTGTCCCCAAAAGCCCTTTTGAGGGATGGTATTTGAGGTTTTTTTTGGATATATATATATATCTATTGTCCCCAAAAAGCCCTGTTTTGTTTAGGGCTGGTATTTGTGTAATTTTTTTTGTTCTGTGATATATATATATATATATATATCTATTGTCCCCAAAAGCCCTTTTGAGGGCTGGTATTTAAGTATTTTTTATATATATATATATATATATATATCTATTGTGCACTGCAGTTACCTGCCCGCTGTGTGTGAGAGGCCACAGACCCACCACAGACTGTACTGTGTGCACACCACACTCATTTCGGGTGGCACAGGCACAGTACCTTGCATTTTAAAAAATATTTTTTTTTTCCTCTGTCATAATTGCAGCGAGTGCTGTGTCAGGTCCACAGAGTGTACTGTACCCACTGCAGTGCACTGCCCACCACTGATATATATACGGTGGCACAGCATCTTGTTGCAAATTGAAAAAAAAAAAAAAAACATTTTTATTATTGCAGTTGCCTGGGCTGCCAGTGACTGTCAGGTCCACAGAGTGTACTGTGCCCACTGCAGTGCCACTGCCCACCCACCACTGATATATACGGTGGCAGGCATGACTTTTTTTGGATTAGTGTCTGGGGGGGTCTAAAAAGCGTACCTGTGAAGTTTCAGTTTCAAAAAGTGTACCTGGTCCAGAACCAGAAAAAAAAGATCATATAGGTGTAAAAGGGGTTCCTACCATCCCTGCTCTACTGAAAATGATCTTTTTTTCTGGTTCTGGACATGCTACAGAGCTGAAAATTCACAGGTACACTTTTTAGACCCCCCCAGACACTAAATCACACACAAAAAAAAAAAAAGTTCTTAAAAATTGTCATTCTTTGGAAATTATTGTCTGGGGGGGGTCTAAAAAGTGTACCTGTGACGTTTCAGCTCTGTAGCATGCCCAGAACCAGAAAAAAAAATTAGAATTAGGGTTAGGGCTAGGGTTAGGGTCAGGGCTAAGGTTAGGGTAATTTTTAGTGCTTAGGGTTAGAGGGGTAGGGTTACTAACTCTAACCCTAAGTATCTCACCGTAACCCTAACCCTATCGACCTAACACTAAACCTAACCCTAACCCTCTAACCATACCCTAACCCTCTAACCTTAACCCTAACCCTCTAAGCCTAGCCATAAAAATAACCCTAATCCTAACCCTAGCCCTAACCCTAGCCCTAACCCTAATTCGTAATTTGTTTCTGGTTCCGGACATGCTACAGAGCTGAAACTTCACAGGTACACTTTTTAGACCCCCCAGACGCTAAATCCAAAGACATTTTTTATTTTTTTAAATTTTTCCAATAATTGGCTATCAAAAAGGAAAATTTTAAGAACTTTTTTTTGTGTGATTTATTGTCTGGGGGGTCTAAAAAGTGTACCTGTGAAGTTTCAGCTCAGTAGCATGTCCAGAACCAGAAAAAAAATTAGGGTTAGGGCTAGGGTTAGGGTCAGGGCTAAGGTTAGGGTTATTTTTAGTGCTTAGGGTTAGAGGGGTAGGGCTACTAACTCTTACCCTAAGTATCTCACCGTAACCCTAACCCTATCCCCTAACACTAACCCTAACCCTCTAACCATAACCCTAACCCTCTAACCTTAACCCTAAGCCTAGCCATAAAAATAACCCTAGCCCTAACCCTAATTCGTCATTTCTCTATCGCTCATTGACAGACGTAGTCCTCGGTGATTCAACACCCTCGGGTTATGCTGCCCTCTACAGGAGTAGGACTAGACAGGAAAGAAAATGTTCTGGCCACACCCTAGGGGCAGTCCCAGAGGGTATATCCTCTCACTTCCTGCTCTAGCAAATCAGTTTTTTTCTGTCTAGTTAGGAGTAAGGACCTAGATACCTTGCTGGGATCTTCGGTCCTGGCAGGATTTTTTTCTTAGAAAAGATTTTTTTCTCCAGTGTTCCTGTGAGATCTTCAAGCAAGAAAGCTGAACTGGGCGACGGGCTGGATGTTGAGATCCAGTGGTCACCCCAGTTCAGCCTACGAGCGCGTGCAGGCCATAGCTCCGCGCTGGGTCGGCCGCGACATAGTCCCACTGGACGGGGACTGACCCTGCGAGTTAAACGTCTCGCTGAAACGCCAAAGACCATGAGTCACGGCGTCCGTATTGGTCGACAGCCCTCCTACCTCGGTGGAGAGGGGTACTGTCAGGAGTTGGCGCCCGCCTGGTTCCGGTATGGTGAGTAGTATGTTCCCCCTTTCCCCCTGACGGGTCTTGTGGTGAACGCGGGCCCCTCTCTGTAATGGTAAGGATGGGTTCCCCTCTATCCTATAACATGTCACAGATCCCCCTAATTGAGTGTGATTTTTGTGTACAAGAAGCCAGGAGGCTTGGTTTAGGAGCTGACAATCTAATTGTAAAAATGTGAAAATGATTGTAGTCAGTGGCAGTACTAGAACTTTACTGTGATAGTATAAGGTATCCTACCTGTCAGTAGCCACAGGGCGATGTCTATACATGTATACTGCTTTCCAGATCATTCCTCCAGCTAAGCAGATGCCTCCCGACGGCCACAGACCGCATACGGCCCGCCAGGGTCCGGTACCGCCGACCACGCTGACCACCATGAGGGTGAAGGGTTGTGAGGCCGAGATCCTTCTGCAGACATGCCGCTATTCTGTGCAGGCCGCCGCCATTGTCTGGTAGATCGCACGAGGCCGCCATTTTGGTGTAGCTTCGTGTCTCCAGCATGGGGACGGCCATGTTTGAGGTGACTCAAACACCTCATGGAGCCAGGGGGAGGTGCCGGCAGGCGTGTTAAGGGGCGGAGCCGCCTCCTTTACCCAGGAAATAGGGCCAAAGACTTCCTGTCTGTAACAAGACAAGCACTGAGCAAGCTGATGAAAACTTCTGTGCATCAGGGATGAGCCTTGGGGTCTCTCTCTCTCTCTCTGTGGGGTCCAAAAAGGCAGGTAACACTGAGGGGCGCTGTTGCGACTGGGGGACACAAAAAAAAAAAAAAAAAGTTTTTTACTTTGTTATTTTTTGTCGCTGGAAAGTGTCTTGTATTATCATTGACCCTGCCGCATAGGTATCCCCACCTGATCCCCTCAAGGTGGCCGCAGGACCCTCCAGTACCCCACTTGTTTTTAATGCATTATCGGCAGTTTTGGAGTCTTTGGTATCCCGGGTGGAGGTGACCTGTCAGGGACGGGGGTCAAGAAGCAACCCCCGCCTACCCCTATTGTTTATCAGATACTTCAGATACGGATTCGGAGCTGGTCAATGCAGTTGCAGGTCCCTCCTAGGGGACGTTGTCTCAGGTAATATCTCCTCAGCAGTGAGGAGCACGTTCCTGCCTCCGCCATAGCACAAGAGTGGTGGATGCACTAGTTGTGTCCGTCCGGGAAACCTTTAGTCTTGAGGTTACACCGGCAGAGGTAGCTGAGACTGAGATTCCTTTTTGGTACTTGTTAGCCTACCAAAAGGGCGAAGGATTTTCCTTTACCCAAATTGGATCGTTTTGAAATGAACCCCTGTTATTTCCAAACGCATGGCTAGGTGCTATCCGTTTGAGGAATTCCTCTTTAGAGGATAGACGGTACCACCTGCTGTCTTGCCACAGACTGTTAGGATAGAAGGACCTCGTAACTAACGAGGACCTTCCTTTTCTGCTCATAAAGAGTTGTTCGTTCCGCGAGGGCGGGCGATAAGGCGAAACCCTCCAAAGCCCCTTTAGAGGGGTTTCAAAGGGCGCTGGTCGGCTAAACAAAAAGTCCGGCTCAGCCAAGCCTGAAGAATACGCCCCTACCCATCTCTGGGGTGGGGGGATGTCTTCACCGGTTTCTGGAGGACACAGGATCGAGTTTCGATCACTTCCACCGGTGCGATTCTTTCCTTCGAACATTGAACGGTTTCAGGGGTTCTATTCAAACCTATTCACAATGCCCAGGAAAGAGGGCAAGGTGCGTCCAAATCTGGACTTGGGAAGAAATAGAGTCCATCCGTACAGTGGTGGCCTCCCTGCATCAGGGGGATTTCCTGGCGTCCATAGACATTTAGGAGGCCTATCTTTATATCCCCATCATCGCAGGACATCAGCGTTTTTTCGCTTTCCCAAAGATCATCCCTGGTTCCCACCAGGAGACTGAACTATCTGGGCCTAAGGTTGGATACATCCTGGGCAAGAGAGTTTCTCCTTGCGGAGAAACTCCAGAAGGTTCAGTCAACGATTCGGATGTTGCTGTCCGTCAATTGGCTGGGACTGATGGTGGCCTTCTTAGAGGCAGTACCGTATACCCAGTCTCATACCCGAATTCTCCTGAAGGAGATTCTTTTTTAATGGAATCAGAATTCGGATTCCCTGGACAATCGGATCCAGTTGAGCGAGCGGACCAGGAAGTCTCCGATGCTCAACCAGGGGAAGTCATTTCTTCCGATAGTATCCAGATTACCAATAAGGGTATCGGAACTGAGAGCGATCAGATTTTGTCTGATTTACTGGATCGAGCAGCTCCAGAGCAGCCCGATTCGGATCCAATCGCATATGGCCTCTTCATCCAGAGGTTTTTCACTAGCTGTCCCTTCATTGGGACATCCCGGATGTGGATCTGTTGGCACCTTGGCTTAACAGGAAGGTGCGGAGGTTTGTAGCTCGCGCCGCGATACTCTAGCGGACGCAGCAGAAACGCTGATCGCCCCGTGGGGGCAGTATCAGCTAGGGCATGCCTTCCATCCTCTCAAGTTGCTGCGGGAACTTCTTTGCAGGATAGAGGTGGAGGGAATTCCAGTTATTCTGGAAATTGCGGACTGACCTCGTCGAGCCTGGTACGCCGACTTGGTGAGGCTAGTCGCGGACGCTCCTTGGAGACTTCCTCTCAGGGAGGATTTGCGGTCTCAGGGACCGATCTTCCATCTTGCTTTACAGTCGCTGGCTTAATGGCCTGGCCATTGAGACCCAGGTACTGAAGGACAAGGGAGTGTCAGCTTCAGTTATTCCTACCTCCAGTTAAAGCAAGGAAAGCGACTTCCAGCACATGGAAGTCTTATATTGCATGGTGTGAATCTATTGGATTTCCCCCACATACCTATTCGGTGACCCGAATTTTGGTCTGTCTGCAACAAGGGGTTGAGCAGAAACTTTCCTTGAGCACGATCAAGGGTCAGGTTTTCAGCGTTAGCAATCTTCTTTCAAGAAACCTTTGGCTAATCATTCCTTGGTGCGGAATTTCATCCAGGGGGTGCGACATCTGGCTCCGCCAGTGCGCGCACCCTTACCGCCTGGGATCTTAATTTAGTGTGGTCGGTTCTTCAGAAACTTCTCTTTGAAGATATTAGGGAGATTCCCTTGCTTACATTATCCCAGAAGGTGGCCTTCTTGGTGGCCATTACTTCTGCACGCAGGGTGTCAAAACTGGCCGCATTATCTTGTCGTTCCCCATATCTGGTGGTTCATAGGGATAAGGTGGTTCTTCTTCCGAATCCATCCTTCCTTCCTAAAGTGGTTTTCAGAGTTTTTCATCTGAATAAAAGTATTGTGTTACCTTCCCCGTGTCCTAAGACTAGCCATCCTTGGGAGTTTGCATTACACTCCTTGGATGGGGTTCAGAAGGATACACTTGACTACTACGAACTTGTTTTCGTAAGACGGACTCACTTTTTGTGATCACGGATAGCCCTTGAAGGGGGTTGCCTGTGTCTGCCGCGACCATATCTACATGGATCAGTCAGACGGTGGTACAAGCTTATTCTATTAAGGGTCGGAATCCTCCGTTCCCTGTTAGGGCACACTTCACTCGAGCGCTCAGTACTTCCTGGGCCTATCGCCATCAGGCGTCAGTGGTCCAGGTATGTAAGGCGGCCACCTGGTCGTCGGGACATACCTTTACAAAATTTTTACAAGATTGATGTGATGGCATCGGCGGATGCCTCATTTGGCCGCAAGGTTTTGCAGGCCGCAATTTAAGGAGACCGGTGGTCTACCTCAGGGGTTTTTTTCTGTTGAAAAATTTCTGTTGAGTCTTATCATTGAGGATGAGCATTGTAAACTTCTAGTTGGCACCGGTTGGGCCTTCTAGATTGGATTTGATTTCCATTTTCCCACCCCTCATTTGTGGTACTGCTTTGGGACGTCCCGAGGGTGTTGAATCACCGAGGACTACGTCTGTCAATGAGCGATAGAGAAAAATGGATTTTTGTAAAATCTTACCGTAATATCCTTTTCTCTTAGCTCAATGACAGACGTAGTACCCGCCCCTCTGTTTTTGAGTTGGGTTGGGTTAAATTCTCTAAACACTGCTTTGTGACATAACTGATTTGCTAGAGCAGGAAGTGAGAGGATATACCCTCTGGGACTGCCCCTAGGGTGTGGCCAGAACGTTTTCTTTCCTGTCTAGTCCTACTCCTGTAGAGGGCAGCATAACCCGAGGGTGTTGAATCACCGAGGACTACGTCTGTCAATGAGCTAAGAGAAAAGGATTTTACGGTAAGATTTTACAAAAATCCATTTTTTTTTCTGGTTCCAGACATGCTACAGAGCTGAAACTTCACAGGTACACTTTTTAGACCCCCCAGACGCTAAATCCAAAGAATTTTTTTATTTTTTTTTATTTTTATTTTTTTTAAATGTTTCCAATAATTGGCTCTCTATCAAAAAATGACAATTTTTAAGAACTTTTTTTGTGTGATTCAGTGTCTGGGGGTCTAAAAAGTGTACCTGTGAAGTTTCAGCTCTGTAGCATGTCCAGAACCAGAAAAAAAAATTAGGGTTAGGGTTATTTTTAGTGCTTAGGGTTAGACGGTTAGGGTTAGAGGCGTAGGGGTAGGGTTACTAACTCTAACCCTAAGTATCTCACCGTAACCCTAACCCCTAACACTAAACCTAACCCTAACCCTTAAAGCCCAGTTCTTGTCCCATTTTGGTCGGTTCTGGTCTGTTTGCGGTTGCTTGCGGTGCGTTAAACTGGGAGTTTGGTCTGTCTCTGTGAAGCGGGCGTATCCCTTACACTACCTGATTGATACAACATCATACCTGATCGTATACACACACTGGATGTTTTAAAGCACGTTATTCCAAACAATTTAGGAATGTTAGGTGATTTATGCCCTTTATGGAATAAAACCTGACTCTGCGTCAACTACGTAATTTTCCATGGGAGTTTTGCCATGGATCCCCCTCCGGGATGCCACAGTCCAGGTGTTAGTCCCCTTGAAACAACTTTTCCATCACTATTGTGGCCAGAAAGAGTCCCTGTGGGTTTTAAAATTTGCCTGCCTATTGAAGTCTATGGCGGTTCGCCGGTTCGCGAACATTTTGCCGATGTTCGCGAACGGCAAATTTTAGGTTCGCGACATCACTACTCCTGGTGCCCCCTTGGTGGTTGATGTAAGCCACCGCGGTAGCATTGTCCGTCTGTACCTGAACAGGATGGCCCCGAAGTCGATCCGACCACTGGAAGAGACAGAGTTTGATCGCTCTCAATTCCAATATGTTGATCGGAAGGGAGGATTCCTCCCCCGACCAAGTGCCCTGGGCAGACAGGTTGCCCAGGACTACACCCCAGCCCGACAGGCTGGCATCCGTGGTAATCACCATCCACAGCAACGGACGGAAGGATTTGCCTTCTGACACAGCCGGGGACTGAAGCCACCACAGAGGATCCATTCTGGTCCGGCGACTTAATGAGACACTCAGATCCAAGGACTGAGGTAGCCTGTCCCACCTGGCCAGGATCTCCGCTTGAAAAGACCGTGTGTGAAACTGAGCAAAGGGTATCGCCTCGAAGGCCGATACCATCAACCCTAGGGACCGCATGCAGGTCCTGAGTGACAAGGATGGCGCGTCCCTGAGGGACCTGATCTCGTCCTGTAAGGTCCGGAGCTTGTCCTCCGGCAAGAACACCTTCGCTTGAGCAGAGTCCAGAACCATTCCCAGATAGGGAAGACGAACCGAAGGAGACAAGGTTGACTTCTGTACGTTGATGGTCCATCCGAACTCCTGGAGCGTCTGTACCGTGGTGGACAGATCGCTCAGCAGGTCCTGGCGGACACTCGATCTTAAGAGGAGATTGTCCAGATATCCCAAGACCGCAATGCCCTGAGCCCTTAGCAGGCCTAGAACAGGCGCCAACACTTTTGTAAAGACCCTTGGAGCCGAAGCGAGACCGAAAGGTAACGCCACAAACTGATAGTGGTCCTCCGCTATAGCGAACCGAAGGTACCTCTGGTGACCCTCGAAAATGGGGATGTGTAGGTACGCATCCTTCAGGCCTATAGAGGCCAGGAATTCCCCTGGACTCAGGGAGGCCACCACAGAGCGGAGAGATTCCATACGGAACTTTCGAACGCGCACAAAGCGGTTCAGTGCTTTCAGGTCCAGAATAGGACGCACCTTGCCCTCCTTTCTGGGCACAGTGAACAGATTGGAATAAAACCCCCAAACCTGTCCCGATGAGGCACTGGGACAATCACCCCCTGGGCAAGGAGGGAAAAAATCTGTCCGCCGGCCGGGAAAGGAATTCGATCTTGTACCCTGATCGAATGATTTCCTGAACCCACCTGTCCGGAATTTGGAGAAGCCAAGGTTGGAGGAAACAGCGCAAACGTCCCCCCACCCCAGAAACGGGTGAGGGCGCCCCTTCAGGCAGAGGCGGATTGACCCGCCGCACCGGCATTGCCGGACTTCTGTTTGCCCGTCCAGGGCTTCTTCTGGCTACCTTGGCCCTTGAAGGGCTTGCCCTTGGTTTGATTCCGAAAGGCACGAAAGGACCCTTGATTGGGTCGAGGGGCGGAACCCTGCTTGCCACGAAAGGACTTGTTCTTCGGGTTCTGGGGCAGCATGGTGCTCTTGCCCCCAGTGACGCCTTTTACCAAGGTGTCCAACGCCTCGCCGAAAAGGCGAGAACCAGCATAGGGAAAATCAGCAACTGTTTTTCGTGATGTCTGGTCAGCCGACCAGCTCTTCAGCCAGATCAGTCGACGGTTAAGCACCGCAACACTAGATAGGCGTGCTACCAAAGGGGCCTCATTTAAGGCCGCATCGCACAAATACACTCCTTGGTGAATTTGATCCACCAGCGTGGCAGGGGGGGGGCAGAGTCAGACGCGAGGTTGCATCTAAGCACCTTAGTCCAATCTGCCACCGCCTGAGCCACCAGAACGGACGCGAAAACAGGTTTGAGCAAGGAACCCGCCACCGTGTAGGAATGGCGGGCTAGAGACTCCAACCTTCTGTCCGTGGGATCCCGAAAAACCGGGGTCTCCTCAGTAGGAATCAAAGTAGTCTTGTTTAACACGGCCACAGTGTGATCCACCTGTGGAGGCACACACCATCGTGATTCCGTAGCCGGCGCAAAGGGATAAAGTAGTGTAAACCGACTAGGAACCATGAATGGACGTTTTAAAGTGCGCCATAGTTCATTCACAGTGTAATGAAACTCAGCGGGGCAGGAGCAGGGAAAAACCTGCGCCGACTTGCGGATCCTGTGCTTCCCAAAAGAGGACACAATGCCCGGAGGACTGGGCTCATCCTCCAAATGTAGTTTTTCTTTTACAGAAACAATCAACTCATCCATGGTCGCGCGTTCTTCAGGCGACCCCGGGGGAGAAACATCAACCCCCTCCACCTCCGCCTCCCCCTCAGACCCCAGAGGGTCCAAGGATGAGCGAGACCCTGAAAAGGGAACGCCCGCCGCAGCAGCCACATCAACATTTGAATCAGAGGAGATAGATAATCTGGGTCTCTTCCTAGCAGCACGTTCAGCCATCAGTACCTCCATTTTGGACACTAAAGACGCCACTACAGCGGCCAAATCAGGTGTAACAGGGGCCCCAGCAGGACTGGGGACCCCCACCAGAGCTGGAGGGAATTTGCTGTCCTGAGATTCCATTGCCCAAGTTAGAAAACAACAGTGCAATAAAAGGTACTGGCCCTTTAAAATCGCTGCGGAGTGCGCAGCCCACCGCTATATGTATAGTGACTAAAGACCCCCATAAGGAGAAGAAACTGAGCCAGAAATGACACAACAGAAAGTTATGGAAGAGACAGTCTGCAGAGCCCCACAGAGTGTTACCACATCGATTGCTGCTTCAGAGAAAAAGGAAGTGAGGTCATAAGAGGCTGAACTATAAGCTGCAATAACCCAGGGAAAATGGCTGCCGAACATGTGCTCGGAACGATCGGTTCGTCCATATCTGGTGGTCATGTTCCGTGGTCCAACAATTTTGGAAGGCTATCTTTCGCATTCTCTCTACCCTCATGGACACACCTATCCAACCTGACCCCTGTCTCGCCCTCTTAAATATAAAACCAGATGACGTTTGTAAACGACGGCACAAATTGTTTCTACAAGTCACAACAGCGGCTAAACAAACCATAGCTAAAGCTTGGAAAACCCCCCACCTACCTATTCCCGTAGTGAAGCACAGAATAACCATGATTCATGAGAAGATTGAAGCTGTCCTGCTGGACAGGGTTGAGAAATTTGACAAACTTTGGCAACCTTGGGTAGACCACTTTCTTCCTCCGAACTTTGATAGCTCCCTTCTATTGCCCTGAACAACATCTTCATGATGCTTGTATCTACCAGTGAGAATCCTGCTCCCACCCGGTGACCCACTTTCCCCTTCTACCTTCCTACCTTCCCCCCTATACCCCTCCTCTTCCTTCCCCCCCCCCTGTTTAGTTCCCCCACCTCCCTCCGTTCCCCCTTCCTCCCTGTTCTTACCCCTCTTCCTTACAAATATATGCCGTCATATGTACAACGCTCTGAATTTTAATCCCCCCCTACAGCGGTTACATCTCCCCACATTCACTGCGCTAACCATTTCTTCTCCCAGCTACTGTTTATATCCCTTTTATCCCACTGCTTAGGTCTTTGACCTTACCATATTTCTTTCAGTACTCTTGGTTATGTTTTGTGACTTCTGGTGATATCACTTTCATGCGTGATATATAGAACACCGACGGCGCCGTCGCACGCGGGCTCAGCGAGTTCCCTTTTAGGGGTGCCCGGGTGTTGGCTGTGCCTGATGGGTCTCCCTTCTGGGTCACCATCCCCATTGTTCTTGAACCTGTCCATTAACATGGTTTGCATTGTTATTGTAACCAGTTCACCTTTGTTACCAATATTACGAATGTAACCTCTCCTACTTCAGTTGTATATGTTGCGTTGTACCTATTTCTGTTTTTCAATAAAATGTTTGAACAAGAAATTTCTGCTAACTGAGCCCAGCAGTTTAACTGCTGGGAAGCCAGATTTTAGACCATCTGTGAGTTTTGTATTTGTTTCAACCTTTAAGTTTAGAAATAATTAAAACCCATTTGTTTTGTATTTTTTTTTTTTAACTTTTTAGTGCAATATCACAGTTTTGTTAGTTATTTCCATAACAGAATGGAAGAATTTTAAAAGACCATTAACCACTTGCTGACCGCCAGCAGTACATATACTGCGGCAGGTAGTCTCCGTCCCGCGAAACGAAGTAACTGTACATTGCTTCATGGAACCGGTAGCAGGGGCTTCCACTGGCCAAAGTCCAGCCCTCCTAAGGTTGTAAGCACAGAAACCTGGTCCTTTGTCTAGAAAATTTGGAGACCCCTGGCATAGTTTGCTGGAAAGGGTGTATAGCAGAGGATCCATCCAGAATGTGTAGTGTTAATATGTGGTCACACCCCTTTTGCACCTGATAGTTTAAATACATGTACAAACTATTGGGATTTGAGCACAGGTAAAGGCCCGTACACACGTACCGATTGTCGGCCGTAAATATTCGGCCAACGTCCGAACGGCCGATTTTCGGCTTGTTAGTATGATGCTTCCGACAACCGACTGCGACTTTTCGGCCGAACAAAATCTGGTGTGCAGGCTATACAATTTTTGTAGGCCAACAAAGAACGGCCAATTGTTCGTCAGTCAGTACAGATTTCGGCCGACAAAAAGCAGATGAGCAAGACTGGGCATGCTCAGAGAAGAAAAAACACTTCAGCACTTTTCAACCTACACCACAGCACCGGACAAAAGACGGCCGAACGGTCGGCCAACAATCGGTGCGTGTGTACGGGGCTTTAGTCTTTTCTCTGTTGTGATGCAGGCCAATGACCAGACCTGAACCTAGTAGCTCTCCGCCACATTGTGTCTCTTTGCCCCAGGCTGGCATTGCGTCCACTGTAGAATTTGCAGTGGCAGAGCAGAGTAGGACTGGTCATATGAGGGATTACTTTGATGCAGTTGGCCAGCTTAAACATATATTACAAAATGCATGAACTAAAAATCCCTGTTTTTTATTGCATAGTTTGTTGGAAAGCATGTAGTGTTAGTATGTGGTCACACCCCTTTAGCGCCTGATAATTTAAATACATGTACAAGCTATTGGGATTTGAGCACAGGTACATTTTTTCTCTGCAAAGTATTGCACCCACCATTAGCCGATTGTAGGTGCAACGTCAGGCACTCTCCCTTCGGCTTTCTGCCCCTACATCTTTACGGCCTTTTAGTGAGAAAGGTGGAGGAGCAGTAAATGGGACACGGGGCTTTTAAAACTGCTTTGAATAAAACTCCCCCCTCCATCTCTCCAGTCCCTCCAAGTAAAAAGAAGTTGGAAGCTTTGATGGACTTTTTCGCTTCATAGTCTAGAGCTGTGGCAATATTGTACTGTATCTAACACAAACACTGGCAATCCACTTGCTGCTAATCTGCGTCTCCCGGTGAGGCCGCGCGCTTTCTTAAAAGCCGTGGGATTAGGTTAAATCCTGCAGTGTTGGAATTAGAATGCAGTACAAATAAATTCCCCTTCTCACTCATGTAGCTCAGCAGACAGATGGCCAGAGACACGAGGAGAAAAATTTATTCAGAATAAAGCCGACACTGTGACTAACTGAGATGGCAGTTTACCCACTCATCCCATCACACACTGTCTTCTAATGAAGTGTGCAAATGTATTCGGAGATAAGCTGTCCATGTGTGCGGCTGTCAGGAGGCCACCACATTCAGAAATCACTGCGACATTTAACCCACCGATAATGACAAAGATTGAATCTTTAACCACTTTGCATTTAGAGAAACGTTTTCAATTTATCACATGTGTTTTATAATCTGCATTTTTTGCTAGAAAACGACATAACAAGTGTTCACCTGGCCTATAGCACAATGATGGCCAGACAGGCCTTACGCCCCTCAGGATGGACAGCTTATGACGTCCTCCCCTTGTCGGCACACATTGCCAAGGGGACATTTACACTGATAATCAGGGCACTGATCATCCGTGCAGCAGATCAGTGCCTAACAGTGCAGCCTCATCAGGGCCCATCAGTAAAGAAGAAAAATCACCTATTGCAAAATTATATAACAGAAATGAGAAAAAAAAAAAACAATGGTGATTACCACTTAACCACTTTAGCCCCGGAGGATTTGGATGCTCAAAGACCCGGCCCTATTTTGCAATTTTGCACTGCGTTACTTTAACGGACAATTGTGCGGTCGTGCGCCGCTGTACCCAAACAAAATTGACGTCCTTTTGTCCCCACAAATAGAACTTTCTTTTGGTGGTATTTGATCACCTGTGTGATTTTTATTTTTTGTGCTATAAACAAAAAAAGAGCGACAATTTTGAAAATATGACAATATTTTTCACATTTTTTATAAAAAATTCCCCAAAAAAATGTAAAAATCTAAATTTTTTAACATTTTAGGCCAATTTGTTTTCTGCTACATATTTTTGGTGAAAAAAAAAAAAATCGCAATTAAGGTGTATTTTGATTGGTTCGCGCAAAAGTTATTGCGTTTACTAACTACGTGGGAAAATTTATGTCATTTTTATTGTTTTAACTAGTAATGGCGGCGATCTGCGATTTTTTTTTTTTTTGCGGGACTGCGACATTGTGGCCCACAGATCAGACCCTTGACTGACATTTTTGACCCTTTTGGGGGTACCAGTGACATTACTACAGTAATCAGTGCTATAAATATGCAGTTACTGTAAAAATGACACTGGCAGGGAAGGGGTTAACTTTATTGGTGATCAGTGGGTTAAATGTATCCCTAGGGGCGTGATTCTAACTGTGGGGGGCGTGGCTTGTGATGTAACCACAGAGACATACAATCCTACATAGCAGGATCATACAGTCTCTGCAGTTACACCAGGGAGAATTACAGGCAGCTGTGTTTACATCAGCCGTCTGCCTTTCTCCCTCTCCGGCGGGAGATCGCGAGTGGCCGGCGGACATCAGAGCCGCCGGCCACTCGCGCGGTAATGTTAGTGAACGAGTGGGGGCGGGCGCTCGTCCCCTAGAGGCTCGTGGGCGAGCGACGTACCCCTACGTCACTTTGCCAAGTAGGGGCTGACCGCCGCAGTAAATAGTCGGGCGGCGGTCGGCAAGTGGTTAAGCAAAAAAAAATGAAAAACCCAATGGTGATTACCACTTAAGGACCTTCCTACTTACATTTACTGCGGCGGGGCGGCCCTTGAGCACAAAATCACGTACCTGTACGTGATTGTTTCCATTGGCTCTGGGGGGGGGGGGTGCGTGCACTGCCGGAGTGTGAGTGGACACAGCAGGAGCCAATCAGTGGGACCCAGCCACCCACGATCATTCGGAGGAATGACAGAACGGCAGTCTGCCTCTGTAAACAAGGCAGACGGACGTTCTGTCAGACAGAAAGATGTCAAGATCTCTCTCTTCCTGCAGCCATTCTATCCCCAACACAGTTAGAAAGCACTCCCTAGGAGCAGACTTAACCCTTTGATCGCCTCTGATGTTAACCCCTTCCTTGCCAGTGTCATTTATACAGTGACAGTGGACTTTTTGTTTAGCACTGATCACTGGTATTAGTGTCACTGGTCCCCAAAAAGTGTCACTTAGTGTCAGATTTGTCTGCCGCACTGTCGAAGTCCCGCTAAAAATCGGTGATCACCGCCATTACTAATAAAAAAAATAAAAAGTCCATATATATTTCCAATAGATTGTAGATGCTATAACTTTTGCGCAAACCAATTAATATACACTTTTTACAATATGTAGCAGAATACAAATTGGCCTAAATTGATGATGAAATTAGATTTTTTTTTTAAAAATTTTATTGGATGTGTTGTAAAGCAGAAAGTAAAAAAACTGGATTTTTTGACTTACCGTAAAATCCTTTTCTCTTAAGCTCATTGACAGACGCAGACTTCTTGATTAATATCAGTAGGGATATACTGCCCCCTACAGGAGTAGGACACTAGGCAGGAAAAAGTTCTGGCCACACCTATGGGCAGTCCCAGGGGCTATACCCTCTCTCTCCCTGCATAGGATGTCAGTTATGTAACAAAGCAGTGTCAGAGAATTCAACCCAACCCAACTCAAAATAGAGGGGCGGGTCCTGCGTCCGTCATTGAGCTTAAGAGAAAAGGATTTTACGGTAAGTCAAAAAATCCAGTTCTCTCTGTCGCTCATTGACAGACGCAGACTTCTTGATTGATATCAGTAGGGACGTCCCAAAGCAGTGCCACAAATGAGGGGTGGGATAACAGAAATAAAAATCCAATCCAGAAGGCCCAACCAGAAGCATCGAGGACTCATCGAACAAAGGGATGAGACCTAACTGAAAAAGAAACAAAAAACCCTGAGGTAGACCAACGGTCCCCTCAAACAGCGGCCTGCAAAACCTTGCGGCCAAAAGAGGCATCCGCTGATGCCAGCACATCAACTTTATAAAATTTTGTAAAGGTATGAACCGACCACCAGGTAGCCGCCTTGCAAACCTGAAGCACCGACGCCTGATGGCGGAAGGCCCAGCAAGCACTAAGCGCCCGAGTGCGCCTTAACAGGGAACGGAGGAACCTGACCTTTAATAGAATAAGCCTGTACCACCGTCTGTCTGATCCATCTGGAGATAGTCGCGGCAGACGCAGGCAACCCCTTTCTAGGGCCATCCGTGATCACAAAAAGTGAATCAGCCTTACGAAAAGAGTCAGTAGTAGCCAAGTATACCCTGATCGCCCGAACCACATCCAAGGAGTGTAATGCAAACTCCCGAGGATGACTGGGCTTAGGACACAGGGAAGGCAATACAATATCCTCATTCAAATGAAAATCGGAAACCACTTTAGGAAGGAAGGATGGATTCGGACGAAGAACCACCTTATCCCTATGAACCACCAGATATGGGGAACGACAGGACAACGCGGCCAGTTCCGACACCCTGCGTGCCGAAGTGATGGCCACCAAAAAGGCAACCTTTTGGGATAAGGTAAGCAAGGGAATCTCCCTAATATTTTCAAAGGGAGGTTTCTGGAGAACCGACAACACCAAATTAAGATCCCAGGGCGGCAAGGGCGCGCGCACCGGAGGAGCCAGGTGCCGCACCCCCTGGATGAAACTCCGCACCAAGGAATGAGTAGCCAGTGGCCTCTGGAAGAAGATTGCCAATGCTGAGACCTGACCCTTGATAGTGCTCAAGGCCAGTTTCTGCTCAACCCCCCGTTGCAGAAAAGCCAATATCCGAGCCACCGAGTAAGAACGTGGAGGAAACCCAAGGGATTCACACCACGCGATATAAGACTTCCATGTGCGATGATAGACCTTTCTGGAAGTCGCTTTCCTCGCTTTAATCAGAGTAGGGATAACTGAAGCAGACAAACCCCTGTCCTTCAGCACCTGGCTCTCAACAGCCAAGCTGTCAAAGCCAGCGATCGTAAAGCAGGATGGACGATCGGTCCATGAGACGGCAGATCCTCCCTGAGAGGAAGTCGCCAAGGAGCGTCTGCGACCAGCCTGACCACGACGGCATATCAGGCCCAATGAGGCCAATCCGGAGTCACAAGGATGACTGGAATTCCCTCCGCCTCTATCCTGTGAAGAAGTTTTGGTGACTTGAGAGGAGGAAAGGCATACAGCAGCTGGTACTGCCCCCACAGAGTATTCAGTGCGTCTGCGGCGTCCGCTAGAGGATCGCGGGCGCGGGCTACAACCCTCTGAACCTTTCTGTTGCGCCGAGATGCCAACAGATCCACGTCCGGGGTGCCCCAATGAAGGCACAACTGGTGAAACACCTCTGTCTGAAGAGGCCATTCCCCTTGATCCAGGGTCTGACGGCTGAGAAAGTCCGCCTGTCAATTTTCCACACCCAGAACGTAAACTGCAGAAAGAGCCGGAAAAAACTGTTCCGCCCAAAACCTGCTGGCACACTTCCACGGCCGCCAGAACACTCTTGGTGTCCCCTTGATGATTGACATAGGCCGCGGCCGTGGCATTGTCCGACTGAATCCAAACCGAGCAGCCCTAAAGATGCTCGGTCCGGTGAACCAGGCAAAACCTGATCGCTTTCAGTTCCAACACATTTATCAATAACCTGGATACTTTCGGAAAAAAGGGCTTCCCCTGACTGAGCATCGGAGACCGAGGCCCCCAAACCAGAAACTACCTGGTCCGCTCGCTCAGCCGGATCCGATTGTCCAGGGAATCGGAATTCCAGTTCCATTTGAGAAGAATCTCCTTTTGGAGAGTCCGCGTATGACACTGAGCCTGCGGAGACTCCGCACAGAAGAGGAGGTCGTCCAGGTAGCCCAGGACCGATATGCCCCGCTGCCGCAACAACGCCAGGACTGGGGCCCAAACTTTTGTGAAGACCCGGAAAGCAGAGGCGAGACCAAAGGGTAACGCCACAAACTGATAATGGTCCGCTCCCACCGCAAAGCGCAGATACCGCTGGTGTCCTGCGTAAATGGGAACGTGAAGATAGGCACCCTCTATGGGCGCCCTTTGCATCCAGTGTTGCACTCCCCCCAACAGAGCCATTAGGCGATTCGGGGACAGTCGCATATTGGAAGGGAAGAACCGCACCGGTAGAAGCGATCGCAACTCGAACTTGTGTTCCGACCGTATGGCCTCGTGAACCCATTTGTTTTGAATACTGTAGAGCCACGGGTCTAGGAACCGGCGAAGACATCCCCCCACCCTTGATCTGGGTGGGGGCGCACCTTCAGGCTGAAGCGGTCTTATCCTCAGGTCTGGAAGGACCGGATTTTTGCTTTCCAGACCAGGGTCTCTTGAAACACCCCGGGGGGGCTTTGGAGGACTTTGCCTTATCGCCCGCCCCGGAGGAGCGAAAAAATTTCTTGTGAGCTGTAAAGGAAGGTCCCTGTCTGCGACGAGGTTCCTTACCCTTATTAGCCTGTGGTAGAAAGGTGCTCTTGCCCCCAGTGAGATCCTTAATAATCTCAGAATCAGAGTCTGAGGCATCAGACAAGACAGGGGTAGGCGGGGGTCGTTTTTTAGCCCCCCCCCCCCCGACAGGCCACCTCCAACTGGGACACAAATGACTCCAGGACCGCCGAAGGGGCATCAATGGTGAGCGGAGAATCGGAGGGCCCTGCGGCCACCTCGAGGGGATCAGATGGGGACACATGTGCAGCAGGGTCCATGGCAACGCCAGGGGAACCGGTCAGCAAAAAATGACAAAATTTAAAAATAAACGAAAAACCTTTTTTTTTTATTTTTTAAAAAGAATCCCCCAGCGCTACAGCGCCCCTCAGTGGTCACGTGCCTTGAGACCCACGCAGAGATTGAGAAGAGAGACCCCAAAAGGCTCACCACACGATGCACCAGAGTTCAAAGCAGGACTGCTCTCAGCGCTGTCTTACATGACAGGAAGTCCTGTGGAGTGATTTTTCCCGGGTTTAGGGAGGGGCTCCGCCCCCTTACACGCCCTCAGTAACTCCCACAGCTGCTCAGCTCTCAAGCAAGATGAGCTGGGTGTACCAAGATGGTCGCCTCCATGCAGAGCACATGTAGGTTACAACAAAATGGCGGCCCCGCACGGTCCGCAGTGCCAAAAAGGGGACCCCCGCGTGCCTACCCACGGATCGATAGGTGGATGGACCTGAAGGCACAGGTAGTAACCGCCCCGCACAATCGTTTAGGGCAACACCGCACCCCACCGCCCCCATATGCGGTCTGTAACCCTGATTGAAGGAGGGGGCAGATAGGTGGGGGGTGCATAACAGGACAGAGGGGAACCCGGGATCATGAGGGTCCGACCATCCCAGGGAGGGGCCCGCGTCCACCCCAAAACCCGTCAGGGGGAGAGGGGGAACATTCTACTCACCATACCGGAACAGGCGGGCGCCAACTCCTGACAGAACCCCTCTCCCCCGAGGTGGGGGGCTGTCGGCCAACACGGACGCCACGACTCAGATTCAGACTGGTCGTAGGCGACCTGGCGAGACGTTTAACTCGCGGGGCCAGTCCCCGTCCAGCGGGACTATGTCGCGGCCGACCCAGCGCGGAGCTAGGGCCTGCACGCGCTCGTAGGCCGGCTGGGGTGACCACTGGATCTCAACATCCAGCCCGTCGCCCAGATCCGGCATAATTGCTTGAAGATCTCACAGGAACAACTGGAGAAAAAAAGCTAACTAAAAAAAGATTTATCTAAAAAAGCTTGCCAGAACCAGAGATCCCAGCAAGGAACTTAGGTCCTTACTCCTGACTAGGCAGAAAAAAAACTGACATCCCATGCAGGGAGAGAGAGGATATACCCCCTGGGACTGCCTATAGGTGTGGCCAGAACTTTTTCTTGCCTAGTGTCCTACTCCTGTAGGGGGCAGTATATCCCTACTGATATTAATCAAGAAGTCTGCGTCTGTCATTGAGCGACAGAGAAAACTGAATTTTTGTAAAATCTTACCTGTAAAATTCCTTTCTCTGAGTCCTCCGACAGTCGCCGCCTCTTCATATTCGTCACATATGGGGTATTAGACTTTGCTCCGAAGGAGTAGCTAGGCAACAGAATATGTTAACATCAAAGCTTTTAACATATCCCACCCTCAAGGGGTGGTCCCCTCAGTCAATACCCTCCTACTTCCTGCAACCATATCTCAGTTTCAGTGGAATAGCAGTAGAGTATACAACCAAACCCCAAAAGAGGGGCGGGGGCGGCGACTGTCGGAGGACTCAGAGAAAGGAATTTTACAGGTAAGATTTTACAAAAATTCCGTTTTCTCTTACGTCCTCCGACAGTCGCCGCCTCTTCATATTCGTCACATATGGGGACGTCCCAAAGCAGTGCAAACATGAGGGGTGGGAAACGCATCCGCGCCGAAAGGCAACGCAGTCTCCGCATCAAAGAAAGGAACCTTACCAAAGGAAGGAAACCAGCTGGGCTACAGGAAAAAAGTGCTCAACAGGAGCAACAACCCAGGAAAAGACAAATAACCAAGGGATACAAAAAACTTCAAATCCCAACAGCCAGAGGTCCCCAACAAGGGACCCTAGGGAATTGCCACACTAAGAACCTTGCGGCCAAAGGAAGCATCCGCCGATGCCTGAACATCTTCTTTGTAGAATTTTGTGAAAGTGTGCACGGTCGACCAGGTCGCCGCCTTACACACCTGGGCTACAGAAGCCCCATGATGACAGGCCCAAGACGTACTCAGAGATCTAGTAGAGTGCGCCTTCACAGGCACAGGGGGGACCTTCCCCTGCAAAGCATAGGCCTGTTCAATGGTCTGCCTGATCCACTTGGCGATGGTAGAGGCCGACGCCGACATGCCCTTCCGAGGACCCTCCGGAAAGAACAAACAAGGAGTCCGTCTTTCGAAAAGACTCAGTCGATTTAAGGTAAACCCTTATCGCCCCAAACAACATCCAAAGAATGTAATCTCACCTCCTTTGGATGTTCAGGCTTCGCGCACAGCGAAGGCAAGACAATATCCTCATTAAGATGGAATTCCGAAACTCGCTTTGGAAGAAAAGAAGGATTAGGTCGCAAGACCACCTTATCCAAATGAACAACCAGATACGGAGACTTGCAGGACAAAGCCGCCAGCTCCGACACTCTGCGAGCCGAAGTGATCGCAACCAAAAAGGCGACCTTTTTGGACAACATAGACAACGAGATCTCCCTGATCTGTTCAAAAGGAGCACGTTGTAATACAGATAGAACGAGATTCAAGTCCCAAGGGGGCAGAGGATCCCTCCTAGGAGGAACCAGATGCCGCACTCCCTGAACAAAAGTGCCAACCAAGGAGTTGGAAGCCACGGGACGTTGAAACAGAACGGCCAGCGCAGACACCTGACCCTTTATTGTCGCCAGCGCCAAACGCTGATCGACACCCGTTTGAAGGAAGGACAGCACTCGGGAAACCGAGTACGTGCGGGGTGAAAACCCCCTGGACTCACACCAGGCAAAATAGGCCTTCCAAGTACGGTAATAAACCTTCCCCGAGGAAGACTTCCTCGCGTTGATCAAGGTATGAACGACCTCTGGGGAGAGACCCTTCTCCTTCAGGACCTCGGTCTCAACAGCCAGGCCGTCAAAGCCAGCGACTGTAAAGCAGGATGGTATATTGGTCCTTGAGACAGGAGATCGTCTCGAAGAGGCAGACGCCACGGGGCGTCGACCGCCAGATTCACGAGGTCTGCGTACCAGGACCGGCGAGGCCAGTCCGGTGCCACATGAATCACCGTGCTGCGTTCCGAGTGTAACCTGCGAAGGAACCTGGACAGCAACTGAATCAGTGGAAACGCGTACATCAGCCTGTACTGATGCCACGGGGCCACTAACGCGTCCGACGCGTCTGCCCGAGGGTCGCGCGTCCTTGCCATGAACCTTCTCACCTTGTTGTTGAGACGAGACGCGAACAGGTCCACATCTGGAAGACCCCACTTCGCGCACAACATCTGGAAGACAGCCGGGTGGAGAGACCATTCCCCCTGATCCAGGGTCTGGCAACTCAGATAGTCCGCCTGCCAGTTCTCCACCCCCGGAATGTGAACCGCCGTTATCGCCGGGACATGAGTCTCGGCCCAAGACATAATGTCGGCCACTTCTCGAGCCGCTCGGGCACTCCTGGTGCCCCCTTGGTGGTTGATGTAGGCCACCGCCGTGGCATTGTCCGTCTGCACACGAACCGGGCAGCCCTGCAGCCGGTCCGTCCAGCGATGAAGACAGAGATTTATCGCACGCAATTCCAGAATGGTGATCGGAAGGGAGGACTCCCCCTCCGACCAAGTCCCCTGGGCGGACAGAATGCCCAGAACACCACCCCAGCCCGACAGGCTGGCATCCGTGGTGATTACCGTCCACGAGATAGGACGAAATGACTTGTCCCCGGACACCATCGGGGACTGGAGCCACCACAGAAGGTCTCTTCTGGTGCGATGACTCAACGAGATTTGAAGATCCAGAGATTGAGGTCGCCCGTCCCACATGGACAGGATCTCCGCTTGGAGACCCCGCGTGTGAAACTGGGCGAAGGGAATCGCCTTGAAAGCCGAGACCATCAATCCCAGACATCTCATGCACGTCCGCAGAGACGAGTGCGGAACGTCCCTGAGGGACCTGACTTCCTCCTGAAGAGTTCTGAGTTTGTCTTCCGGCAGGAAGACCTTCGCCTGCACCGAGTCCAGAATCATTCCCAGGTAGGGAAGACGAACCGACGGACTCAGTGTCGACTTTGGAAAATTTATCGTCCAACCAAACTCCTGCAGAGTTTGCATCGTGACAGACAGGTCCTTCTCCAGACCCTGGCTGGTCGCAGACCGAACCAGAATGTCGTCCAGATACCCCAGGACAGAAATGCCCTGGGCTCTCAATAATGCCAGAACCGGTGCAAGCACCTTGGTGAAGACCCGCGGAGCCGAGGCGAGACCAAAAAGCAACGCCACGAACTGGTAGTGATCCTCCGCAATGGCAAATCGAAGGTACCTCTGGTGACCCTCGAAAATGGGGATGTGAAGATACGCATCCTTCAAATCGATGGAGGCCATGAATACCCCCGGAACCAGGGCAGCCACCACCGACCGCAGAGATTCCATGCGGAACTTGCGAACCCGCACAGAGCGGTTCAGAGCCTTCAAGTCCAGAATTGGACGAACCTTGCCCTCCTTTCTGGGCACGGTGAACAGATTGGAATAAAACCCCCGAAATCTGTCCCGATGAGGCACCGGAACTACCACTCCCTGAGCCCTCAGGTCCCGCACCGCCAGGTGCATGTCCCGTAAACGCTCTGGAGACAGTTGAAGATTTGAGGGAAAAAATCTGCTCTCCGGCCGAGAGGGAAACTCGATCTTGTAACCAGATCGAACGATCTCCTGAACCCATCTGTCCCGCACGCGGGCCAACCAGGGCTGAAGAAAACCGAGCAAGCGTCCCCCCACCCCAAAACTGGGTGAGGGCGCCCCTTCAGGCCGCACTGTTATGGCCTGCGGATCCGGATTGACCGGACTTCTGTTTACCAGACCAGGGCTTCTTCTGAGAGCCTTGACCTTTGAACGGTTTGCCCTTGTAGTGCGACCGAAAGGCACGAAAGGACCCCTGAGGGGGCCGAAAATTAGCATGCTTCTTCCCAGAAGCCCCCTTAGCCTTGGGGAAATGGGGCAAGAGAGTGCTCTTACCTCCGGTGATCCCCTTAATCAACACATCCAAGGACTCCCCAAAAAGGCGAGACCCATCATAAGGCAGATTGGCTAAGGTCTTACGTGAAGACTGACCACCGACCAACATTTCAACCAAACCAGGCGGCGAGACAACACCGCCACGCTGTGCACACGTGCAGCCAACGGGACTAGGTCCAAGTCCGCATCACACAGATACATGACACCCTGGTGGATTTGATCCACCATATTCAGGGTCGCCGGTGAGGCCGAATCGGCCACTAGGACGCGCCTAAGCATCTGCGTCCAACTTGCGACCGCCTGGGCCGCCATGAGAGAGGCAAACAGAGCCTTAAGCATAGAACCCGTAACAGAATAAGTATGACGGGCAAGAGACTCCAATCTCCTATCCGTGGCATCACGGAACACAGGAGAATCCTCTGCAGGAATCGCAGTGGATTTGTTTAAAACCGCAATTGCGTGATCCACTGGGGGTGGTACACACCACCTTTCATCAGTGGAAGGCGAGAAAGGATAACGCAGCTTGAACCTACTAGGTACAGCAAAAGCCTTGCGCAGATTGCGCCATTGTTCCTTAACAGCGCGCTGAAAATCATCATTGCAGGGAAAAACCTGCGGCGTCCTGCGTTTTCTCTGCGTCCCATAAGCCGCCAAGGCAGCGGGGGGACACACTTCATCCTGCAAACGCAGCGTTTGCTTTATGGAAGCAATCAATTCATCCATGATTGCAAGCTCTTCAGGCGAGCCAGGGGGAGAATTATCAACCCCTTCAACTTCAGCCTCCACCTCGGACCCCACTAGATCCAGGGAGGAGCGGGACCCCGATAAGGAGGCCCCCGCCATAACAGCCCCATCACCTTCACCCTCAGAATCAGAGGAAAGAGAAACTCTGGGTCTTTTAGTAGATTGAGCAGCCACCAGCATCTGCACCTGAGCAGCAAGGCCAGCCACAATAGTGGCTAAATCCCCCCCTGGGGGGGAAACAGCGGTCCCCTGGCTTTCCACCAAGGCGGTAGGAAATTTGCCCTCCTGAGAATCCATTGCCCCTCTTACAAATGCCGGATAATAAAGGGTTAACTGCCCCTTTAACAAGCGCGGCGAGCGCAGCCCACCGCACCACACACAAGCACAATGAGACCCCCACAGGGACAATAAAACTGACACAGGCAATGGATAAGAAGGATATAACCTGAGGAGACCCTCGCCGCTGCTGCTGCCTTGATCGGTGTTCCTGGAGAAGAGGAAGTGATGCTGCCAGGGCGCTCTATGAAAGCCTATGGGAGGCTACAAGAAAATGGCCGCCATGCATGTAGAACATGCGGCCGGAGCGAGTGTAGGCAAAATGGCGCCGAAACCGCCGCTCCACAGTACAGTAATGCACACATGTCATCCATGTATAAAAAAACATGTTAGATCGCCGCAGCGATCGCTGTATAGTGCCCAAACATGCCCAAAACATGCCCCACAGCACACAGCTTCTCACACTGACAAGGCTGACACACACAGTGTCACACAGCTCCCCCCCCCCCTTGCAGCCCACAGCATGCAGCCGAGTGATAGGGAGACAAACAGTGTGAACAGAGGCAGGTTACACAGTCCCAGACTGACACCCCCCCCAGACAGACAGGTCCCCACATAGATACACTTACCTCACAATGGCGTGGGGGACCCGCACAGGCGAACAAGCCGCTGCACATGAGGCAGGGAGAGTCGCATACAAGACGCACAGAATGGGGGTTAAGAAACCGCACAGCGTCCAGTGAGGTAGCCACCTCACCAATCATCCCTGCACCGAACAGGGATGTGTCGTTCACTGTGCCAGGAGCGTTACCTGGCTGAACGCTCGATGGCAGGCTGGGAAGCCACTGACCCACGACCTGCGACCAGGGGGATCAGCCCGAGACCCAGCCCGCATGATCCTCTTCATCCGAAGAACTAACTAACGCTGACAAAAAGAACAGCTAAGTAAAGGTAGAGAGAAAACTCAAACAAAAATCAAAAAAGAAGAAAGAGTCTGGGGCACAAAGCCCCAGCACAGAGAGAGCCAGCCACTCCTGACAAGCTAGACATTGAAACTGGGATATGGTTGCAGGAAGTAGGAGGGTATTGACTGAGGGGACCACCCCTTGAGGGTGGGATATGTTAAAAGCTTTGATGTTAACATATTCTGTTGCCTAGCTACTCCTTCGGAGCAAAGTCTAATACCCCATATGTGACGAATATGAAGAGGCGGCGACTGTCGGAGGACGTAAGAGAAATAAATGGATTTTTGTAAGATCTTACCGTAAAATCCTTTTCTCTTAAGCTCATTGACAGACGTAGTCTTCTTGATTCTCAAGAGCTGGGTTATGTTGTCTCCGCAGGAGTAGGACTAGGCAGAAAGACAAAACGTTCTGGCTCCACCTTAGGGGCAGTCCCTGAGGGTATATCCTCCCTCTCTCTGCTACAGGGAATCAGTTCTGTTCTAAAGCAGTAACGGAGAATTTAACCCAACCCAACTCAATGATAGAGGGGCGGGTACTACGTCTGTCAATGAGCTTAAGAGAAAAGGATTTTACGGTAAGATCTTACAAAAATCCATTTTTCTCTATCGCTCATTGACAGACGTAGTCTTCTTGATTCTCAAGAGCTGGGACATCCAGAAGCAGTGCCACAAAATGAGGGGTGGGATTGACAGAATCAAAATCCAATCTAGAAGGCCCAACCGGAGCCAACCAGAAGTATCAAAGGACTCATCGAGTAAACAGATGAGGCCTACCCCACAAATCCTCGAGGTAGACCAACAGTCTCCTCAAACAGTGGCCTGCAGGAACCTTGCGGCCAGAAGAGGCATCTGACGATGCCATCACATAAACCTTATACAATATTGTAAAGGTATGAACCGACTACTAAACAGTCGCCTTGAAAACCTGAACCACAGACGCCTGATGGCGGAAGGTCCAGGAAACTCTAAGCGCCCGAGTAGAATGCGCCTTAACAGGGAACGGGGATCCCAACCCTTAGATAAAATAAACCTATACCACCGTCTGTCTGATCCATCTAAAGATGGTCGCAGCAGAACAGGCAACCCCTTCTTAGGGCCATTCGTGATCACAAACAGTGAATCCGTCTTACAAATTGAATCCGTAGTATTCAAGTATATCCTGATCGCCCGAACTACATCCAAGGAATGCCATGCAAATTCTCGAGGATGATTGGGCTAAGGACATAGGAAGGACAGTACACTGTCCTTATTCAATGAAACTTTGAAACCACCTTAGAAGGAAGGATGGATTCGGATGAAGAACAACCTTATCCCTATGAACCACCAGATCTGGGGAACAACAGGATAATGCAGCCAGTTCTGACACCCTGCGTGCAGAAGTGATAGCCACCAAGAAGACCACCTTCTGGGATAAAGTAAGCAAGGGAATCTCCCTGATATTTTCAAAGGGAGGTGTCTGAAGAACCGACAGCACCAAATTAAGATCCCAGGATGGTAACGGCGCGTGCACTGGCAGAGCCAGGTGTCGCACCCCCTGGATGAAATTCCGCACCAAGGAATGAGTAGACAAAAGCTTCTGAAAGAAGATAGCAAATGCTGAAACCAGACCCTTGATAACACTCAAGGCCAGCTTCTGCTCAACTCCCTGTTGCAGAAAGCCAATATTCGGACTACCGAATAAAGATGTAGATGGAACCCAAGGGATTCACACCACACAATATAAGACTTCCATGTACGATGATAATCTTTCTGGAAGTCGCTTTCCTTGTCTTAACTAGAGTAGGAATAACTGAAGCTGACAATCCCTTGTCCTTCAGCACCTGGGTCTCAATAACCAGGCCGTTTAAAACCAGCGATCGTAAAGCAGGATGGAAGATCGGTCCCTGAGACAGTAGATCCTCCCTGAGAGGAAGTCTCCACGGGACGTCCGCCATCAGTCTGACCAAGTCGGCGTAACAAGCTCGACGAGGCCAGTCCGGAGCTGCCAGGATTACTGGAATTCCTTCCTCCTCTATCCTGCGAAGAAGTCTTGGCAGTAACCCAAGAGGAGGGAAGGCATACATTAGCTGGTATTGCCCCCACGGGGCGATCAGTACGTCTGCGGTTTCTGCTAGAGGATCGCGGGAGCGAGCCACGTATCTCTGAACTTTCCTGTTGAATCGAGATGCCAACAGATCCATATCCGGGGTGCCCCATCGTAGGCACAACTGGTGGAAAACGTCTGGATGGAGGGACCATTCCCCCTGATCCAGAGTCTGACGGCTGAGATAATCTGCCTGCCAATTCTCCACCCCCGGAATGAACACCGCAGAGATTGCTGGAACAAATCGTTCCGCCCAGCGAAGAATGCAAGCCACTTCTTTGGCCGCTCGGACACTCTTGGTGCCCCCCTGGTGATTGACATAAGCCACGGCCGTGGCGTTGTCCGACTGGATCCGAACCGGGCTGCCCTGGAGCTGCTCGGTCCAGTGAATCAGACAAAGTCTGATCGCTCTCAGTTCCAATACATTTATCGGTAACCTGGATTCTTCCGGGGACCAAAGTCCCTGGACAGATAACTGACCGAGAATTCCTCCCCATCCGGATAGACTGGCATCCGTGGTCACTGTCGTCCAATATATTGGCAGAAATGACTTTCCCTGGCTGAGCATCGGAGACCGAAGCCACCAGACCAGAGACTCTCTGGTCTGTTTGCTCAATCGGATCTGATTGTCCAGGGATTCCGGATTCCGATTCCATCTGAGAAGAATCTCTTGCTGAAGAATTCGGGTATGGGACTGGGCAAATGGGACTGCTTCGAAGGAAGCCACCATCAACCCCAGAACCCTCATGCAAGTCCGAAGGGAAGACCAGCTGTTGGATAGTAACAACTGGACTGCTGATTGAATCTTTCGGAGTTTCCCTACCGGAGAAAAAACTCTTGTCCTGACTGTGTCTAGAATTAGACCCAGATATTCGAGCCTCTGGGTGGGAACCAGCAATGACTTTTGCTGGTTCACCAGCCACCCGAATTCCTGTAAAGAAATCATAGTAATTTCTATGTTTTGTAGCAAGGTCTGAGGAGACTCTGCATGAAGCAGAAGATCGTCTAGGTAACCTAGAATCGATATGCCTCTTTGGCGCAGTAGTGCCAACATTGGGGCCAACACCTTCGTGAAGACCCGCGGAGCCGTGGCGAGACCGAAAGGTAACGCCACAAACTGATAGTGGTTCTCTTCTACGGAAAAGCGTAGAAACCGCTGATGTCCTGCGAAAATGGGAATGTGAAGATATGCGTCCTAGATGTCTATGGACGCTAGGACATCCCCTGGATGCAGAAAGGCTGCTACTGTGCGAATGGACTCCATTCTAAATCTTCTTATGTTGACCAAAGAATTGAGTGCCCTTAAGTCCAGAATTGGACGCACTTTGCCCTCTTTCCTGGGTATTGTAAATAGGTTTGAATAAAAAACCTTGAAACCGTTCTGTCCAAGGAACGTGGACTACCACTCCTTGTAGTAGTAAATCTGTGACTGCTCTCCGCAGATCGTCTAAACGATCCGGGGATAGTCGGCTATTGGAATGGAAGAATCGCGCCGGTGGGAGAGATCGAAACTCGATCTTGTACCCCGACCTTATGACTTCGCAAACCCATCTGTCCGGGATTCTGGAAGGCCATGGATCCGGGAACCGGCGAAGACGTCCCCCCCACCCCAGTTATGGGTGGGGGCGCACCTTCAGGCTTTGGACGGTTTATCTTCAGGTCTAGAGGGGGCGGGCTTTTGCTTGCCCGACCAACGACCCCTGACGCCTCCTGCAGGAGCTTTGGAGGACTTAATTTTTTCACCCGCGGGACGAAAAAACCTCTTGTGAGCAGAAAAAGAAGGCCCTCGTCTTTGACGAGTTCCTTTACCTTTAAAATTTTGCGGTAAAAAGGTGCTCTTTCCACCCGTGAGATCCTTAATGATCTCATCTAAGTTGGCTCCAAATAGACGCTCTCCTAAAAAGGGGATATTAGCCAATGCTTTTTTGGAACCTTGGTCGGCTAACCAACCTTTTAGCCACAGTGTACGCCTGAGAACCACCGCTGAGATAGATGCTCGCGCCAATAATGAAGTGGCGTCTAACGCCGCATCACACACAAACTGTAACCCCTGTATCATTTGTTCCAACGAATCTGATACCGCCTGAGGGACCTCTTCTAGGTCCCGGCGTAACCACTTGGTTCATACAGTTACAGCCTGCGAAACCAGACCAATAGCAATTATTGGTCTGAAAGCTGATCCAATCAAGGTAAACATGGTGCGAGACATAGCTTCTATCTTGCGATCCACTGGATCTTTAAAAGACGGAGCGTCTTCTAGAGGAATAACCGTGGCTTTATTCAATCTAGCAATTGGTGAATCCACCACAGGTGGTTCTGTCCATTTCTTAATGAGGGTTTCCTCAAACGGATAACGCCTGTTAATGCGTTTAGAAATAGTAGAAATGCGTTTTGGCAGACTCCATTCTTCTTTGATTGGATTGCCAAAACATTTGGGCAATGGAAAAACCTTCGCCACTTTGATGCGTTTTTTAGTCCCAAAAGGGATTTCAGTTTCAGCTATTTCTGACGGAATACCCTGTAATCTTAAGGTTTCTTGAACAGATACAATGAGTGCGTTTACCAACGCTACCTCTCTGGCTATGGCTGATGCCGAAACATCCTCCTCACTGTCTAAAAAGACAGTACACGAGACACCAATACCAGATGAAGTACCTGCAACTGCAGAAATAGGCTCAGAGTCTGAATCCGAGGTTTCAGATAATAAGGGGTTAGGCGGGGGTCGCTTACTTGCGCCCTGTCCCTGACAAGCCACTTCCACCCGGGACACAAAAGTTCCATAATAGCGGACAATGATTCAATCGTCAGTGGGGTGCTGGAGGATCCCGCAGACCCCTCGAGGGGATCCGGAGGAGATACATGAGTGGCAGGGTCCATGTTAATTCAGGACACCTTTGCCAGAAAACACAAAAAAAACTTTTTTTTTTTTTTTTTAAATAAAAAATACCTCTTCTTTTTTTTTTTTTTTTTTTTATGTGTCTCCCCCTAGCGCAATAGCGCCCCTCAGAGTACCTGCTTCTCGATCCCACAGAGAGAGAGAGGGACCCCCAAGGCTCACCAACCGATGCAGTGAAGTTTCCAACCAACTGCAGTCAGCGTCTGTCTTTTACAGACTGGAAGGAGCTGTTTGCTTTTTCCCGGGTAGAAGGACGTGGCTCCGCCCCCTGTGTACGCCTTCCGGCGTTCCCAGCTCTCCACGAGGTAGCTGGGCTCATGAAACATGGCCGCCCCCATACAGGAGACATTAGACTCCAAAAACATGGCGGCCGGCGTGACCTGAGGACATGCATGCACCTGGTCTACGGCAAAATGGCGGCGGACCGCCGAAATCGTTTTTCCCAGCACATCCACCTGCATCTCTGCTGAGTGGCGATAGATTGATCTACAGGAGATACACTACAAATAAGGTAGGATTATATCTCCTATGTCTGCTGTAATGCTACAGTCTGCTGGGTAGTGTTAGCTCTCAAACCAAGTCCACTTCCCACAAACACATACTGTATTTACAAGGGGGACTTTTAGTGTCAGATATATACTGACCATGTATGGAGGGGCCCATAATTCATACTGCCTCATAACGAGGGAAGAAAAAAGGGAACGTTTACTCACCATACCGAACCGACAGGCACCCTCTCTTCACAATACCCTCTCCACCGGGGTGGGGGTTTGTGGACCACTCCGGACGCCTCGACTCTCTGGTTCCTGGCGTCCAAGCGAGACTTTTAACTCGCAAGGTCAGTCCCTCCACTGGGACTCCGTCGCGGCCGACCCAGCGCGGAGCTCTGGTCTGCACGCGCTCGTAGGCAGAAACCGGGGTGACCACTGGATCTCAACATCCAGCCCGTTGCCCGGCCCCGCATACTTACTTGAATGTGTCGCGGCCGACCAAGCGCAATGCAATGGTCTGCGCGCGCTCGTAGGCCGGCTGGGGTGACCACTAGTGTCGCCCAGTCCGGCGTTTTTGCTTGAAGATCTCACAGGAAAAACACTGGAGAAAAAAAACTACCTAAAAAATATTTCTTCTAAAGAAAAAATCTTGCCAGGACCAAAAAGATCCCAGCAAGGAACTTAGGTCCTTACTCCTGACTAGACAGAAAAAAAACTGATTCCCTGAAGCAGAGAGAGGGAGGATATACCCTCAGGGACTGCCCCTAAGGTGGAGCCAGAACGTTTTGTCTTTCTGCCTAGTCCTACTCCTGCGGAGACAACATAACCCAGCTCTTGAGAATCAAGAAGACTACGTCTGTCAATGAGCGATAGAGAAATTGTTTTTTTTTTATTCCAAAATTGCCACTATTTTTTTTGTTTATAGCACAAGAAAGCTCTATTTGTGGGAAAAAAAGGACATCAATTTTCTTTGGGTACAACGTCGCACGACCGCGCACTGTTCAGTTAAAGCAACGCAGTGCCGTATGGCAAAAAATAGCCTGGTCAGAAAGGGGGTAAAACCTTTCCGGGGCTAAAGTGGTTAAATACCACCAGAAGAAAGCTCTATTGGTCTCAAAAAATGATAAATATTGCATATGGGTACAGTGTTGCATGACCGCCCAATTGTCAAAGTGCGACAGCGCTAAAATCTGAACATTGACCAGGGTAGGGAGAAGGTGAATATACCCTGTATTGAAGTGGGTAAACTCCCCAAACAGTTTCTGAACGTAGAGTCCCTCTAAAACAGAATGACAATTGCACATTTTTTTTTGTCCCAACTATATACTAAAATAAATTTCAGTGCACAGAAAAAATAAAACATTTTTGATGTAGTGTAAAATCCATTTCGCTGATCTTCATAGCTATTGGGTAATACTGCCCCCTGCAGGAGTAGGACACTAGGCAAAAAAAATAATCTGGCTACTCCTTTGGGCAGTTCCAGGGGGTATACTTCCTCTCTATAACCACCATACACATAAGGGAGCTTACTGGAAGTGATGCAACGCTGCAGAAGACGTCTGATGACGAAACGCATACAGCGCCGTCGCATCACTTCCGGTTCCGGCATTCTGGTGGAACGCATTGCGTTCCAGGACGCTACTTTTGCTCGTACTGACTGCATTATTGCGAGTACCCATTTTATGTACGATTTGTTCAATAAAGGCTTTTACGGTATCACACTATTAGCCTTTTTTTCTGCCCTATATGACCCTCCTGCCCCTATACATTACTGAGTGGCCGAAGTCCACCCACGGACCATTGGACATATTATCGCTCCCAAAGTAGAGGACCATAGGATCCCGAATTCCTTCTGGGACGCCTACACACCACGGACCCCCAGGGAAGAACCCCGACATCCCCCCATCACAGAAGGGAGATAGGAGCCCACGGAGCGACCTTCGCTTGTACCTAAATACCCGCTCTATACCCCTGTGTGGGGTGGGTATATCTGGTTAGTAGGACATTTACCTTAGGGGTCACCCAGCACCTCACCAGTTACCCACCACGGGGTCACCCTAAGATTTACCCACGAAGTCACCTGTACATCCATTTGGTTATGGACTAACCTGGTTATTTATACACCACCATTGCATCACTGGCTACAAGGACTTTCTCCCAGCCAGTCACTTTATTATATTTACTAGTCACTTTTGTGCACCTTATTGCACTATTTTATTGTTATTTTCATTTCTCTGAGCGCCTAGACCACTTTCTATACCTTTAGTGCATTTTTTGCACTTTCGTCTGCCACTGCCACTTTATCTTGTTTATATTTGAATTGTACCAATTTATATATTATATTCACTGTTTGGTTATATTTTTAATTTTTTATATACACTCTGTCACTTGGATTGCACCTTATCACGGGATATTGATATTTATTAGTCACTGTATTTTACTATATTATATGTTGATTTTATATATCTATTTGTTGCACTGACAACCTATTGATCACTACATTCCATATATACACTACGGTGTATTCATATATCAGCTTTACCGATCACTGTTTACACTTCAGTCCTTTAATACAGGCAGCGCTAATTACCCTAATTTTTCCCTCATGGTGAAGGGAAGCGGGGGCTGTGTCACCTTTCCAGTCCCATAATAGTGATCTGGGCAGCTGCCTGGATCACTTTTATTCAACAGCCATGAGCCAGCTAAACAAGAACCATAACAAGTCAACAGTTGCTTATTTTAACCCCTGGAGATCCAGGGTGTTTATAAATGGCCTTGGCATGGCAGGTGGTTCACCTTTTTAGAAAAAATTATACATGCACATATTTTTGCAGAAACAGTGTGAATTTATAATTTTTTCAAGCCCAAAAACGTAAATGTATTTTATTGGGATTTTATGCGATAGACCAACACAAAGTGACACATAATTGTGAAGTGGAAGGAAAATGATAAATGGTTTTACAACTAAATATGTGAAAAGTGTGGTGTGCATTTGTATTCACCCCCCTGAGTCAATACTTTGTAGAACCGCCTTTCGCTGCAATTACAGCTACAAGTCTTTTTGGGGATGTCTCTACCAGCTTTACACATCTAGGAGGGGGACATTTTTGCCCATTCTTCTTTGCAAAATATCTCAAGCTCTGTCCGATTGGATGGAGAGCATCTGTGAACAGCAATTTTTAAGTCTTGCCACAGATTCTAATTGGATTTAGGTCTGGACTTTGACTGGGTCATTCTAAAACATAATTATGCTTTGATCTAAACCATTTCATTGTAGCTCTGGCTGTATGTTTAGAGTCGTTGTCCTGCTGGAAGGTGAACCTTCCCCCCCAGTCTCAAGTCTTTTGCAGACTAACAGGTTTTCCTCAAAGATTGCCCTGTATTTGGCTCAATCCATCTTCCCATTAACTGTGACCAGCTTCCCTGTCCCTGCTGAAAAAAAGCATCCCCACAACATGATGTTGCCACCACCATGTTTCACAGTGGGGACAGTGTGTTCAGTGTTAGTTTTCCACCACACAGTGTTTTGCTTTTAGGCCAAAAAGTTCCATTTTGGTCTCATCTGACCAGAGCACTTCTTCCACGTTTGCTGTCCCCCACATGGCTTCTTGCAACCTGCAAAACGGGAGTTCCTATGCCTTTCTTCTTGCCACTCTTCCATAGAGGCCAGATTTGTGGAGTGCACGACTAATAGTTGTCCTGTGGACAAATTCTCCCACCTGAGCTGTGGATCTCTGCAGCTCCTCCAGAGTTACCATGGGCCTCTTGGCTGCTTCTCTGATTAATGTTCTCCTTGCCCAGCCGGTCAGTTTAGGTGGACGGCCATGTCTTGGTAGGTTTTCAGTTGTGCCATACTCTTTCCATTTTCAGGTGATTTATTGAACAGTGCTGCATAAGATGTTTTCATAACCTAACCCTGCTTTAAACTTCTCAACTTTATCCCTGACCTGTCTGGAGTGTTCCTTGGCCCTCATGATGCTGTTTGTTCACTAAAGTTCTCTAACAAACCTCTGAGGGCTTCACACATCTGTATTTATACTGAGAATGTATTTATACTGAGAATAAATTACACACAGGTGGACTCCACTTATTAATTAGGTGACTTCTAAAGGTACGGTAATTGGTTCCACTAGATTTTAGTTAGCGGTATCAGAGTAAAGGTGGCTGAATACGCCACACTTTTCAGATACTTATTTGTAAATAATTATGAAAACCATTTATGATTTTCTTTCCACTTCACAATTATGTGCCACTGTGTTTCTCGAACATATAAAATTCCATTAATATATATAAGTTTTTGGTTGTAACATGACAAAATTTGGAAAATATCAAGGGGTATGAACACTTTCAAGGCACTGTACATGTTCCACCCTAAATACAGGTGGAAAATGTAACCCGTTCTAAAAAGGTGAACTTATCCTTTAAAAAGGAACAGAAGAAGGGCTGCAAAAGTCTTTGGATGCAACAACCTTTATGAAAACAAAAACGTTAAGGAAAAATCAGTATTGCACTGTTATTCTGATGTGAAAGATCCCATAGAGAGCGTGGGAGAAGATCGTCTCTAACAGTCCTCTGAGACCAACTGCAGGGCTTCACAACGGACTCCACACTTGATGTCCGCATGTGGAGGAGGAGAAGGACCGGCCACGTGTTGAAATGCAGCAGCATCCTTGTGGCCCTGTACCAACCTCAGGGTTGCAGGGTTTGCTAGACAATGGGTTTCAGGGGCTCCTCCACCTTTGAGAAGACTGGATGTCACAGGTAGCATTGTTTAAAAGAGACACACACACGGTAGTTGTATTTTGGAACATTTCCAGAATGATTTCACTCTTAAGAAGCAATAACAGACAAAACAAGTCAGTGCTGTAGCATATTGACACTTTATTAACTGTACATGTGCACACAAAAAGAGTCCAAGTGTTTCCTGCTTAGAATTATTTTATATAGGGATACATCATAATACATCTAGAAGGAAGACAGATTGTCTGTTATATAGTCTGAAAATTGTGGCAGCAAATTTAAAACACAACAGCCAACACACACATGCCATCAACTAACTCACAATATACTCAAAAAATCTACATCAAGACACAAGGACGACAGACACAGGACTACAAAAAAACTATTGCATCGTGTTACTGACACACAGAAGGGGAATGCATATTTCACAACTGTGCAAAAATACTGTTTTCAGGTCATCTCAAAGAAAGAAGACCACCTGAAATGAAAGACCAGCACAAAATCAACAGTTATCTCATAAAAGCAGTCCAATAAAGAGTCAGATGTTCTATTTAGCAATTTTAAATTGGCCATGCTACGTTTTCTAATCTGTGAAGGGAATTCCACCTTGTACAGTACAAAAGTGCCCCAACTACCACTCTGTTACATACATGGAAATGAAATTAAAAGCCTTCTGTTTAAAAAGGTGAATTCCAGGGATACAGCCACTTTGTAAAAGCAGTAGTAAAGGACATTAAAAAAAAAATGGGCCCCAGACACTTGGAAGTCATAATTTGCTACCTGAAAAGGAAGCCCTCCAGTGGCGCCATCACCGCTGAAGGCGCTTCCATCTTCACAGGCTTTGGCGATCTGAATGGCCGAGCCAGCAATGATGTAATTCCCGCACATGCGTGCGGGAGTCATTCTTTACGGCATGGCTCTGAAGGAACAGCACAGGTATGTCATTCCTTCAGAGCACATGCTGCACATTTAGGAGATATTTACTGTACCTATAGGCAAGCCTTATTATAGGGCTTACCTATAGATAAAAATCATACATAGGAGTTTACTCCCACTTTAAGTCCAAGGAACTGCATGACATCTACTGGGCTTAGATCAGTTACATTTGACAGGTTTATTGCTCTCCTGGGAATTACAGGGGCTGTAAAAGAGGGAAAGACACAGAGCAGATACACCTACCCCACCCCTCTGCTGCCCATTTAGAGAAGTTTTTGCATTTTGTGAATGTATTTACATAGTACAAAGGCTTCTGTGACTGGGCAGGAAGAGGGGAGGGGCGGACACATCAGCTACAGCGACTCTCTTGTTGAAGATGCAGAGCTCAGAAGGATCAACGTCACTCTCGAAACTACAGGGATAGCTGCGGGAGTACTATAAAGCTGTCAGATATTTTTATATATATATATATATATATATATATATATATATATATAAAATTTTATAGGCCTGAGCTCTATTATAATAAAATATTTAAAATGTAGGTATTTAATGTTAGAGCCAAGCACAGGAAGTGTCGAACTTCTGGACTTGTCATAGTGTGCCATCATTTTCTTTTTTTCTTACAAAGGAGCTGAATTCCTGGAATTCATCTTTAAATCAACTAAAGACATTCCAGGTGCATCAAAACAACTGTGTGCAAAGTCCTACTGTTTATTTTCTTTGTAAAGCAACCACAGCCCATGAAGAAAAACCTGTCCCCTGCCAGCAGCTGCAGAGGGTGACCTTTGCTCTTCACGTGGAAGCAAATAATCCTTGCTGATTGGGGAGCTCTGACTCAGCAGGGAACATGTCTGACAGATCACAGCGTGTTCCTTATTACAGCATGCTGGCAGGAGACAGGCTTTTTTTTTAACTCACACGGTGACCGGTTATTAAAGAAAAATTGTAAGACATTGCACAGGTTTGTTTTGATGCACTTGCTCTGTATTTAGCGGATTTGCTGGACTTTACTCTATCCACCCCTATCCTGCAGCATAATATCCACCCCTATCCTGCAGCATAATCTGTTATTTAAAGCTAAAATTCAGAAAATCTTTATATTGCGTACTCTACATTGGTTGAAAGTTTGCAACCCCATACATACATTTTGGACTGCTGGAGAAGCTGGAAATTACTATGGTAGTTGGCACTACTACAGCGATCGGCACTACTACAGCGATCGTCACAATCTTTCAGGTGCTGCTCCAGTGGCCTCCTCATTACACATTGACCACACTGTCACCTGCTGGGCACTGCTGCCATTCATAGAATGCCTTCTAATTTTTTTTTTCTTTTTTATGAATATAAGGCATTCTCTCATTGGATAAGGAGGGGCTGTGACATCACAATCTCCACCTCATCAAATCAAATATTTTTTCGTATTAACTGAACAAAAAATACAAGGCGTCTTTTCACTATGTATGATTTTGGTTGACTTCTGGATGAGACCGCTGTATCTTTCTTTGTCATCTTTTCCTGTATCTTACTGAATTGTTCAACTGATGTATGCTGCTCGGTTTTTATGCTGCATTTAATAAAACCTGGGAAAAAAAATACAAGTGGTTTTATAAATGGCAGCAGTGCCAAGCGAACGATACTCTGTGGTCGCTGTGCAGAAGGAAAGCAGCTCACCACAGGACCTCAAAGACCGGCGCTATCACAGTTGTAGCTACATATGCAAAACTAAAAACAGATATATGGTGGGGTTCCATTAGACCCCGTTCACACTGGGGCGACCTGGTCGCCTGACAGGTCGCCTTCCATAGAGAAGCTGTGGACCCGTTCTAATAGGAGCGACACAAGTCGCTCCAACTTAGAAAAAGGGTCCGGAGCTTCTTTGGGGCGACCTGGAGCGACCTGCATTGACTTCAATGATATGAAGTCCGTGCCGGCTGCTCCGAGGTTGCGGTGCGAGCTGCAAGTAGAGTCGCCCCAGTGTGAACGGGGTCTCACAGTAAATGATAACATGAAAACCAGTAAGCTGCAAGATAGAAGACCTTTTCTTGAGTTAATAAAAAATAAACAAAAAAAAAATGAAAAAACATTTACAAAAACCCATTTAAATCTGGAAAATCACACAGAAGTGTGAGCAGACAGCCACGTTTGGGTAAGAGAAGAAAACCCCTTTAAAAAGAGCAAATTAGCATGACTGTCTAAAAGTTCTTCCTAGATTGCAGCAGGCCCTGTAACACTAAACGCACCATTGTGTTAACAATTAAAAATATATTCTAGCAGGTGTAAAAGAAGCTTGAAGATGAATTGATCTATTAAAATGTACTTTATTCTATGCCTAAGCCCCCCAATTCACACCTGAGCGACTGGTCATGCATTTTCCAAAGCGCAACAACGTTCGCAATGAAGACTCACATTTTTTTCAATGGTGTCTGGAAGTTATGCTGCCACTAGTCATGCAAAAATGTAATATTTTGGGGCAGAAACAAACATTTTTTTTGCCCTACAGACTTAAAATGGAGCACCTGAAAACACGTGTCACATGCGTTTTAGTGCCCTTTTCCACCTAACAGTTGGTCTCCTTGCAACCTCAGGCCTGTGAAAAAAATGAAAATCTTTTTTTAAAAAAGACTCGGGAGCGTCCATATTGGATGCAGGTACTGGTGAGGGCTGATGTGAATCTCTACGACCCTAGTGATTTCAATTACAAGAAACGTGACAAGCGGCCTGGGAGTGGCTGGAATAGCGGATATGTCTCAAGAGAGCCGATAGGATTAAGACAGTGTTTCTCAACCTTTCAGTCGAGGCACCCTTTAAAAATATATACAATCTCAAGGCACCCATTAAAAATGGACAGTCTCGAGGCACCCAGTTCTAAAATGTAAAAACTATTCCAATAATGCATAATCCACAAGTTCAAGACACCCACCGTTGGAGGTAATTTATTTATCCAAAGCAAATACACCTTTTGCAAACTGGTACTGACTAGTATTCCAATGTTTCTCTTCTCTCAGTTTTTCTCCATCGCTCAGCTAATGTGACCCCAACGCTGATGCAGAGGGGCAGGGGAGGTTCAAACAAGGATACTATGCAGGTGACTGACATCCTCCTTATCAACTGATGATGCCATTGGTCATTAGGATGCTGACAGCTAGAAGGTTGTAATGGTGAACAATGAAAACCTGTGGCTTAGTGTAACTTTTGGGCAATTTTTAGGCATTTTGCCAAGACATCCTCGAAGAAGCCTCAGGGCACCCTGGTTGAAAAAGGCTGGTATAAGACACCGCAACACCACACAAAATCCAGGAAGAAAGGGATGCAGGGATGACAACATGTGATGCTCAAATGTGAATGGGGGCTTATTAAGTGAGTGTTTACGTTTTCCTCCAAAATAAAAATATACGAAACCATTATCTTTATATTATTTTACTATATATTCTATTCTCTATTCATTCTACCTATTTCTACTTATTATAGAATCCTTCTACTTTAACAAGCCAGCAGAACCCAAATCTTTTGAATTTTGCTTTCTGTCATAGCAATGTTTGGCCCATGACGGAAATAAAATAAGTCTCTTCAATAAATCTATTGATGAGCCCTTGTTCATACATAAAATATGAACATTCACATCAGAGAACTGACCCAAGCAAGTCAATGTTTGTTAGAAGGGGGGCTTCACATTTATAGGACATATGCAATGTCAGTGATATTGACCAACTGCACGGATATCTTCCCATTGCTAAATGAAAACAAGGCATCCCAGCTGTCTAGTTTGCATTGAATAACAAACTGTTAAGCCCTTATACATGGTGAACACCTAAAATACTAGACAACTACTAAATATGTCATTCGAGCAACAGACCCGATGTTAACCAGCCCACAAGTGCATGCTTTTTTTGGTGGTTTTTACTTTTCTAGCATACAGATACTGAATATTCTGAGCCTCAACACATAATATATGTCTTGCAAGCAGCAAGCCCTATACACAGGGAAAACTATAAAAAGCTCCACTTAGTCTTCTAAAGTGACCAACATCCCTCACAAAATCTTTACGAGATTGGACCCAAAAGTTTTTCAAATAGGAGGCTTCAGAAATCGTTTTATTATTTTTTATTAACCTAAAGTGAACTTGTGGCTAGATTATGGACATTTGAGTATTAGCAGGCAGCACATGAGCTTTCAAACTAGTCCTCCCTAACCTCTAACTGCAAGCACTGAGGAGTAAATCATCCTCAAAGTTCACAGCAGAAGCACTGAAGTCATCTAAATCAATCTCTCAGCAGCACCCTGCTCCCCCTCCTAGATCTTGTATCTACACTTAAGATGGCCATAAATGGATCAAAAGGCAGCCAGTCCAGCAGGAACCGGGCACATTTGGACCACTCTACGGGTAGGCTGGTTGTACTGCAGTCAATCCACTTCAGTACAAGCAGCCTGTCGGGGTTTTTTTTCATCCAATCACTGCCAACGACTATAGCAGCCAGCAGTGATCATTGTATTCTGGGAAAGCTCCCCGTCAGCAGAACAAATAGCATTGCCAGGGGGATTCCCCCCTCGACACCGACTGTGTTAATTTGTGAATCAAGCGATTTTCGTTCCTTTCCTATGGTTGAAGGAAAGAAAATTGCAAAATCCATGGCATGCCTAAGGTAATAGATTAAAAGGCATTGCTGGGATGAGGGAGCAGGTGGAGCCGAGCTGCTGAAAGTACAATCTGGAGGACTTCAGTCCTTCTGCTGTAAATTTTAAAGATGGCCTTTGCCACTGCAGCTACAGATGTCAGTGAGGGCTGGTTTGAAGCTCATTTGCCACTTGGTAATACTTAACAACCAAATCAATAGTCTGGCCACAGCTTCCCCATTATGGTGCCGGCAACCGTGGTATTGATTAAACTAGCTGAGTCACTAGAAATGAATGGCATACCTATAATGGACCTGCAGCCAGTAGACAATGGCATTGTTCAAGAAGGACAGATGGAAAGGCTAAAATTAAAAAAAAAAAAAAAAAAAAAAAAAACACAACTTGTATGTTCCAGAATTTTCATGCTTTAGTTTTTTGTTTTTTCGTTTTTTTTTTTTTAAGTCAGAAGCCATGTGTGTAGTTTAAGCCCACTAATGGGGCAGCAGAACTGAAGATATGGGTGCACAATTTCGCCATGGCAAAATGAATAGAAGGGTGCGAAGTTTCAATATAACTGTGGCCAAGGTGGCTATGGGGAAATAAAAAAATATTTTTATACTTCAGATTTCAACAGCACTCTAAAACCTTCAAATATGAAAAATATAAGGCCTCCCTGCACTGCTTTCCGTTAAAGCCCAACTCCAGGAATAAATGAAGTTTAAATGGTAGATTGATGTACATCAATAACCTTACTCCTCAAACTTGATTCCTAGGAGGGAGAACCCAGGCGGCGCCTTCGAGGGAAGACCCCGTCTGCCCCAGGCGGCGCCTTCGAGGGAAGACCCCGTCTGCCCCAGGCGGCGCCTTCGAGGGAGGATCCCGAAAAGGATTATCAATGTGGCCATGGCCTCAGTCAAGTAAAATAGGCATTCGGAAAGATTTTGTTTTCCTACCACCAGTTAGAGGGAGGTGAATTGCTAATAACCTGGAGTTGGGCTTTAAAGCACTTCATGTGCTACAAAACAGGTCCACTTGAAGCATTTAAAACCTGGAACCTTACCTACAAGCAAGGGCCTGATTTAATTTTGTATCAGTCAGAAAAGCCTATTTTCTGTGTGCTTTTCTGATTTTGTTTCTCACTATTACTAGGGAAATGCAAGAAAATTCATGGGTCATTACAGATACTTTGTTTGGACAGGGTGCAGACAGGTAGGCGTGAGTTAAAAAAAAAAAAAAAAATCAGGCCTGAAAATAATCAGAGAGGCCAATAGGGAAGGTTTTCTAGGTAATAAACGTTATTAATACAAATAGCCTCTTCTTTATCCCCTCTCCGATTTAGCTTCACTTTGTTACTAAAGGTCTGACTTTTTCTGATGCCATTGCTAAGCTCCACCTACTGACATCCACTGTCCAATGAGACTGCCTAAAAAAAGGTCAGTCAAGGTATTCATATTGGACAAAGGTATGGCAGTAGGTGAGCTTATCCAGAAAGCATGAAAAATCAGGTCACAGAATAAAGTGGAACAAAAAAGAAAAAAAAAAAAATGGGATTTTTGATTTCCAATAAAATCAATTTCTCTGATGTTCATTGACGGACACAGCTTCTGATCTTCTTAACCATTGGGTTAAACTGCCCCCTACAGGAGTACGACACTAAAAAAATTCTGGCTACACCTATGGGCAGTCCCAGGGGGTATACTACCTCTCTGCTACAGGTACTCCGTTTTGTTACAAGCAGTGTCAGAAGAATTACAAATCCACAGAGGGGTGGGTGCTGTGTCCGTCAATGAACATCAGAGAAATGGAATTTACTGTAAGTCAAAAAGACATTTTTCTGAATAATATTGTAATAGCAGTGGTACGGGCTTTTCGGCTGGATCTTCACTAATACACATACTGGCTTGCAGGTTCAATTGTATTGTATGCGATGGTTATTAATCACAAGGCCCGATATAAAATTCACAAACACACGGCTTCTTAGCATACAGACATGCTCAGGAAATTTGGTTTAGCCGCCAAATGACTGCCCATGCTGTGTGTTCCAGCAGCTGATGTCCTAGAGAGGAGCTACATCTGCTCACACACAGTCGGTGTCCGATCACATAAAAAGGAACTGTCACTGCCTGCTGAAAATGCTTTGCATTATTTAGGAAGTCACTTATTCCCTGTACTACTGATTCATGGAGAGGACATGCAGCCATCCAAATAGTGATGTATTACAGACTTTACTGGCACAGAAAAAAAAAAAAAGGTAAAAAAATAAAATACATAATTTTGAAAAACAAGAAATAAAACAGGGATCAGTTGTGTATTGGCGGCACATCTGCACCTCATTTAAGGTCACCGTCTCCATCTCCTTGAATTGATTTCTTGATCCGAAGTAACATGGTGGTCAGCCACTGATCCAAACGAGAAACTGAATCAAATTCCTTCACCTGAAGTTAAGATGGAGAAAGAACACGTTTATTTTCTAAGCCATAATGGCAGATATTTACTCCCACCATCTCTCTCCTAGCAGAAGCAAGTTTGCCTCAAAGTGGAAGGCAAGTCAAAACCTAACTTGCATCTACCCCCACCCCCAATTCTGAGACTATTCTATCTACCCTGTAAAATGAAAGAGGTCTACACTTACCTCTTCGGAGGGCACTCTGGTCCCAGGACCCTTCTGGAGGGCACTCTGGTCCCAGGACCCTTCTGGAGGGCACTCTGGTCCCAGGACCCTTCTGGAGGGCACTCTGGTCCCAGGACCCTTCTGGAGGGCACTCTGGTCCCAGGACCCTTCTGGAGGGCACTCTGGTCCCAGGACCCTTCTGGAGGGCACTCTGGTCCCAGGACCCTTCTGGAGGGCACTCTGGTCCCAGGACCCTTCTGGAGGGCACTCTGGTCCCAGGACCCTTCTGGAGGGCACTCTGGTCCCAGGACCCTTCTGGAGGGCACTCTGGTCCCAGTACCAGCTTCAGTGTAGAGGGACACCTGAGGATGGATGCCCCATAGTAAGCCTATGGGTGATGTCACCGTCCAGGCTCTGCAGCCATTGTCAGCGATCTTTCCTCTACACTGAAGCTGCTGCTTGAGAGATCATGTGACCGGAGCAGGGGAGGACTGGGCCAGGGGGAGGGGGGCAAGTGCCCCCTGGGCTGCTCTGATGCCCCATAAAAAGGCTGCATTGCTTCTGCCACAGACATGACCTAAAGGATTCCTGGTGAAGAGAAGTAAAAAGTCCCTGCCGCTGACCCAATGAGTGTGGGATGAAGACAAGAACAAAGCACAGCCCCCCCAGCATGGATGGTGTAAACCAGCCGTCACTAAATGGCGGCCCGCGGTCCAGGAGCGGCCCGCACGAGGCTTCCGCCCGGACCCGTCAGGCCGCCACCGTAAGTAATCATTGGTTTGCTGGGACCGCGGGTGTCCCAGCAACCAGTGACATTCCGTGTGTGCGCCCCGCCCCCTGCTTCTTTCTTCGGCTCCCTCCCAGCCAGCCGCGAGTTGGGGCGTGACGTCACGTGCGTGCCCCGCCCCCCTGCTCCTAACTGCGGCTCCTGACTCTCACACTCAGCCTAGCCGCGGGACATCACATGCACGCCCTGCCCCCCTGATGTTCGCTGCTCCTGGCTCCCACATTTTTCGCTCCCAAAGGTATGTGGGGCACAGTTTTATAAAATACAGACTGATGGGCATATTTTGTTAAGGGGCACACATTTGTGTCCATTAGAGTGCCCCATAAAATAAAATATGCCTATTAAGAGTGCCCCCTAAGATAAAATGTACCCATCAGCTTGCGCCTTATTTTATGTTAAGGGTCACGCTGATGGGCACATTTTATGTTAAGGGGCACTCTAATGGGCATATTTTATGTTAAAGGGCACTCTAATGGGCATATTTTATGTTAAGGGACACTCTAATGGGCATATTTAATGTTAAGAGCAACACTGATAGACACGTTTTGTTTTGCCCATCAGCGTGCCCCTTAACATAAAATGGTCCCATTAGAATGCCCCCTAACATAAAATGTGCCCATCAAAGTGCCCCCTAACATAAAATGTGCCCATCAGAATGCCCCCTAACATAAAATGTGCCCATCAAAGTGCCCCCTAACATAAAATGTGGCCATCAGAGTGCCCCCTAACATAAAATGTGACAATCAGCGTTCCCCTTATTTTATGTTAAGGGTCACGCTGATGGGCAAATTTTATGCTAAGGGTCACGCCGATGGGCACATTTTATGCTGGGGGCATGCTGATGGGCAAATTTTATGCTAAGGGTCACGCCGATGGGCACATTTTATGCTAGGGGGCACGCTGATGGGCAAATTTTATGCTAAGGGTCACGCCGATGGGCAAATTTTATGCTAGGGGGCACTCTAATGGGCATATTTTATGTTAAGAGCAACACTAATGGACACGTTTTGTTTTGCCCATCAGTGTGCCCCCTTACAAAATGTGCCCATCAGCATGCACCCTAACATAAAATGTGCCCATCAGCGTGCCCCCTAACATAAAATGTGCCCATCAGAGTGCCCCCTAACATAAAATGTGCCCATCAGCGTGCCCCTTATTTTATGTTAAGGGTCACGCTGATGGGCAAATTTTATGCTAAGGGTCACGCTGATGGACACATTTTATGTTAAGGGGCACTCAAATAGGCATATTTTATGTTAAGAGCAACGCTGATGGACACGTTTTGTTTTGCCCATCAGTCATAGCACAGACTTCAGATTCGGACCTCGGCCCAAAGAAAATTTTAGCGACCGGACCTCCTTGAATTCTAATTAATTACCCCTGGTGTAAACTGTCTGAGCAGAGGGCTGTTCCATACCCCACTGGAGACTCTTCTGCTCCAGCCAGCCCCAACCAAACTGTCCTAGCTCCCCCCAACCTCCCCCTGCTGGCCAGGTCAGGAACTCCGGTTCAGAGAGTATCTGGAGCAGGGTTTCAGCCTATAATGGGAGTCAGGAGGAGGATTGGGATAGTGGGAGGGGGCTGAGATCCTTTACCATGGGTCTCTGGTTTGTACTTTCACCCTGGACCGAAAATTGCCAGTCTGCCCCTGGACCGGAGTGACTTCAGAATAGGCAAGTATATGCATATTTTGAGGGGTGCTCAAAATTTTGATGAGCAAAGGCATTTAACTGGTTTGGTAACAGGTCGCAGGCCACAATGAAATAAAATGGTTCAGAATTTCAAATGTTTTTATTTTATTTTAAATAGCATAATGAAAATTTTAACAGCATTCAGGATCATCATTTTCCATGGGACCAATCCCTGTTGGATGTTTACCCAATATTAGATTATGCGGGTGTGGTACATTTTCAGAAAGTGCACCAAACCCACAGAATATCATAAAAGTCTTTCCGCACGAAAGCAGCAGTTGCGCTGTAGATCAGTGTGAAAAGCAGACCAATAACCCTTTTTTTTTTTTTTTTTTTTTTAAAGTGCTAATGTGCCCATTGCAAAACGATGTGATATTTTATACACTGACTTTGTCTTTCAGCTTCTGCTGGCATTGCTAGGCTTTTAGAAAGGTTCCTGTCCCAGGCAGAGGTATACTGAATGCACTTCGCTTGGGACATAAGCTGATGCTTCCTCTGTAGCGCCGACTCCTGCTCCCTCTGTAGCCAGGCTCCATCCACGCTGATGCTCTGGGATGGTGGGTCGGCAACCCGCGATGGAGCTTGCCGACCCATCATCCCAGAGCACGAGGGCACGGGTCACAGGTTAAGAACATCTGGCCTAGGTGGATAAATTTTCCCTGCCGGGCTATTGTATTCTGACAACCATGAGCACTGGCTGTCAGAATACCCAAACAGTGCCTGCATCTGATTGGCTACAGGCACTGTACAGCTGACAATTTTCAGCCTGGCTCCCTCGACATAATTCCATTGAGTTATCAACTTTTGTGGGGCCAGCGGGACCCCTCACTGTTAGAATTTCAGGCGATTCCTCTGGATCAGCTGAAACTATAACAGTGCATGGCTAGATTTACTTACAGGATGGCTGCTAGATTTAAATAAACAATCCTATTCTCTTCAAGATTCGGTTTTCTCTAGAGATATGAACATACCCTATAACCATGAGCTGTGCTTACCTCTGCAATCATAAAAATGGACCATCAGCCAAAATTATTCCACTTAGATTTTTTGCTTGCTTGGATTCCCAACAATGTCTTTTGTTTCCTGCCCCATAAACTGCCTGATTGTTGTCCAACTAATTTGAATGCATATCAATGTACAGGAATTGCTTAAAAGATACCCGCCATCTCATACTAAAGATTAGGGATGAGCTTTGGTTTGGCCCGAATCCATTTTTGGCTCAACCCGGAGGGACATAAGTGCCAGGCAAATCTGCTGTGGCCAGGGCCATCTTCAGTCCGCAGCTGCATGTACACAAAGGGGTGGGGATGTACATGACATTATCCTAATATGGTCACATGGCCATATTAGGTCAATGACAGATTTACTATAGCTCTGTGGACACTTATGTCACGAGCATCCCTTCCAACTGCAGGGATGATGTCCCCGTCAGCTGCATGTACACAAAGGACTGGGGATGCTTTTGACATTTAATCTAACAGAGCTACATGGCTACAGTATTAGGTTAATGATGTCACACGCATCCCCACACATTTTTCTGTGTGCAGCTGCAGGGCTGGGAATGCTCTGACTGCAGCTGACTGGCCCTGCACTGACAGCTTCCTTCCAGGTTGGGGCAAACATTGGTTCTGAATAAACTCAAGCTCATGCCTATTCAAAACCATCAGGGCACAACCAAAGCAGTAAAGTGTGCTGGTAGAGCTGAATGTTTTCATTGGAGAACCTCAACATTCTGCTAGGAGAAGTGGTCTCCAAACTGCAGCCCTTTGCTTGCCTTTATCCAGCCCTTGGCGAACTATTCATCCTACTGACCCCAACAATGGGACACTGGTCCTCCCACTGACCCCCAACAATGGGACACTGGTCCTCCCACTGACCCCAACAATGGGACACTGGTCCTCCCACTGACACCAACAATGGGACACTGGTCCTCCCACTGACACCAACAATGGGACACTGGTCCTCCCACTGACACCAACAATGGGACACTGGTCCTCCCAATGACCCCAACAATGGGACACTGGTCCTCCCACTGACCCCAACAATGGGACACTGGTCCTCCCACTGACCCAAACAATGGGACACTGGTCCTCCCACTGACCCCAACAATGGGACACTGGTCCTCCCACTGACCCCAACAATGGAACACTAGTCCTCCCACCGACACCACAATGGGATACTATTCCTCCCACTGACACCAAGAATGGGATACTAGTCCTCCCACTTACACCAACTATGGAACACTAGTCCTCCCACTGACACCAACAATGGAACACTGGTCCTCCCACTGACACCAACAATGGAACACTATTCCTTCCACTGACACCAACAATGGGATACTTTCTCGAATACCAAAAATAGGACATTGGTAGCTCCCACTGATGCCAGGACATTTTCAACAACCCCTGGCCACAGTCCGACCCTTCTAAAGTCTGAAGAACAGTAAACTGGCCCTTTGTTTAGAAAGTTTTGAGACCCGTGCCTCATGAATGATACCGCATGACACTGCTTATTACCCTTTAAGCATCCAATTTGTTTTTTTTTTTTTTTTTAGAAGATATCAACTAAAAGCAAGTCAGGCAATTAGGACACTCACAATCTCTGTAGGTCAGGCCACAGTGCGGATCAATACTGACCTGTGCCGACAATCCATTTTGATGAGCACAAAAAAAGGACAGGCTATATCGCAGAAATATTTCCAGAGGTCAAACAGCAGTCTTGTCCGCAGACTGCTGCTGTAGGTCCCCATTTTAAAAACAAAGCGCTGATGAGTGTACATGCTGCAGTCCCTGCTTTCCCTCCCACACACTGCAGTTGTCTATCGGTCTCTCTCCCCTCCTCTTGTATTTCTACCAGTTGTAACACTTACCATGCTGATCTCCTCCCTGGGAGTGCATGGACATGTGCGAAGCTCAGTCAATCTTAAGATAGTCTTGAGAAAGATGGATTGAGCTACATCAAAACGTTAATAAAAACACTGCTGTTTTTGATCTTCCTCCTCTGCAAGAGCTGGGAGTGCCTCTAAACCAGATTTGGAGAATATATATACATATATATATATATATATATATATATATATATATATATATATATATATATATATATATATATATATATATATATATATATATATATATATATATATATATACACACACACATACATACATACATACATACACACACACACACACACACACACACACACACATATATACAGTGGGTACGGAAAGTATTCAGACCCCCTTAAATTTTTCACTCTTTGTTATATTGCAGCCATTTGCTAAAATCATTTAAGTTCATTCTTCTTCCTCATGAATGTACACATAGCACCCCATACTGACAGAAAAACACAGAATTGTTGACATTGTTGCAGATTTATTAAAAAACAAAAACTGAAATATCACATGGTCCTAAGTATTCAGACCCTTTGCTGTGACACTCATATATTTAACTCAGGTGCTTTCCATTTCTTCTGATCATCCTTGAGATGGTTCTACACCTTCATTTGAGTCCAGCTGTGTTTGATTATACTGATTGGACTTGATTAGGAAAGCCACACACCTGTCTATATAAGACCTTCCAGATCACAATGCATGTCAGAGCAAATGAGAATCATGAGGTCAAAGGAACTGCCTGAAGAGCTCAGAGACAGAATTGTGGCAAGGCACAGATCTGGCCAAGGTTACAAAAAGATTTCTGCTGCACTTAAGGTTCCTAAGAGCACAGTGGCCTCCATAATCCTCAAATGGAAGACGTTTGGGACGACCAGAGCCCTTCCTAGAGCTGGCCATCCGGCCAAACTGAGCTATCGGGGGAGAAGAGCCTTGGTGAGAGAGGTAAAGAAGAACCCAAAGATCACTGTGGCTGAGCTCCAGAGATGCAGTCAGGAGATGGGAGAAAGTTGTAGAAAGTCAACCATCACTGCAGCCCTCCACCAGTCGGGGCTTTATGGCAGAGTGGCCCGACGGAAGCCTCTCCTCAGTGTAAGACACATGAAAGCCCGCATGGAGTTTGCTAAAAAACACCTGAAGGACTCCAAGATGGTGAGAAATAAGATTCTCTGGTCTGATGAGACCAAAATAGAACTTTTTGGCCTTAATTCTAAGCGGTATGTGTGGAGAAAACCAGGCACTGCTCATCACCTGTACAATACAGTCCCAACAGTGAAGCATGGTGGTGGCAGCATCATGCTGTGGGGGTGTTTTTCAGCTGCAGGGACAGGACGACTGGTTGCAATCGAGGGAAAGATGAATGCGGCCAAGTACAGGGATATCCTGGACAAAAACCTTCTCCAGAGTGCTCTGGACCTCAGACTGGGCCGAAGGTTTACCTTCCAACAAGACAATGACCCTAAGAACACAGCTAAAATAACGAAGGAGTGGCTTCACAACAACTCCGTGACTGTTCTTGAATGGCCAAGCCAGAGCCCTGACTTAAACCCAATTGAGCATCTCTGGAGAGACCTAAAAATGGCTGTCCACCAACGTTTACCATCCAACCTGACAGAACTGGAGAGGATCTGCAAGGAGGAATGGCAGAGGATCCCCAAATCCAGGTGTGAAAGACTTGTTGCATCTTTCCCAAAAAGACTCCTGGCTGTATTAGATCAAAAGGGGGCTTCTACTAAATACTGAGCAAAGGGGTCTGAATACTTAGGACCATGTGATATTTCAGTTTTTCTTTTTTAATAAATCTGAAACAATGTCAACAATTCTGTGTTTTTCTGTCAGTATGGGGTGCTATGTGTACATTCATGAGGAAGAAGAATGAACCTAAATGATTTTAGCAAATGGCTGCAATATAACAAAGAGTGAAAAATTATACACACACACACACACACACACACACACACACACATATATATATATATATATATATATATATTACACACACTTTATTTTTATTTATTTTTAAACATACACAAATAGAAAAGCCTTTAAAAGTATTAGAGGATGACTTACAGCTTCAGTGTATGCATCCAAATTTTGTTCTTCATGAGCTTCAAGAAGTTTCTGAGGGAGAAAAATAAAAGACGACATTTAAATGTCCCAGTAACCCTACCTATAATCCAGAGCAAATATCTTCTACACCAATACAGCAATCTTTGTTCTTGACACAAAAACACAACCTACATGTGACACTAACCTTTAACAGTTTGCACTCTCTGGAGTCTGAAAATGCAGGAAACATTTCTTCATATTTTTCCACAGCAAGCTGAAAAATAAGACAGAAGAGGAGTGAACATCCCTTGTACCCAGAGGATAAGTAGTAAAAACACCATGGGGAATGGGGGGGGGGGGGGGGTGGGGAAGGAGGGGAAACGTACAGTCAGGTCCATAAATATTGGGACATTGACACAATTCTAACCTTTTTGGCTCTATACACCACCACAATGGATTTGAATTGAAACAAACAAGATGTGATTTAACTGCAGACTTCCAGCTTTAATTTGAGGGTATTTACATCCAAATCAGGTGAAAGGTGTATGAATTACAACAGTTTGTATATGTGCCTCCCACTTTTTAAAGGGACCAAAAGTAATAAGACAATTGGCTGCTCAGCTATTCCATGGCCAGGTGTGTGTTATTCCCTCATTATCGCATTTACAAGGAGCAGATAAAAAGGTCCAGAGTTCATTTCAAGTGTGCTATTTGCATTTGGAATCTGTTGCTGTCAACTCTCAATATGAGATCCAAAGAGCTGTCACTATCAGTGAAGCAAGCCATCATTAGGCTGAAAAAACAAACCCATCAGGGATATAGCAAAAACATTAGGTGTGGCCAGATCAACTGGAACATCCTTAACTCCCTTAGCGGTAACCCCGAGCGTGACTTTCATGCTAGGATCGGTATCCCTGAGTCACGCTCGGGGTAGATGTGCAGAGCCTGCAGCGGGGTTCCTTACCTTCTCCTGGCGATCCAGCGATGATCTCCCATTGCGGTCATCGCCGCCGAGATCCCTGCCGCGCTGTCCGTCGCTCTGATGACTTCCTGGTTCCGTTCCCTGCAGCAGCAATGGTGCATGGGAGCGGAACTGGGAGAGAAATTCAAATGTTGCACAAAACAAACACATAAAAAGGAGGTGATACAGTGTATTTAGAGGATTACACTGTATCACCTTAGTATCAGAAAAATATTAAATATTATAAAAAGTAATATATATATATATATATATATATATATATATATATATATATATATATATATATATATATATATATATATATATATATATATATATATATATATTTTTTTTTATTAATATAATATTTATATTTAATATATTTATATTTTATAATATATATATTATAAATTATAAATATCAAAAAATTGTACCGCTTTTGGTACACAATTCCTGACATAATCATACCGCCAGGGAGGTTAAAAAGAAAGAACAGATCGGTGAGCTCAGCAACACCAAAAGACCCAGAATACCACAGAAAACAACTGTGGTGGATGATGCTCTCCAGGAGGTAGGTGTATGAGTGTCGAAGTCAACAATCAAGAGAAGACTTCACCACAAGATGTAAACCATTGGTGAGCCTCAAAAACAGGAAGGTCAGATTAGAGTTTGCCAAACAACATCTAAAAAAGCCTTCACAGTTCTGGAACAACATCCTATGGACAGAGGAGACCAAGCTCATCCTGTACCAGAGTGATGGGAAGAGAAGAGTATGGAGAAGGAAAGGAAGTGCTCATGATCCAAAGCATACCACCTCATCAGTGAAGCATGGTGGTGGTAGTGTCATGGCGTGGGCATGTATGGCTGCCAATGGAACTGGTTCTCTTGTATTTATTGATGATGTGACTGCTGACAAAAGCAGCAGGATGAATTCTGAAGTGTTTCGGGCAATATTATCTGCTCATATTCAGCCAAATACTTCAGAACTCATTGGACAGCGCTTCACAGTGCAGATGGACAATGACCCGAAGCATACTGCGAAAGCAACCAAAGAGTTTAAGGGAAAGAAGTGGAATGTTATGCAATGGCCAAGTCAATCACCTGACCTGAATCTGATTGAGCATGGATTTCACTTGCTGAAGACAAAACTGAAGGGAAAATGCCCCAAGAACAAGCAGGAACTGAAGACAGTTGCAGTAGAGGCCTGGCAGAGCATCACCAGGGATGAAACCCAGCGTCTGGTGATGTCTATGCGTTCCAGACTTCAGGCTGTAATTGACTGCCAAGGATTTGAAACCCAGTACTGTATTAAAAATTGAAAGTTTGATTTATGATTGGTAATCTGTCACATTACTTTTATTCCCTTAAAAAGTGGGAGGCACATATACAAACTGTTGTAATTCCTACACGTTCACCTGATTTGGACGTAAATATCCTCAAATTAAAGCTAAAAGTCTGCAGTTAAAGCATATCTTGTTGGTTTCATTTTAAATCCATTGTGGTGGTGTATAGAGCCAAAAACATTAGAATTGTGTCGATGTCCCACTATTTATGGACCTGACTGTACATCTTAGTTTTGCCCAGCCTATTGGCTCCCTAAATACTAACTGAGCGAGTTGGCCTATCCTGCCATAGCCAGTGACTCAGCAAAAAACAGATCAATATACATACATACATACATACATACATACATACATAAACAGAAAGCAATGACACACATTGCAACAAAAAATATCAGTCCTAGAGAACAAAACTTTACACTGTTCTTTGTAGGTACCTGGAAAGTTATCAGAACCAAACCATTTCTGTTATGGGTTTAAACATTTATCACATGGAGTGCTCTAGCTTACAATTAGTAAACTAAATATTACAAGCAGAAAAAGTGCACCACAGGGGCTATTTTTCTTCACACGTCTGTGGTGCATTTACACAGAGCACACTAATGTGTCTTGTGTCAAGGCAGACTATACCTAAAAAAGGTGCATGAACTTTTTTCTGAAAGGCAGCTCACCACCATGCCCAGTAGCAGGTTGCTGTGCATAGTTGAGCACATGCATTTTCACGTGCTGCGATAATGTTGGTGTTGACCCAGCCCAAAGGTGTAAACAGAGGTGCATTGGCAAAAAAAAAAAAAAAAAAAAATTCCCAATGTTTTCTCTAAATGGACACCTTTATCAGAGATTGTTCTGTTGATGCTACAACTGGAGCTTAAACAACTGGGAGGCAGCACGTGTAACTAGGATGAGGTCAGACAGTAGAAAAGTGAACAACTATAAAGAGTAGAGCGGGAAGCCTGTCACACCAGAATCGGCCTCCAACAAAATTGGGAAAGAAAAATTTTAGGAAGAATGTAACTATTTAAGTAGCTGGAAGTAAAAACGCAAAGACCTTCGCCAACTGCTTGCTCAGGTCTATTTCCGCCATAAAGAGTATTCATCAGACCATGTAGGAGGTTGGTAACAAACCTCAGCTATGAGGAAAGATTTGAGAAACTGAATTTATTCTTTCTTAAGAGGAGATTAGATCATCATATAAATACATAAGGGGTTCATATAGTGAACTTGGTGTTGAGTTATGTGCTTTAAAGGTCATCAGAGGACAAGGGGGAACTCTGGAGGAAAACAGATTTAAAATCCAAATATGGAAAGGTTTCTTTACAGTAGAAGCTGTGAAAATATGGAAAAGACTCCCTCAAGAGCTGGTTCTGACCAGCTCAGTTGCTTGCTTTAAAAAAAAAAAAAGACCTGATTCTTTCCTAAATGTACATAATATAACTGGATACTAATATTTATAGGTAAAGTTGATCCAGGCAATATCCGATTGCCTATCGGGGGATCAGGAAGGAGTTTTTTCCCCCCCAACTAAAGCAAGCTGGTTCATGCTTTGCTGTGGTTTTTGCCTTCCTCTGGATCAACTGTGGTTATAGGATTGTACGATTCCCCCCCCACACCCCTTTTTTATTGGGTGAACTAGATGGACTTGTCTTTCTTCAACCAGACTAACTTTGAAACAAGGGAGGGCGTACATCACTAAGATATGTTGTTATAAACAGGGTATGTTACAATCCTCAAGACGTGATTGCTTCAGCGTTTCATGACTACTCCTCCCCCCTGAACAATATCCCGAACCCTCTTGCGGTCCCCTCTTACTCACTGGAACAAACCCTATCGTCTCAATATATATTTTCCAAACTGCCCTACCAAGCACTGATCAATAGACATGGAAGCCTTAGATGAACCCTCCCCTACCAAAGAAATCCTTCTGACATTAAAAAAACTCCCCTCAGGAAAAAGGCCGGGCCGGAAGGATTCTCTACAGCTTTTTATAAGCAATTTCGAGATAGTCTAGCCCCTAATTTGAACTATTTAAATAGATGTAAACCATAAGTGGATGACATTAGGCTTGCTAGGCCCTATTTTGAACTATTAAAGTAGATGTAAACCATAAGTGGATGACATTAAGTTTGCTAAAGTACTATTCACGATTTCCATGCATTTTACTTTTAGAAAACAATTGTTTTCAGTTTTTCTTAAGGGCCAGTTTAAACCTCAATCTGTGGTTTCTGCGAGATTCAATGCGATGCGATCTACAGGCCCATTCATTTGAATGTGCTAAAAATCACACAAAAAGTAGGGCATGCACTACTTTTCAAAAATGCACTGCACCAAATCCCATAGTACTGCAGTACCATGTAATCTGGTGCAGGCAAAGGCACTGCATTTACAATATGCATTTGGGGTGTCATTAGGAATATAATCACACCCACACTGCGTTTTGAAAGTGGTGCAGGAAATGTGCATTAACGCGGGTTTCCTGCACCGTGTTCTGGTATGAACGAATCCTTAGAAAAAATACTATTGTCAGCTTTTTTTCATTGTTACATCTCAGAACAGCCGATTTCCTTCAGGTTACTTGCAGGCATTTCCAGTTTACATTCATGCACTCTTGCAAAGGCTGCCTGGCTCACTCCTACAAGAATAGAGAGACCCCATTGTTGGGAGTACCCAAGATATAGCCGCTGAGGAAGTCCCTTCCCTTATGGGACGTCACGCGTGCGGAAGGGAGGAGCCGTGAAATCACCCACTGTCTCACAGAGCCGCTCGAGGAAGTGTAAGACTGTTACATTCAGCAAGAGAGGATGTGATGTACCTGCTGTATGCCGTTATTAAGTAAGAGGCTTTCTTATGTTTTAATTAATAAATGTGTTAGACATACTTCACTATGTGCAATCCCTTGCCTTTCTTTGAGTCACACCACTAAGAGAGCAAGCTTTTGGATTGTCTAATCGGTATCCCCTCGAGGTATTTGGAGCAACTGGGATCATCCCATCTATTCTGCCAAAGGTGTTATCATCAGTGTTCAGTTGCAAGTGGAATCTGTCCTGGTGTTTTGACCCTTTGTGGTCAGTGCTTTGAGGTGAGAGGCCATTCTATCTGGTGGTGGATTTGTAGTTTCAAGACCACAGCATTGGCTCTGAGTGCATCTTTATCCACACAGGGCCCTTCCTCCTTTTCATGGACTATATTTCCTTTTCAATTGATTAATTTTAGTTTTAGCACTGCACTAATTTCCTATCATTGTTTTTTTGGTTATTTAGATTAACTGAGTGTCAGCTGCTTTTGTCTTTAGTGGAGGTGTATGCGCTGATATATTTTCACTTTAGTACCCAAGATATACAAGAAGCCAGGGGCTGACTAAAACTGCTATATAAACCTCTGAAAAGCACGCCCCCGCAGATTGCTTTTCAGAGGGTCGCAAGCATTCCACTGATGTGAAGAAGCCTTTGGGTTTATATACATTTTATTAAAAGGGGGGGGGGGTAAAAATGGCAGGCCAAACAGAACTGAAAGATGAATTGCATGTGGCGACCTGTAGATGGACCTCCTTTTACAGATAATGACCTCTGCAATCGTTAGCAAAAGCTTACACTTGCACACAGAACATATAGTACACTTTACCTTGGCATTCAATTCATCCACAATGAAGTGGCAGAGAGCAGCTTTGAAGAAATATTCTTTTGCGCTATACTTCAGCAGAGGATTATCCATTGTGCTTGTACCAACCTAGAAGAGATTAGAGTGTGGATTTATAAAGAGACCACCCACATGTAGAAATAAAGATTAGGGAGCAGTAACAAAACTGATGTCCTTTCAGTAACGAACACATTAACCAGTCTTTTCACTTACAAAACGTTTAAAAGCACATTCTATATTTTATATCTTTATTTTCTAAGATCTCAGCTTACAGTATTTCCAATGTTCTAAAAAAAGAATCAGTGTATTTTTCTGGCCTTATTTTTTTTTTTTAATCGCAGAAATTTAAAGTGTTCTGGAAGTTCTAAACATTAAAAGAAAAAAAAAAAAAGGTATATTGAAATACTGCGAGAATAAAACCCAATTCAGTATTCTAATACAATGAAAAGAGCCCCTTTAAGATAGATGTATTTCAGATTCCCTCTGCTTATAGACAAAGATATTTGCAATGAAAAAAAAAAGGGGGGAAATATAGGGGGAAGGGGAGTAGACCACCAGGAAGACACTCAAACACCTGCAGAATGCCTAGGGCGTGAGTGTGTGACACTCAATACTTAATTCACCATCCGGATACCACACGGTATGTGACCGGTGAGCCTTGCAACCAAACAATATGAAAAACAAGAAAAAAAGTCGCATAGAAGGCTCAAACATGGACATGCGGTGGATAAGATGCGTAAGTACTTTATTGAAGCATGATAAAATGGCAAAGGCAAAACATTAAGACAAATTACAAGATGCAAAAGGCACAAAGATACTGGATAAAATCAAGCAAAGAAGGGGTCCCGTCTCACAGAGGAGACGCAAGTCACACCCACAGGGAACGCTCCACCCACCACCCAATCCAAACACATGCCACAATGATGACCCACCAATCCCAGACTACTGGCCAATAGTCTGGGATTGGTGGGTCATCATTGTGGCATGTGTTTGGATTGGGTGGTGGGTGGAGCGTTCCCTGTGGGTGTGACTTGCGTCTCCTCTGTGAGACGGGACCCCTTCTTTGCTTGATTTTATCCAGTATCTTTGTGCCTTTTGCATCTTGTAATTTGTCTTAATGTTTTGCCTTTGCCATTTTATCATGCTTCAATAAAGTACTTACCCATCTTATCCACCGCATGCCCATGTTTGAGCCTTCTATGCGACTTCTTTTTCTTGTTTTTCTGAAAGATATTTGCACCCTGTTCATGCTTCCTGAACAGCGATGTTAATGCGAGCACCATGCAGGGGGGCGTGCTGGACCACTGGAGGTGTGGACAGCTGTGCGCTATTGTTGAGCAAAGCTTTAGATCTCCAGCATGCTGCAGGCAGAAGGAATGTTAGCAAAGGCTACAGCATACTAGTGAATTAACCGAGACAGCGTCTCATTTTGAAGAAGCCTGCAATACAGTAAAAGCTGGCCATAAAAGTATCTTTTTTTTTTTTTCAACCAGCAGGCTGGAAAAAAAAAAAAAAAAAGGGAACAGATTCTTCCAGTCACCCAAGTGAGATGAATGGAGGAATTAACTCCCTCTGCCAAGACATTGTATTCTGAAAGCAGTATTCTCTGCAGTCAGAATTCATTGCGGTCCTTTGAGCGATCCCAGTATTTTTTACCATTACTCACTTTATCTGGTGGCCCTTATATTTCTATGCATGTGCTGGAGGAGCTATGGGTAGCCTCCAGCAGGGATATCTATTATCTATGTCTTGTCGGCTGATAACCAATTTTAAGCTTTTCTGGGAACTAGGTGTCTCTCCAAGAAGGCAGCGGGGGAGGGGGGCCACAAATGACATAGGTCGACGTGGCACCCTTACACAGAAGTTGGAGTGCGTACCTGTTTTTGGACAGGTATCCCCCCCCCCCCCCCAAGCAAGTTAAAATAAAAAAAATAATAAAAAAAACAAACATGTTCCCAGCAATGTTCTAAAACGGCCCTGTGATTCAAGCAGTTAAAAGAAAAAGGCTTTTGCCCCACCATTGCAGGGCAAAGTGATAGCAGATTGGGCACCGCTGCCCATACCTCGTATACTCCCCTAACCTGTACTACCTTGACCCTCCTGTCACAGCAATCCAGAAATGAATGGCAACCATGGGAAGAAGGGAGATGTCACTACCTCCGTCATATGAGAGTGCTGGGGTCTAGTGATTGGCTGCTAGGCCTGAGAACTGTCACAGCAACCTTATACCCAGAAGCCTCCGGTACGGTTGACAGGCTGCGACAGAAAAAAGCAAAGGGAGAGCACTTTCAACTATAAAGGGCTTTTGCAGGAGATTGTCACTTTGCTCTGCATGGAGAAGGTGACAGTGTCCCTTTAAGGCAAGCTATTAATAGCATCTGCTATGTATCTGCCCTCATTGGTTCACTTTAGCTTTTTCAATACGATCAGGTTCAAAAGGCTGAAATTATTTTTTAAAATCAATGTGTTTCAATACCATCACAGAATAATGGGATTTTTGTCTTACCGTAAAATCCATTTCTCTGATGTTCATGGACGGACACAGCTCCTGATCTTCCTAACTATTGGGTTATACTGTTCCCTACAGGAGTAAGCCACTAGGCAGAAAAAAAAATCTGGCTACGCCTATGGGCAGTCCCAGGGGGTATATACTCCCTCTCTCCGCTATAGGTACACAATTTTGTTACAAGCAGTGTCAGAAGAATTACAATTCCATAGACGGGTGGGTGCTGTGACCGTCAATGAACAGAGAAATGGATTTTACGGTGGTCAAAAATCCCATTTTCTTTCGTTCATTGACAGACACAGCTCCTGATCTTCATAACCATTGGGACATTCCAAAGCAGTGTTAAACATGAAAAGGTGGGAACAGCAAAAAAGAAATTCCCAAGGCTAACTATAGCCAACCAGGTAAACCAGAGCTCAACCAAACAACTGGAGTTCACCTGAAAAAAAAGAGGACCAGATCCTCTAAACAGCAGCCTTCAAAAACCTTGCGACCAAAGGAAGCATCCGCAGATACCAACACATCCACTTTATAGAACTTTGTGAAAGTGTGCACCGATGACCAGGAGGCCGCCTTGCAAACATGCGTCACTAATGCCTAATAACAGAAAGCCCAGGAGGCACTGAGTGCCCAAGTAGAATGCATCTTGACAGGGAAAGGAGGAACCTGACCTTGGATGGAATAGACCTGAACCACTGTCTGATCCATCTGGAAATGGTCGCAGAGGAAGCAGACAACACTTTCCAATGCCAATCCGTGAGCACAAATAGTGAGTCTGACTTCCTAAAAGACTCCGTAGCTACCAGGTACACCCCAATTGCCTGAACCACATCCAAGGCATGCAAAGCAATTTCCTTCGGATGTGTTGGCCTGGGACACAGGGAAGACAAGACAATGTCTTCATTCAAATAAAAATCAGAGAAAATCAGAGACTACTGGAAGTATCAAGTGCCTAGCTTCCTGAAGAAACATATGCACCAGGGAGTATGTGGCCAAGGGCCGTTGAAATAAGACCACTAAGGCCAGTTTCTGCTCAACCCCCCATTGAAGGAAGGTCAAGATCCGAGCCACCAAACAAGAGCGAGGATGAACCCCAAGAGACTCACACCACACAATGTACGTCTTCCACGTACGATAATAGATCTTCCTAGAAGTAGGTTTCCTAGCTTTTAACCGCATTGGAAACACCTTCTATCCTGCTTTACAGTCGTGAGTCAATTGGTTCTTGGGAAAGCAGACCCTCCCTAAGAGGAAGCTTTCAAGGAATGTTAGCGACCAGCCGCACCAGATCGGCGTACCAAGCACGGCGAGGACAGTCCAGGGCCACTAAGATGACCGGAATCTCTTCTGCCTCGATCCTGCATAGAAGTCTTGGCAGAAGCTTGAGAGCAGGGAAGGCGTAAATCAGATGATACTGACCACCACGGGGCCACCAGCGCATCTGTGGCATCCGCCAGAGGAACCCGTGACCGAGCCACAAACCTCTGCACCTTTCTGTTGAGCCAGGAAGCCAACAGATACACCTCGGGGATGCCTCACCGGAGACACAACTGATGAAACACCTCCGGATGAAGGGACCACTCCCCTTGGTCCAATGCCTGCCAATTGAGGTAATCCACCTTCCAGTTTTCCACCCTGGGAATGTGTACAGCGGAGAGGGCTGGAACAAACCGTTCTGCCCACCTTAGAAAGCCGGCTACCTCCAGAGCCACCAGGACACTTCTTGTGCCCCCCTGGTGATTGACATAAGCCACGGCCATGGCATTGTCAGATTAAATATGCACTGGACATCCCTAAAGACGATCCGTCCAATGTTCCAGGCACAGTCTGATAACTCGGAGTTCCAAGGCATTGATCAGTAGTCTGAACTCTTCCAGAGTCCAGATTCCCTGGGCAGCATATTTGCCGAGGACACCACCCCCGCCGGACAGGCTGGCATCTGTAGTGACCACTGTCGAATACAAGGGGAGGAAGGATTTGCCCAGGTGAAGTGCCGAAGAACGAAGCCACCATATCAGGGACTCTTTCGTTACCCGGCTCAACTGGGTCTGTTTGTCCAGAGACTGCGGATTCTTGTCCCATTTGGCCAGAAACTCCCTGGCAGGGACTTTGTATGGAACTATGCTAACGGAACCACCTCGAAGGTAGACACCATCAAGCCCAACACCTGCATGCAAGACTGGAGGGATGACAATCTGCTGGACAGCAGGAGATGAATTGCAGCCTGCGGTTTCTGGAGTAAGTCCAGAGGAAGGAGCACTCTGGCTAAGGCCAAGTCCAGAGTCAGACCTAGATAGTCCAGCTTGTGGATGGAACTAGAGCAGACTTCTGAAAATTCAGAAGCCAGTTGAACTCCCTCAGTTTGTATGGCGATTTCCAGGTTTTCCACCAGAGCAGTAGGAGACTCTGCTCACAGAAGGAGGTCATCCAAGTAGCCCAGTACCACGATCCCCCATTGGTGTAGCAATGCTAGCACCAGGGCCAACACTTTGGTGAAGACCCGAGGTGCAGAGGCGAGACCAAAGGGTAACGCCACAAACTGATAATGCTCCGCTCCCACGGCAAAGCAGAGAAAGCGCTGGTGACCGGCACATATTGCAATGTGAAGGTAAGCATCCTTGAGGTCGATAGAGGCAAGAATATCCCCCTGATGCAGGGATGCCACCACCAAGCGACTGGACTCTATTCTGAACTTCTGCATCTGCACAAAGCAGTTCAGCGCCTTGAGGTCCAGGATTGGACGCACTGTTTCAGTTGTTACACTTCTTATTCATCCCACTTCACGCTATCTCTACTTATATTCGTTTCACCACGCTCTTTCATGAGCACTATGGCACTTTTTTATCCGTATACACTTATCTAATATTATATATTATATCCCCTTTTTCAGATCTATCTATCTATCTATATATATATACACAGTTTTATATAATTTTTTACAGACATCTGTATACGGCTGCAATAATCATGGTTCTTTATCCTACAGACTTGTGCCCACACTCTATGTGTGCGGCATGTCTCACCCTGCTCGCCTGCCTGTGCGCCCTCAACTCCCGTGGGAGACGCCTAGGGCCTTCTCCAGATTCTATGCCTTGATATGTAAGCTGCCAAGTAAGTTTGGGAGTTTTCTTAGGGTTTATTTCCCCTCTCTTCTTTTGCAAGTATCCTCTTTGTGCCTACATTCCCTATTTTTCTTTTAGAGATTTTAACATACATCTACTCCTGATGAAGTGGCGATTTGGGTCCACGAAACGCGTTGAGGCTATGATGTTTATTACACACTAAATTACTCCTATATCTGGAATTTGTACTCCTTTCATATTATGTATACCGTTCATCATTGTATTACACTTGTGTATCAGCCATGCTGGTTATTTTGCAATTGTTTTTGGGGATTACTTATTACTAATTTTTTTACTATCTCGATGAATATATTTATTATATCCTTTTCATTGCCATGTGTATACATCTGTATGTACTAATAAAACGGAATTTTTGTAAAATCTTACCTGTAAAATTCCTTTCTCTGAGTCCTCCGACAGTCGCCGCCTCTTCATATTCGTCACATATGGGGTATTAGACTTTGCTCCGAAGGAGTAGCTAGGCAACAGAATATGTTAACAATAAAGCTTTAACATATCCCACCCTCAAGGGGTGGTCCCCTCAGTCAATACCCTCCTACTTCCTGCAACCATATCTCAGTTTTAGTGGAATAGCAGTAGAGTATACATTCAAACCCCAAAAGAGGGGCGGGGGCGGCGACTGTCGGAGGACTCAGAGAAAGGAATTTTACAGGTAAGATTTTACAAAAATTCCGTTTTCTCTTACGTCCTCCGACAGTCGCCGCCTCTTCATATTCGTCACATATGGGGACGTCCCAAAGCAGTGCAAACATGAGGGGTGGGAAACGCATCCGCGCCGAAAGGCAACGCAGTCTCCACATCAAAGAAAGGAACCTTACCAAAGGAAGGAAACCAGCTGGGCAACAGCAAAAATAAGTGCTCAACAGGAGCAACAACCCAGGAAAAGACAAAAAACCAGGGGGATACAAAACTTATCCCAACAGCCAGGAGTCCCCAACAAGGGACCCTAGGGAACAGCCGCACTAAGAACCTTGCGGCCAAAGGAAGCATCCGCCGATGCCTGAACATCTACTTTGTAGAATTTTGTGAAAGTGTGTACGGTCGACCAAGTCGCCGCCTTACACACCTGGGCTACAGAAGCCCCATGACGACAGGCCCAAGACGTACTCAGAGATCTAGTAGAGTGCGCCTTCACAGGCACAGGGGGAACCTTCCCCTGCAAGGCATAGGCCTGTTCAATGGTCTGCCTGATCCATTTGGCAATGGTAGAGGCGGAAGCCGCCATGCCCTTCCGAGGACCCTCTGGAAGAACAAACAAGGAGTCCGTCTTTCGAAAAGACTCAGTCGATTTAAGGTAAACCCTAATCGCCCGAACAACATCCAGAGAATGCAATCTCACCTCCTTTGGATGTTTAGGCTTCGTGCACAACGAAGGCAAAACAATATCCTCGTTAAGATGGAATTCCGAAACTCGTTTCGGCAGAAAAGAAGGATTAGGTCGCAAAACCACCTTATCCAAATGAACAACCAGGTACGGAGACTTGCAGGACAAAGCCGCCAGTTCCGACACTCTGCGAGCCGAAGTGATCGCCACCAAAAAGGCGACCTTTTTGGACAACATAGACAACGAGATCTCCCTGATCTGTTCAAAAGGAGCACGTTGTAACACAGATAGGACTAGATTCAAGTCCCAAGGGGGCAAAGGATCCCTCCTAGGAGGAACCAGATGCCGCACACCCTGAATAAAAGTGCCAACCAAGGAGTTGGAAGCCACGGGACGTTGAAACAGAACGGCCAGCGCAGACACCTGACCCTTTATCGTAGCCAGCGCCAAACGCTGATCGACACCCGTCTGAAGGAAAGACAGCACACGGGAAACCGAGTACATGCGGGGGGAAAACCCCCTGGACTCACACCAGGCAAAATAGGCCTTCCAAGTACGGTAATAAACCTTTCCCGAGGAAGACTTCCTCGCGTTGATCAAGGTATGAACAACCTCTGGAGAGAGACCCTTCTCCTTCAGGACCTCGGTCTCAACAGCCAGGCCGTCAAAGCCAGCGACTGTAAAGCAGGATGGTAAATCGGTCCTTGAGACAGTAGATCGTCCCGAAGAGGCAGACGCCAGGGGGCGTCGACCGCCATATTGACGAGGTCTGCGTACCAGGACCGGCGAGGCCAGTCCGGTGCCACAAGAATCACCGTGCTGCGTTCCGAGTGTAACCTGCGAAGGAACCGGGACAGCAACTGAATCGGTGGAAACGCGTACATCAGCCTGTACTGATGCCACGGGGCCACTAACGCGTCCGACGCGTCTGCCCGAGGGTCGCGCGTCCTTGCCACGAACCTCTTCACCTTGTAGTTGAGGCGAGACGCGAACAGGTCCACATCTGGAAGACCCCACTTCGCGCACAACATCTGGAAGACAGTCGGATGGAGAGACCATTCCCCCTGATCCAGGGTCTGGCGACTCAGATAGTCCGCCTGCCAGTTCTCCACTCCCGGAATGTGAACCGCCGTTATCGCCGGGACATGAGTCTCGGCCCAAGACAGAATGCCGGCCACTTCTCGAGCCGCTCGGGCACTCCTGGTGCCCCCTTGGTGGTTGATGTAGGCCACCGCCGTGGCATTGTCCGTCTGCACCCGAACCGGGCAGTCCTGCAGCCGGTCCGTCCAGCGATGAAGACAGAGCCTTATCGCACGCAGTTCCAGAATGTTGATCGGGAGGGAAGACTCCCCCTCCGACCAGGTCCCCTGGGCGGTCAGTTGTAGATTTGAGGGAAAAAATCTGCTCTCTGGCCGAGAGAGAAACTCGATCTTGTAACCAGATCGAACGATTTCCAGAACCCATCTGTCCCGCACACGGGCCAACCAGGGCTGAAGAAAACCGAGCAAGCGTCCCCCCACCCCAAAACTGGGTGAGGGCGCCCCTTCAGGCCGAACTGTTATGGGCCGCAGGTCCGGATTGGCCGGACTTCTGTTTCCCAGACCAGGGTTTCTTCTGAGAGCCCTGGCCCTTGAACGGTTTGCCCTTGTAGTGCGGCCGAAAGGCACGAAAGGACCCCTGAGGGGGCCGAAAATTCGCATGCTTCTTCCCAGAAGCCCCCTTAGCCTTGGGGAAATGGGGCAAGAGAGTGCTCTTACCCCCGGTGATCCCCTTAATCAACACATCCAGAGACTCCCCAAAAAGGCGAGACCCATCATAAGGCAGATTGGCTAAGGTTTTACGTGAAGATTGGTCCACCGACCAACATTTCAACCAAACCAGGCGGCGAGACAACACCGCCACGCTGTGCACACGTGCAGCCAACGGAATCAGGTCCAGGTCCGCATCGCACAGATACATGACACCCTGGTGGATCTGATCCACCATGTCCAGGGTCGCCGCCGAGGCCGAATCGGCCACTAGGACGCGCCTAAGCATCTGCGTCCAACTTGCGATCGCCTGGGCCGCCATGAGAGAAGCAAATAGAGCTTTAAGCATAGAACCCGTAACAGAATAAGTATGACGGGCAAGAGACTCCAGTCTCCTATCCGTGGCATCACGGAAAACAGGGGATCCCTCTGCAGGAATCGCAGTGGCTTTGTTCAAAACCGCAATTGCATGATCCACTGGTGGAGGCACACACCACCGTTCATCAGTGGCAGGGGAGAAAGGATAACGCAGCTTGAATTTACTTGGTACCGCAAAAGGTTTGCGCAGATCGCGCCATTGATCCTTTACCGCGCGCTGAAAATCAGCATTGCAGGGAAAAACCTGCGGCGTCCTGCGTTTTCTCTGCGTCCCATAAGCCGCCAAGGCAGCGGGGGGACACACTTCGTCCTGCAAACGTAGCGTCTGCTTAATGGAAGCAATCAACTCATCCATGATTGCAAGCTCTTCAGGCGAGCCAGGGGGAGAATTATCAACCCCCTCAACCTCAGCCTCTACCTCAGACCCCACTAGAGCAAGAGAGGAGCGGGACCCCGATAGGGAGGTCCCTGCCAGAACAGCCCCATCACCTTCACCCTCAGAATCGGAGGACAGAGTAACTCTGGGCCGTTTAGTAGATTGAGCAGCCACCAGCATTTGCACCTGGGCAGCAAGGCCAGCCACAATAGTGGCTAAATCCCCCCCTGGGGGGGAAACAGCGGTCCCCTGGCTTTCCACCAATACTGTGGGAAACTTGCCCTCCTGAGAATCCATTGCCCCTGTACGCCAGACAACCAAGGGTTAACTGTCCCCTTTCAGCAAGCGCGGTAAGCGCAGCCCACCGCACACACTCAGGCACAATGAGACCCCCACAGGGAATATACAGACTGAATACAGGCAATGGACCACAGGAATAGAAGGATAAAACCTGAGGAGACCCCGCTGCTGCTGCTGCCTCGACCGGTGTTCCAGGAAAAAGGAAGTGATGCAGCCAGGGCGCTCTATGTAAGCCTATGGAGGCTACAAGAAAATGGCCGCCGTGCATGTAAACCATGCGGCCGGAGCGGGCGCCGGTAAAATGGCGTCGTTTGGCGCCGAAACCGCCGCTCCACAGTGCATAAAAACACACACAATTTCATCCCATTATATGGATACATGTTAGATCGCCGCAGCGATCGCTGTATATGCCCCAACATGCCATTAAAAACATGCCCCACAGCACACAGCTTCCCACACTGCCCAGCCTGACACACACAGTGTCATACAGCTCCCCCCCCCCCCCTTGCAGCCCACAGCATGCAGCCGAGAGATAGGGAGACAAGCAGTGTGATTTAAAGGCAGGTTACACAGTCCCAGACTGAGACCCCACCCAGACAGACAGGTCCCCACATAGACACACTTACCTCATATGGCGTGGGGAACCCGCACAGGCGAACAAGCCGCTGCACATGAGGCAGGGAGAGTCGCAATTCAAGACGCACACAATGGCGGTTAAGAAACCGCACAGCGTCCGGTGAGGTAGCCACCTCACCAAACATCCCTGCACCGAACAGGGATGGGTCGTTCACCGTGCCAGGAGCGTTACCTGGCTGAACGCTCGATGGCAGACTGGGAAGCCACTGACCCACGACCTGCGATCAGCCCGAGACCCAGTCCGCATGATCCTCTTCGTCCGAAGAACTAACTAATGCTGACAAAAACAACAGCTAAGTAAAGGTAGAGAAAAAAACTCAAATAAAATATTAAAAAGAAGAAAGAGTCTGGGACAAAAAGTCCCAGCACAGAGAGAGCCAGCCACTCCTGACAAGCTAGACATTAAAACTGAGATATGGTTGCAGGAAGTAGGAGGGTATTGACTGAGGGGACCACCCCTTGAGGGTGGGATATGTTAAAGCTTTATTGTTAACATATTCTGTTGCCTAGCTACTCCTTCGGAGCAAAGTCTAATACCCCATATGTGACGAATATGAAGAGGCGGCGACTGTCGGAGGACGTAAGAGAAATGTGGTTTACAATTTCCCTGCCAGCCTTTCATTTAAAGTCCCAATCTCTCTTTTACAGGATTGGACGCACCTTGCCTTCCTTCCTGGGAACTGTAAACCGATTTAAAGTAAAAACCCTGAAAACGTTCCGATGTTGGAACCGGGACAATCACCCCTTGAAGTAACATGACCCTGTAAGTGGTCTGGGGACAGGCGACCGGGACAGGCGAGGTGCCCCATCAATCTTGTAGCCAGACCATATGACTTAGCGGACTCACTTGTCTTGTACTAGGAAAGTCCACGGGTCCGGAAACCAACAAAGACGCCACCTCCCACACCTGACATGGGTGAGGGCGCACCTTCATGCTTAAGGAGCCTTCTCCGTTGGTCTGGATAAGCCTGCTTTTGACTTGCCAGACCAAGTTCGCTTGGATCCACCAGAGGCCCTGAAAGGCCTTCATCCCTTGTCAGTGGGCCGAGGGACGAAAAAACTTCTTATGAGCCCAGAAGGATGGCCCACATCTACAATGACGGTCCTTGCCCTTACTAGCCTGCAGGAAGAAAGGTTCTCTTCCCCCCCCCCCCCGTGAGACCCTTAATGAGGTCATCCAGGGTATCTCCAAGCAGGCAATCTCCTTAAAAAGGAAGATCAGTCAAGGCCATTTTAGAAGTCTGGTCCGCAGACCAGCATTTGAACCAAAAAAATACGCCGAAGGACCACTGCTGATATAGAAAGCCTAGCGACTAGGGGAGCCGCATCCAAAGAGGCATCACAGATAAACTGTAGCCCCTGGACAAACTGGTCCACCAGCTCCGCAAAGGCAGGGGGGGCTGCTCCCCCTCCAGATCACGGCATAAAAGCTTAGCTCACTCGGTCAGAGTTTGCGACACCAGTGCAATGGTAAATACTGGCCTCAGTGCTGAACCAGCCAGGGTGTTGCCGTATGATGTCATCCAGGGTAGCACCAAACAGGCGATCTCCTTTAAAGACCAGTCAAGGCCTTTTTAGAAGTCTGGTCCACAGATCAGCATTTGAGTCAAAAGACACGCCGAAGAACCGCAGCTGAAACAGAGTCGAGCCACATCCAAAGAGGCATCACAGATAAACGTAAGCCCCTAGACCAGCTGGTCCGCCAGCTCAGCAAAGGAAGGGGGGGGGTAGTTACACCCCCTCCAGGTCACAGCGTAAGAGCTTAGCCCACTCGGTCAGAGTCTGCGACACCAGGGCAATGGTGAAAGTCGGCCTCAGTGCTGAACCAGCCAGGCTGTACAAATTGCGGGCCACAGCCTCCGCCTTCCTGTCAGCCGGGTCCTTAAAGGCCGGGGACTCTTCAACCGGAATCATGGTTGCTTTGTTCAGTCTGGAGACCGGAGGATCTACCACCGGTAGAACAGTCAACTTTTTTAGGAAAGGACTCCTTATAGGGTTACTGCATAGCGAATCGCTTAGGGGCCACAGGGGAACGTTTTGGCCATTCCCACTCTTTAGCGACAAGTCTGTCAAAACAGACAGGGAAAGGAAACACCTTTGTCGCTCTGGATGGCTTATGAATGCCAAAGGGAACCTATGCCTCCGTCGCAGTTTCAGCTGCGTCCTGCATTTTTAAGGTCTCACACACAGATAAAATCAGTGCATCCACCAGTGCCTTTTCGGGCACGGCTACAGTAGTGGAGGAATCATCCTCACTATCTGAAAACACAGGGCGCGTGGTCGCAGACCCAGCAGAGTGACCCACGTCTGAGACGGCTGAATCAGATTCAGGATTTGAGGAGACAGATGAGGCAGAAGGCGCTTTTTGCCAGCCCGTCACCCAAAAACCACCTCCACCTGGAACACAAAAGACTCCAGGATCGCCGTCAGTGAATCGATGGATGGTTGGGACCCGTAGGGCCCTGCAGCTTCTGAAAGGAGATCAAGTGGGGAACTGTGCTCCAAAGACTCCATGAGTCAACAAAAGGATCCCACAAAAAATGTGTAAAAACACTGCTAAGGGACACCCACACCACTCCAACAGCACCACTCGGTTGCCAGTAACAGAGCAGAGAGGACCCCACCAGACTCAACACCCGGCAGAAACAGGAACTGCAGCCACCAGGATAATCTGCATTACATGTGTGGCGATCAGGAAGTGAGAAGATCCAGGAGTCAGCACCAGGGGCTCCCACCGCCAAAATCACGGCCCACAGGACTCCACTCTCGCGGCCGCAGCTATTTTCAATGGCAAACCACCGCAAAATGGCCGCTGGACTGCACAAACATAGCTCCCGTGCATTGAGCACACAGGCTACAGCAAAATGCCGGCCCCGCGCAGCACCAGGAGGGTCCCCTAGGCCTCAGAAAATGGGACAGGCAGGTACCCCCACCAGGTACAGCCCCCCTCCACAGCCGGTCGTGGGCAGCGCACCCCCCCCCCCCCTGGCACAGCACCCTGCTCCCATTACGCCAGGTGGTAGACCAGGCCACCCACACAACCCCAGCGTCAGTGAAGGAAGGGGAGGGGCGATATGGCCCACAGGGATCACCAGACCGATGAGGGGGTGCCTAACATTAAGGAGGGGTACCCATGGGTCCGACCGTCCCATGGAGGGCCCCCCATGTCCACCCCAAAACCCTCCAGGGGGGAGAGGGGGGACAGTTACTTACCATACCAGGAACCAGAGGGGCACCGCTTCAGACCAAACCTCCTGTCCATCGAAATGGGGGGCTGTCAGCCAGGAGGAACGGAGACCTGGGTCGAGACCCGGTCGTATGCGACCTCGCAAGGCTTTTAACTCGCAGGCCAGCCCCCGTCTGGTGGGGCTTTGTCGTAGCCGACCTAGAGTGGAGCCGAGATCTGGCCAGACTGGGGTGACCACTGGATCTAGATTATCCAGCCCGTCACCCAGTCTGGCAGTTGATTGTAGATCTCACAGGGGGAAAAAAACAGGAGAAAAAAAAAATCTATCTAAAATGAAAAAATTGCCAGGACCAGAGATCCCAGCAAGGAACTAGGTCCTTACCCCTAACTAGGCAGAAAAAAACAGAGTACATATAGCAGAGAGGGAGTATACCCCCTGGGACTGCCCATAGGCGTAGCCAGACTTTTTCTGCCTAGTGTCCTACTCCTGTAGGGAGCATTATAACCCAATGGTTAAGATGATCAGGTGCTATGTCCGTCAATGAACGAAAGCAAAATTCTAATTTTCAATGAGCTATAAACACAATGCCAGAATAACACAGGGACCCTTTACCTGTTCATAGATTTCTACTGCCTTTTGGTACTGTTCCAGTTGAGCGGCATATGTAGCCACCTTCAGCAGACACTTATTGGCAGAGCTGAAATTACAAATAAAAGCCAAAAAAAAAAAATCACTTCTTGCCCCTTCATATTTCAAAACTTCAAATAGAAATATATTACCCTACCTGTTTGATTCTTCTCCCTTATAGTAATCTGCTGACTGCTCATAGTGTGCAACGGCCTGCAAAAAAAAAAAAAAAAAAAAAAAAAAAAAGAGTCAAAAGTCCACTAATCACGACAGTCACAAATACAACACGGAAAATAAATTAACCAGTATGTTGTCTTGATGCTTATGTTTAATTAGAAAAATGACACAACAGTACTGATTTTTTATTTTACAAATTAACACGGGGTACAAAATATTCATATGTAATATGTTTGATTTATCCAACTGATTAAAAAATTAAAATGGTTATTTAGAATAATAAAAAAAAAATTAAAAATATGCAAACACATATTAAGATGCAATATTTCCTCTTTAAGTGCCGGTTCACATTATTGCAGCTGCGGAGATCGCATGTAATACGGAGCGCACTGCTCCTTCATTACATGCGATCTCATGTGCGGATGCGAATTCAGCGATACACTTTGTATGGCTGAATTCGCACTGTATCCGCACAGGACCCTTTTTTTCAGCCGCATCAGGATCGGATCGCACAGTGGTTCACACTTCTGTGATCCGATCCTGTGCGAACTGCCAGATCGCACTGCGATATGCGATCAAACTGGGGGTGTTACATTTAATTGACACCCCCCGCGTATATCTCGCATATGGCAGTGTGAACTGCAAGATGTACGGATGCGATGCGGGAACAGGCTGCGAATTCGCAGCCTTCCCGCATCGCACAAGTGTGAACCGAGCCTAAAGGATGTTACCCTTTTGAAAGAAAATAGATACAATTTTTTTATTTTGAAAAAAAAAAAAAAAAAAAAGAAGGGCATTGTTTTTGTCTAAGGCAGTCATGTCCAAAGTCCGGCCCGCGGGCCAGTTGCGGCCCGTTCTTTAGTTTTATACGGCCCCCTGAGGCACTGCTGACTTTAAGGATCTTGTAGAGCTGACCGAGGAGATGTCCGTTTCTGTAAGTGTGATGTGTGTGTGTATATATATATATGTGTGTGTGTGTGTGTGTGTGTGTGTGTGTGTGTGTGTGAGAGTGTATGTGTGAGTGTGAGTGTAAGTGTATGTGTGAGTGTGAGTGTAAGTGTATGTGTGAGTGTGAGTGTAAGTGTATGTGTGTGTGTGAGTGTATGTGTGAGTGTATGTGTGAGTGTGAGTGTATGTGTGAGTGTGAGTGTATGTGTGAGTGTGAGTGTATGTGTGAGTGTGAGTGTATGTGTGTATGTGTGAATATATATATATATATATATATATATATATATATATATATATATATATATATATATATATATGTGTGTGTGTGTGTGTGTGTGTGTATGTGTGTGCGTATGTATGGAGCTGACCAAGGAGGTGTCACTTCTACAATCCTACTGTGTGTGTGTGTATATTTATTTATTTTAATGGTTCAAATGTCAGGCAAAATGATTGGCCCTCACGCATGTTCACTTCATCAAATCTGGCCCTCTTTGAAAAAAGTTTGGACACCACTGGTCTAAGGAGCCCGCAGAGCAGTGCACCCGCAATCAGCAGATCGCAGGTGCATTTCCAGGCTCCTGCAGACTCTCAGGATAGCGGTCTGCTCATACCTCGGATACAGGCAGGCAGCTACTTGAGAGAAAGAAGATCAATGTGCGATCACCAGTGCCCTCACACTCACTAAGAACTACAAGCTGTCAGCAACAAAGGACAATGGTACTTGTAGTCTGTTCATTCATAGGGGGGGGAGATCAGGGGTGAATGCTGGACATATTACACCCTAAATACGGGTGCAACATATCCAGAAAGATAAATTTAACCTTTAAATAGGTAAACTAGATGAAATAGAAAATATATTTTTACCTTTTCAATATCAACAAGTTCGCTCTCATAAATTTCCGCAATTGTAATGTGATGCTTAGCAGCAATTGTAAACCTCCCCTGCAAAAAGATAAAACCTGTTTATGTCACCAACCTAAAAAAAACACACATAGCTTAAAAAAAAAAACAAAAAAAACACATTACACCTAGGCAGTAATTTTTTGACCAAAGTTTCTGTAAAGAAAATGTAGAAGGAGACTACAGAACATCTCCTCCTTAGGCTATGGAGATGAGGGGGGACCTGTAGTTCTGCAGAAGAACGGAGCAAGCTGACATTGTTGCTTGGGAATTTTGTGCAGCAGAAACACTGTTGTCAGCCCAAACAGGAAGTTAGCAGTGCACTGGATTGCTGACAGAACGGGTATTTTTGTTGTACTTGCATGGTTTTTAATGCAACAAAACACTGAGAAAATGCTTACGTATTGCAGAGATGTACTGCATGTTTATTTATTTTTTTATTTTGCTCAGATATACACTTGAACCGCTTGCAGACCATATAACAGATATACGGCAACAAGGACGCTCTGCTGCGCCTATATTATGTAGCTAGTACGCGATCTGCAACTTCCGGTGCGTGCCACTGGCGATCGGCCATGCTGTGATTAAACACAGCAGATGTAAATTAGCGGGTGCCAGCCAGTGGAATACTGCCGGCCCCAGCCGATCGTCTGAAGTTTACACAGGACCGAGCCCTGCCTATGCAAACAAGGCAGAGCCCTGTCCTGTCACCAGGGAAGTGATGAGGTTTCTTTCCCAGTAATGCAGGGGATAAAATCCATTACTTGCCTTAGTAAAAGCAGCACATTGAGTACACTAAAAACACTGACTAGGCACACATTTAACCATTTGATCGCCCTAGATGTTTAACCCCTTCCCAGCCAGTGTCATTAGTACAGTGACAGTGCATATTTTTTAGCACCGATCACTTTATTAGTGTCATTGGTTCCCAAAAAGTGTCAAAAATGTCAGTTTGTGTCCGAATGTTTTGGAATTTTGGAAGACGTACTAATCAAGTCACAGGTGTGGCCCACAGTTTTTTTAGGAACAATCAGCTTATTAGGGAGTAGTCGCTTCTTACCATATCAGTGTAAATATCGATGGCTGCATTTAGGCAGTTGATGGCCTCTAGGGTTAGCAATTTGGGAAAGAATGAAAATCATCTTAACCATACACAATGTAAAAATAAGAGTATAATTTAGGACATGCCGATTATGATGAAGTAGAGAATGCAATACAAGTGAAGAGATAAAGGCACAAAGATGTGGGCTACACATGCTGTGATACATGCAGTCAGTTTAAGGTAAGCGGGCCATTCAAGCTATGAGCATGGCTCCAAAACTGGCACAGCAATAATGCAATGGGGTGAATCATGTGTATAAAGCAAAGGTGTAGCAGAGATGGCGGACAGACGTGGTTTAAACACCACATACAGCATAAAAAAAAAAAACTTACCTTGTGGATCAGCCTTCTTGTAGGCATTCCCAGCATCTACAAAACTAGTCGCTGCATCGTGTTTGCTCTGCAGTTGCATGTATAGCTTGGCTGCCTGACAAAATGCATTTCCTGCAGCTGTAAAACAGATCACAAGAGAGATATTAGGGTACAGAGATAAAGGTATTAAAATCAATAGCTATCCACTATATTACAGCTATGGGTAGAGGCAAGAAATAATGGAGTTATGCTAGTAGTAAAATAGTTACTAGACTACTTACCACACTGTGAAATTCTCAAAAATTTTATTAACGTGATTCTAAATGCCTGGATGTTATACTTACCTCTTCTGTGTAATGGTTTTGCACAGAGCAGCCTTGATCCTCCTCTTCTCCGGTCCCCTATAGGCGCTCCTGGCTCCAATCCCTCCCGCCCAGTGCTCCTCCCAAGCCCCGCTGTCTGTCCAGTGACACACAAGAGCGTGGCTCGGCCCTGGCCCCCACTCCCTCCTCGCTGCTGTGTCTGAGCCAATGAGGAGGGAGAGAGAGGAGAGCCACTGCTGTAGTGCACATCGCTGGATTACGATCAAGCTCAGGTATTGTATTTAAGGGGGCTGGGGGGAGCTGCATGCATAAGGGTTTTTTTTTTTTTTTTTTTACTTTACTGCCTAGAATGCAATAAGGTAAATCTGCTTTTAAAACCACTTTAATAAAGAAGAACTCGATGTGAGGCCCCTGGATGTGCGGTATAAACTGCATCCACAAACAGCATACCGCACTGTGTTAGGGGTGCGAGCCGACACTTCCTGTCTCATACCTGGAACACAGATCAGATCAGTCTACAGCAGCACCGCTCAGAGCAAGCAGTGTATTCCATCAATGAATACAAATCTTCAGATGGACTGATGTCACAACCTCTGACTCAGCCAATCAGAGGAAGCTTTGTAATTATATATATATATATATATATATATATATATATATATATATATATATATATATATATATATATATATATATATATATATATATATATATATATATATATATTACACACACACACACTTTAACCACTTAAGCCCCGGAGGATTTTCCTGCTCAAAGACCAGGGCCTATTTTGCGATTCGGCACTGCGTGACTTTAACGGACAATTGCACGGTCATGCGACGCTGTACCCAAATGAAATTGACGTCCTTTTTTTCCCCACAAACAGAGCTTTCTTTTGGTGGTATTTGATCATAAAATTTTTCACATTTTAGGCCAATTTGTTTTCTGCTACATATTTTTGTTAAAATCGCAATAAGCGTATTTTGATTGGTTTGCGCAAAAGTTATTGCGTTTACTAAGGGAAAGATTTGTCATTTTTATTGTTTTTTTTTTTACTAGTAATGGCGGCGATCTGCGATTTTATTTGCGGGACTGCGACATTGCGACGGACAGATCGGACCCCTGACTGACATTTTTGCGGGGGAACCAGTAACATTACTACTTAATCAGTGCTATACATATGCACTGTTACTGTAAAAATGACACTGGCAGGGAAGGGGTTAACTTTAGAGATCCAGGGGTTAAGTGTGTCCCTAGGGGCATGCTTCTAACGGTTAAGGGGCGTGGCTTTGGATGTAACCACAGAGACATACGATCCTACATAGCAGCCGCCAGTCACTCGCGCGGGGACCTCAGTGAACGAGCGGGGGCAAGCCTCTGGCGGCGCGCGCTCGCCCCCTACAGGCTCCTGGGCGAGCGACGTAGTACTGCGTAGCTTTGCCCAGGAGAGGCTGACCACCACAGTAAATGTACTTGCGGCGGTCGGCAAGCGGTTAAAAAGTTAAAGTTAAAACACACACACATCATAGGTTGAACTGGATGGACTGGTGTCTTTTTTCAACCTCACCAACTATGTAACATTTTTTTTATTCATTATAGCATCAGGTAAAGTAAATTTCTGGGATATTGATCTGGTCAGTTAAGTAGCAGAGGGGGTTGTCAATCAGTTTCAGCTGCTTTGGTGTTAATGAAATTTTGCATTTGGCTAGGGTCAGTGTCACTACTGGTAGAATGGGGTGATACCTGGACCCTATAGAGGTTGCACAGACAGTCCAGTTCCTCCATTATGACACATCAATACGTGCCATTGCCAGAAGGTTTGCTGTGTCTCGACAGCAGAATCTTAAGAGCATGGAGGAGATTCCAGGAGACAGGCAGTTACTCTAGGAGAGCTGGGCAGGGCTGTAGGAGGTCCTTAACCCATCAGTAGGACCGGTATCTGCTCCTTTGGGCAAGGATGAACAGGATGAGCTCTGCCAGAGCCCTAAAAAATGACCTCCAGCAGGCTACTGGTGCGAATGTCTCCAAACAATCAGAAGCAGACTTCATATTCATGAGGGTGGCCTGAGCGCCCAATCTCCTCTAGTAGGCCCTGTGCTCACTGCCCGGCACTGTGGAGCTCGATTGGCATTTGCCATTGATCACCAGAATTGGCAGGTCTGCCACTGGCGCCCTGTGCTTTTCACAGATGAGAGCAGGTGCACCCTGAGCACATGTGACAGAAAAGGGTCTGGAGAAGCTGTGGAGAACGTTATGCTGCCTGTAACATTGTTCAGCATGACCGGTTTGGTGGTGGGTCAGTGATGGTTTTGGGAGGCATATCCATGGAGGGACGCACAGACCTTTACTGGCTCGACAATGTCACCCTGACTGTCATTCGGTATTGGAATGAAATCCTTGGAGCCATTGTCAGACCCTACGCTGGTGCAGTGGGTCCTGAGTTCCTCCTGGTGCACGACAATGCCCGGCCTCATGTGGCGAGAGTATGCAGCCAGTTCCTGGAGGATAAAGGAATTGATATCGTTGAATGGCCCCCACGCTCACCTGACCTAAATCCAATATAGCACCTCTGGGACATTATGTTTTGGTCCATCCTACGCCGCCAGGTTGCACCTCAGTCTGTTCAGGAGCTCAGTGATGCTCTGGTCCAGATCTGGGAGGAAATACCCCGGGACACCATTGGTCATCTCATTAGGAGCATACCCCAACGTTGTCAGGCATTCATACACGCACGTAAGAGCCATACAAATGCTGAATACCATTTTGAGTTGCTGCAATGAAATTTCAGCAAAAATGGACTCGCCTGCTGCATCATTTTTTCACTTTGAATTCAGCCCTCTGTAGGTTGATAATTTTCATCAAATGATGTGGCATCCTTTCATTCCTAACACATTACCCAGTCCATATATTAGTATAGATATCCAGCACATTTTTCCCCATTGAGATCTGATGTGTTTTCAAAGTGTTCCTTTAAGCTGTGTAATATATATATATATTATATATATATATATATATATATATATATATATATATATATATATATATATATATATATATATATATATATATATATATATATATATATATATATATATATATATATATATATATATATATATATATATATATATATATATAATTTCCCTGTACACCACCTACTAGGCAGCAAGGTTTGTAAGATATAGAGTTCCTGCTAAACACATCTGTATTGCACTACTGTGTTTTCATTTTATGATGCTGAGTAAGGGGTGGAAGGGACGTCACAAGTTTCCCAGATACGAGATAAATTGCCAACTTTCTTGTATCTCAATTTCTTTGCATTTCTACAGTATGTCGTTACTGTGGATAGACCGCCATTATCCTCCTGACAAAGCAGATCTTGTATCTGAGAAACACATAGTTACCGCCATTCCACCACTTAGTGCCGGTTCACACTGATGCGGCTGCGGTGATCGCATGTAATGTCGGAGCGCACTGCTCCTTCATTACATGCGATCGGCTGTGCGGTGCGAGTTTAACCATACACTTTGTATGGCTAAATTCGCACCGCACCCGCAGCAAAAACGCACAGGACCCTTTTTTGCAGCCGCATCAGGATCGGATCGCACAGCGGTTCACACTTCTGCGATCCGATCCTGTGCGAACTGCAAGATCACACTGCACTGCGATATGCGATCAAACTGGGGGTGTCGTTAAGATTACATTGACACCCCCAGCGTATCGCATATGGCAGTGTGAACTGCTGGGGGTGCGTTTGCGATGCGGGAACAGGCTGCGAATTCGCAGCCTTCCCGCATTGCATAAGTGTGAACCGGGGCTTACTCAGAATATTCGTACTATGGAAACACAGTAGTAGAACATTGATTAGTTAGATTGACTGAGAGACAGAGTTCATACATAGCTTGTAGGTGGTATACAGGGTTACATATATGGAGGTTCTAGAAATAAAAAAAAAAAATGAAAGCAGTATTTTAAACCCACAAAAAACAACACTTGCTGAAGCTTACCAATTCTTAGATGTGATGGCTGCATTATGTCTTTTTTAGGCTCCCTTTCCTTTATTTCACCCGGTGATCCTGCAAGCAAGTCTGTTTTTCAACAGAACTAACTGTCCTGCAGATGTAGCAGTTAGAGAGTTGAGACAAGCCATTTAATACTTAGAGGATCTTACACAATGATCAGCTTTTATGTAAAACGTTTACCCCAAAAAGGAAAAAAAACGTTTGCTTTAACAACCTAAAAAGTGCTATCTGGAGTTTGGTTTTAATTGGTAAGCGTATCTAAATTTGCTAGTCCATCTAACACTCCCCTCCTCCCCCATACTGACAATGCTGCTGTCAAAAGGTGCCCCTTTTGCTACATAGTTAGTGACGTTGAAAAAAGACCTCAGTCCATCCAGTTCAACCTATGATGTGTGTGTGTGTTTGCTGTTAACCGTACATTGTATACCCCTGTATGTTGTGGTCTTTAAGGTGCCCATCTAATTGTTTTTTGAAACTATCGATGCTCCCTGCTGATACGACTGTTTGCAGAAGAGAATTCCCCATCCTTACTGCTCTGACAGTGAAGAACCCCCTGCGTATTTTAAGGTTAAACCGCCTTTCCTCTAGTTTTAGTGAGTGGCCACGTGTCTTATTGTATTCCCTTTCTCTGAATAGGTTTTTCCATATGCTAGGGTTGCCAGTACAATATTTGTACATTGCTCCTTCATCTAGAGCGGGGGCGCTCTAATACAGGAGGTCTGTTGCTGGTCAGATTACAAGGTGAAAACAGAGGGGGGGATTAAAAAAAAAAAAAAAAAAACTTAAATAATGTAGCCACACATCTAATGATTGGTAAGCTGAATATAATACATTTTACATGACCTCTAAACAGCTGTTGCCACAATGCTTTTATACGCTTATCAATTTTTAATACGCAAATTACTAAACAAAACTTGCTTTTGGCCAAGACTGTCAACGTGTCAATATGCAAAGAATTGAAGCCAAACAATGGGGTACTTACCAGGCCAGTTCTTTGCCATCTTGAACATGTTCGCAGCTCTGGCATACATGTCACAGGCTTCTTCTACTTTTGTGTTTCCTCTAAATTCAAGGAAATAAAAAAAATGTTGTTACTGCTCTTCAATATATATATATATATATATATATATATATATATATATATATTTTCACTCACACACACACACACACACCTGATAACTATCCATTTAGGCCGGGTCACACATATGCGAATTGGATGCGGGTTTCTCCGTATCCAGTTTGCATGACAGGCGAGTGCGACTGGCTCTCAATGGAGCACAAAGGCCGGGGTGGCCACGGTCCACATATAAAAAGGTTCCTGTAAGTCTTCTAGTCCGATTCCGGTGCGAAATAAGGCAAAAATTCTGACCTAATTCGCACTTGAACCGGTGCACCGGACCCCAGGCATTAACCTGCGGCCACCCGTGTGAACCCGGCATCTACATGTTAGCTCAATGCGTTTTGAATGCTTTAAACATCTTCATCATGAGCATATGTGGGACAGTATTCATATAGCAAAACAAACCCAGCAGCGTCAAATGTTTCCATACAGTTTGCTGCAATAAAATTTTTCAAACCCAGAAGGGGATAGCCGAGGAAAATGAAGATTTGTCCAAAAGGTGTAAAAAATTTCCAATATAGTCCTCCACTTTTTTTTTTTTTTTTTTTTTTTTACATCTAAGACAAAGAACTTCAAAGATCAAAAAATATTGATGCAAGGCCAAATCAGTTCTGGAGTTCAATCCTGCCATCCATAGAATGGATGCAATAGCAGGCTCAGATCCTACACCACAATAGTAATGTGTATTCCATTAAATTTAATAATCAGCAGATAAAGATACTCCCAAATACCATCCCCCCAGGCAGATCCCAACAAACCGATACAGGACGTGGCCGGGGGCCCGCAGACAGGTTGCAGGACGTGGCCGGGGGCCCGCAGACAGGTTACAAGAGATGGTCGGAGCCCGCAGACAGGTTACAAGGGATGGTCGGAGCCGCAGACAGGTTACAAGGGATGGTCAGAGCCGCAGACAGGTTACAAGGGATGGTCGGAGCCGCAGACAGGTTACAAGAGATGGTCGGAGCCGCAGACAGGTTACAAGGGATGGTCGGAGCCGCAGACAGGTTACAAGGGATGGTCGGAGCCGCAGACAGGTTACAAGGGATGGTCGGAGCCGCAGACAGGTTACAAGGGATGGTCGGAGCCGCAGACAGGTTACAAGGGATGGTCGGAGCCGCAGACAGGTTACAAGGGATGGTCGGAGCCGCAGACAGGTTACAAGGGATGGTCGGAGCCGCAGACAGGTTACAAGGGATGGTCGGAGCCGCAGACAGGTTACAAGGGATGGTCGGAGCCGCAGACAGGTTACAAGGGATGGTCGGAGCCGCAGACAGGTTACAAGGGATGGTCGGAGCCGCAGACAGGTTACAAGGGATGGTCGGAGCCGCAGACAGGTTACAAGGGATGGTCGGAGCCGCAGACAGGTTACAAGGGATGGTCGGAGCCGCAGACCGGTTACAAGGGATGGTCGGAGCCGCAGACCGGTTACAAGGGATGGTCGGAGCCGCAGACCGGTTACAAGGGATGGTCGGAGCCGCAGACAGGTTACAAGAGATGGTCGGAGCCGCAGACAGGTTACAAGGGATGGTCGGAGCCGCAGACATGTTACAAGGGATGGTCGGAGCCGCAGACCGGTTACAAGGGATGGTCGGAGCCGCAGACCGGTTACAAGGGATGGTCGGAGCCGCAGACCGGTTACAAGGGATGGTCGGAGCCGCAGACCGGTTACAAGGGATGGTCGGAGCCGCAGACCGGTTACAAGGGATGGTCGGAGCCGCAGACAGGTTACAAGAGATGGTCGGAGCCGCAGACAGGTTACAAGGGATGGTCGGAGCCGCAGACATGTTACAAGGGATGGTCGGAGCCGCAAACTGGTTACAAGGGACGGTCGGAGCCGCAGACAGGTTACAAGGGACGGTCGGAGCCGCAGACAGGTTACAAGGGATGGTCGGAGCCGCAGACAGGTTACAAGGGATGGTCGGAGCCGCAGACAGGTTACAATGGATAGTCGGAGGCTGAACATGATGCAGGAGTTGCTGGCAGGCTGGAGACAACTACAGACTTGAGACATATTACATGAGTCAGCTAGAAATAACTGCTATAACACGGCAATAGGAAAAAACAGATTATTATCTACAAGGACCCTGTAGGACGTACAAAAAGTACTTGAGGACCACATGCCGTCTCTGGGAGACAGGGTGGGCACCAGGGTATTACAAACAACAGAAATTATGTGTGATCAAATGTTACACTGATTCTCAGATTCTCCTTTTTAGGTTTCCAGTGCAGGTTAGAAAATTGAAGCAGAAAGTGATTGCTGCATCGGCAACACAATATTTTCATTTGAAATTCTTCAGGAATGCCAAAAGGAGTCCTTCCATACTTCTTACACATCCCTCAATGCAGCACTCTCAGACTCTCTAACCAACAGGAAGGTTTCCATTAATTGGAGGGGGGGTATAGGTGGTTTCATCTTTTGAGGAGAATGTTGACATTTCACCTTGGGTTCAGGGCTCCTGGGGGCCAGCAGTGGAATCTGCCAATCACTAGTTAGGTCAGTTTTTATATTGAAGTCAGACTTCTCATCATGTAAACACCTTTTTATATCAATTTATCTTCTGCCAGAATAATAATGGGCTGCGTATCCCCAGATACATCCACAGACATCTCTTGTGTATTAGCGCTCCTTCTGCTCTGGATATTTCCAGTACAAAGAAATTTGTCTCCATTCATTTGCTGCAGTCAGAGTTAAATTGATTTATCAGCTTTGTGTATATCTGCTGAATTATGCACCAGCTTCAAGCTATGTTCTGTGCACCAGAGATCTCAGCTCCGGCCACCCGCTAGGGACACGGTGAGGGGGGACTCCCTATCCCTGCTGGACATCTTATCTCACACTATAGAAAAAAAACAGGAAATGAAACAGCACTGCATAGTGGGAGTCTGAGCCAAAAATCATCTTCCAGATATACAGTCAGTGTTTTATGGGACATTCTGCAATGCAGGTTAACAAGTGAACCGCTGTGCAAGGTCATGTTCAAGCTAAAGTTTTCTTTTTTTTAATTTAAAAAAACAAACATGTTCTACACACCTGCTCTGTGCAGTTGGTTTTGCACAGAGCAGCCCACATCCTCCTCTTCTCGGGTCCCGGACCGGCGCTCCAGGCCCCTCCCTCCTGCCGAGTGCCCTTTTATAGCAAGCAGCTTATGCCTCGTACACACGCAACGATTATCGGCCGACCAATCAGCCGTCTTTTGTCCAGAGTTGTGTTTTGTTGGTTGGAATGTGCCTAGACTGCACACGAATTTTCTTGCCAAAACAAAAATCTACTTCAGAAGTGATGTCATGTGCTGGTTTACTTTCCGTGTGTTTTTTTCTTCTCTGAGCATGCCCAGTCTTGCTCATCAGATTTTTGTCTGCCGAAATCTGTACTGACTGACGGAAAATCGGCCGTTGTGTTGACGGCCAACAAAAATTTTATAGCCTGCACACCAGATTTTTTTTGGCCGAAAAGTCGGAGTCGGATGTTGAAAGCATCATACTAACAAGCCGAAAATCGGCCGATCGGATGTTGGCCGAAAATTCCCGGCCAATAATCGATGCGTGTGTACGAGGCATTACTCTGTGTGTCCATTCGAACACGGAGTTGTGACTTGGTCTGGCCCCCTCTCTCTCCTCATTGGGTCACTGACTGGACTGACATCAGTGGGGGCCAATGGTACCCACTGCTGTCTCAGCCAATGAGGCAGAGTCCCTGGACAGGCGTGGCTCTTGTGCAACATCACTGGATCAAGATGGGGGTCAGGTAAGTATTAGAGGGGCCGAGGGGGGCTGCTGCACACAGACCTCTTCAGAATAACTGGGCTGCTTTAACGCAGCGTGTCCCAACAAGCATAACACACAGTCCCTAGAATTCATAAAGCGTGTCAGAGAGTTGTCAGAAATCAGTCCTGAGGAACTGAGATATGGCAGAACATACGACAGATTCATGTACGTATCAGTAGGGTGTTCATAACTCTGACAGAACTGTGTAGCGAGAAGCTATTTGGACAAGTCGGGAGAGCGAGGTGCCATGCCCGCTGGGTGTTTACCCCGCTTCAGGGTACTTCAGCATTTAGCTGCGGGCGGAAGGCATGGTTTCCTGTCCAGTTTCTTCAAGAGTCTGACAGCTGCTGAGGCCTGATGGTGCCCTTAGCAGTACGAATGTTTAGAGCAGGGGTCTTCAAACTATGGCCCTCCAGTTGTTCAGGAACTACAATTCCCATCATGCCTAGTCATGTCTGTGAATGTCAGAGTTTTACAATGCCTCATGGGATGTGTTGTTCCACAACAGCTGGAGGGCCGTAGTTTGAGGATCCCTGGTTTAGGGCCACAAATGCCTTGACCACAGGAAGTCTGTGTACCAAGCATTCATCCCTGGGTACATGCTGCCCTAAATGTTCTTCTAGCTAGAAGTACCATCAAGCCCCATGCAGTCATGACAGCTGTCAGAATCTCCGAGATGGACAGGCTGCCAGCAGCAGGGCTGGACGTCTCACCTGTGCCCGCTACCCGACTATAAACACAGGAGCCCCATGCACTGGGGCTAAACACCAAGTGTGTATAGGCCTAAATTACAAAATGAAAAGGTGAACTAACCCCCTACACACTTCAACCACCCCCATGGTCTCTGATGCACTTCCCTCCATGGGTGATTAGCGATCACTGCCCATGCAGCCGGTGTAGTGGTCTGGGAATTTGAAATGGACTCTTCATATCCTTTCTGCAGGGCTTTCAGGACGATTAGAGCCCACAGGAAACATCCCGGTATAACCACTGAAAGCCAAGCAATGTACGGGAATGTCGCTGGTCCAGAAGTAGATGAGAAGTGGTCATATAATTTACATGAAAGGGGTCTTCTTTACCTCCACTTTCCTTATCACTGATTTACTGGTTTTTCTTAATGAATTTGTCACAACAATAGCACCAAACAGTAAGGGTCCATTCACACTAGCGCGACCTGTCAGGCGACTTGGTCGCCTGACAAGTCGCGGTCGATCGCTCGCCATTGAATAGTACAGGACCCGTTCTAATAGGAGCAACACAAGTCGCTCCGACTTAGAAAAAGGGTCCTGTACTACTTTGGGGTGACCTGGAGGCGACTTGCATTGACTTAAATTATATGAAGTCCCTGCAAGTCGCGCCGAGGTCGCGGTGCACGCTGTGCACCGCGACTTCACAGGTCGCCCCAGCAAGTCGTGTCGCTCCAATCTGAATGGGCGCTAAAAAAAGTGTCCCAAATATGAACTACCTGATCTGGTCACACACGTGGGCACTACCAGTGAAAATGTTGCAGGGTTTTCAAGAATTTGATCAAAAGGCTTTACGATTACATCCACACCACCGGATATATGCAAATGCTTTACTGAATAGCCCCAGTGTCAAAAGGGGAGCAGCCAACAAGACACTGCCCTGAAGCTTGGATGTGCCCATCACTTTTTACAATTTTACAAATTTCCAAAGGGTTTAGGCCACAGAGATAAGACCCCAAAACCAGAACAGTTCTATATTTGATTGTGTTCACACCACTGCTCTACAAACAGAAGCTGGAGCTGGCACATGCAGCACTCCTCCCTATGGCACATTCTTCATTCATAATTAAACGCGGACTGCCTCATAAAACACTGAAACAAAGCCTGCTGCCTTCTTAATATGCTCTTTTTACATTTGCATTTATATAGAAACAAGGACAGTCTGCTCTAGAAGTCAGCAAATGCTGAGACTTCTCTGACAGTGTGACTTCATGCACAGATGTCTAAGCAAGTCGCACATGAAAATCACCCAAAAAAAAAAAAAAAAGGGATTTTTGACTTCGTCAAAAATCCATTTCTCTGATGTTCATTGACTGACACAGCTCCCGATCTTCTTAAATATTGAGTTATCCTGCCCCCTACAGGAGTAGGACAATAAGCAGAAAAAGTCTGGCTATGCCTATGGGCAGTCCCAGGGGGTATACTCCCTCTCTTTGCTATAGGTACTCAGTTTTTTTACAGTGTCAGAAGAATTACAACTCCACAGAGGTGTGGGCACTGTGTCCGTCAATGGAAGGAGGGGGGAATTGTGGGACTTTAAATGAGGCGCACGGTGGGATTTGCCGTGCGTCTCCATCCCTAATCAATGTATACAAGAAGAGAGAGGTTGGGACTTTAAATGAGAGACATGAAGGGGGGTCGGCAGGGAAATTGGAAACAACATTTATTGGTACATATAAATTATACATTCATAGCAGATGGAAAATAATGAACATTGTAACCGAACAGGGCACCCCTGAGCGGGTACCTCCGTTGACAGATGCTCCTAGTGCTTCCCGAGGGCTACAAGCACTCCACCAGACACTGTAAGCACTTCAGACTCCACGAACCGCCACAGCTTGGTTAGGGTCTTGGCATCTCCTACCCACCCTGGACCTACGACAAGGCTCCAGGTTCCTGTGGGTGAACCTCTCTTTCCCCAGAGAGTGCAGCAGAACAAGCTCTTACAAGAGCTCAGTGATTCTCTAAGGTAGTATGGAAGACCATAGCAATCCCTTGCAGCAGATTCCCCCAATAAGAGACAGAACTCTAGATTGAGGTGAAGGAACTCTCAACAACTTTATTGAACAAGACATATACAGAATTTGGAACATCCCACCCCCAACAACCACTTTCCTATTGGTCAATTGTAAAGTACCTGTGGTCTCCTTCAGGTCCTCCTTAGCCATGCAAATGAGGACTTGAAAATGAGTCAGCAGGGATTGGTCAGATAGCTTGAGTGGAAGGACTGTTATGCGTAATGAGACAGAAGCCCCCAGGGGACAATCAATGTACACAATAGCCAGACACAGAACAATGGGAAGTCATTAGCACTTACAATGAGACAGGGCAATCCACATTCCCAATACACAAACAAAAGGAAAACCTTGCTGACATTGAAAGATATGTAATATACACATCATTTAGGAATTACAGAATTCCTGGTAAATGGGAATAAATCTTAATATTTCTATATGGAGATATTGCTGGCAAATATGAAGCAATCCAAACCATTACTTATCGGTCTTTAAATTCCAGTGATGGTGAATACGTCACAAACATCAAAATGATAAAGAAGCATGTAAACACTCCACAAATACAGTTGCATAATGCCCAATAGGGCTGACTCCCAATGACATGAGGATAACAAAAGTATACAAAACATAAAAAGAATTGAAATTCCAGGTAGTAGAGTAGTTCAGTATGTTACAAACATCATAGCCTCAACACGTTTCGTGGACCCAAGTCGCCACTTCGTCAGGAGTAAATGTATGTTTGTCAATAATCTATAAAAATAGGAAATATGGGCACACATGAGGACAAACACAAGAAGATAAGAAAAGGAGAGGATGGGGGGGGGGGGGGGGGGGAGAGAAAGAGGGAACAAAGCCCCACAACTCCCAAAGACTTACATAGCAGCACACAAGGTAGCATTGAAAACTGGAGATGGCCCTAATTGTCTCCCACGGGAGCTGAGGGCATACAGGCAGGTAGACAAGGTGGAACCCGTCGCACACATGGTATGTGTGGGCTGAGGTGGATGAGGTCAAAAGACCATGAGTACAGCACCATATACATATGTCTGTAGGAAAGTATAATAAGTATATCTATAAAAATTGAAATGAAGTATTTATTAAAATAGATAAAATGTATACGGGTAGGAAAGTGTCATAGTGATACTGATGAAGTGTGCTGAAAATGAGGATGTGACAATGAGTGACAAAAATAAGATAAGAGGGTGTGTGAAAACAAGCCAAGGAGGTAGATGAAACCACGCAGTGGCGTGAAGATAAGTAGTGAAGAAAAGCCGAAAGGGAAGGATGGGGGGTGGTATGCAAAAAAGTGTAAGTGGAAATAAATGAGGAATCACAAGGCGAAAAAAAGCTATGAATAAAGTGAGCAGACAATTGAAAAAGTATAAAGTGAGAAGGAATGAGCCAGAAATATTACTGAAACTCCCACTGACAGTGATTGGTAGATCCAATCTCATTAAAATGATATGGACACCGCAATTACTATATATTTTACATAACTCTCCCATATGGATTACATCGTTTTGGTTTAAGAAAATAGAATCACTTTTTCGAGAACTTATTTAGCGGAAGAAACAACCACATATTAAACCTTCTACATTAATGCTAGCCAAAGATGCAGGAGCATTAGCTATACCCCATGCTAAGAATTATTTTTTAGCCTCGCAATTACAGCATTTTGCTGGATGGTCGGTAGTGACAGACACGGACCCAATACAGGGTCTGTTATTGTCGGTCTATGGCGATTATCCATTATTAGCTTTATTAGAGTCAAAAAAAAAACCTGCGAAGGGTGAAGGGTTTTCTGACAGGTAAATTATTTGATAAAACATGGCAGGAAATTAAAAACATTACAAAATGTCAAGGGATATAAGCTGTTTACCCCGTTATGGAATAACTCAAGCTATGTAGAATTACAGAAACTAGGGCGGTTTGAATCTTGGAAGAATAGTGAGGTTTGGTATTTATCACAGTTGTTTTATAATGGAGGGTTAGAAACTCAACTGTGTACTGAATACGAGATCCCTTAAAGATTTTTTTCAGTATCTCCAGGTTAGACATGCTTTACAGCAGGGGTGGGGAACCTCCGGCCCGCACGATTGTTCTGTCTGCCCCCCCCCCCCCCCTGCCGCTGTGTCAGAAGGAGCCGATGGCTCCATTCTGACACTGTGAATCTACGAAAAGGATGGACCCGAGGCGCAGAGCAGTGCGCCTCGAGCGCGCCCATTTGTGTGACAATAGCGAATGAAAATTCGCTACTGTCTCGCGGATCCTCCTCCTCCCTGGCCAATGCCATTGGCCGAGGAGGAGGCGGGAGGACTCGAAGAGACGCGGGGACTGAAGAGAAGAAGCCGCCGCTACAACAGGTAAGTCAAGGGCACTGGGGCTTGGCACACTGTTCACTCTGCATTTTGTGGTCAATCAGTCTGCATTGAAATTGGGCATGCTGTGGTCACTCCGCATTGAAAGGGGGCACGCTGTGGTCACTCCGCATTGAAAGGGGGCACGCTGTGGTCACTCCGCATTGAAAGGGGGCACGCTGTGGTCACTCCGCATTGAAAGGGGGCACGCTATACCTTGATTACTGAAGGCCCCTTTCACACTTTTGTGACCTCAAAGTCACGCAATTTTTTACAGCGTTTTTTGCCGCAAAGCAATGCCTATTACATTTATGCATACATTTTGTAGGGCCCTTGAATGATGTTACAAAAATCCAAATGGTCCTTGGTAGAAAAAAGGTTCCCCACCCCTGCTTTACAGGCACAAGCCCACTCCCAGGTTTTGAAATTAAATAAATCTACAATAATTGCGTTGTTGATTAAAAGGGGTGCTAAGAACGGTCTTACATCGCTATTATATTGCATACTTTATACATTTCAAGACTCTGTACCAATACCATCAAGGGCTCAGTGGGTACGAGATCTAGGGCCTATATCAGATGATCAATGTGAAGCGGCATTATCAACCTTGCCTATGGTCTCCTTATCCCCCAAACAAAAATTAACTCAACTGTTTAGAATACACAGATCTGATCATACCCCGGAGAAGTTATCTAAGTGGCGGCGTAGAGATTCACCATTATGCCCTAGGTGTAATCAGGGATCGGACAATACATATGTTGTGGAGATGCCCGAAACGTCATCGTTACTGGCAAGGGGTTATTTCTACTATTAATTTGCTTTTTAAAATAGAGCTACACCTAGACCCTGGAATATGCCTTTTGAGCATGATTTTAGATACGGAGACCTCAGAGAATATTCTCGTCCCGTTAGTGCGGAGTCTTTTTAAAGCCCGCAAACTTATAGCAAAAAATTGGTTGTCATCACATCCACCAACAGTAGAGGGTTGGAAAATATAAAAAAAAAGGAGATTATTCTTAAAGAAACATTTATATTTCAACAGAGGTTGCCCTGAGAAAACAGGGAAAATATCCATGAAGTGGTTGGACCACTCTGCGTTAGCCGAGATGCCTGTCATTTAAAAAAAGTAGGGATAATGGTTTGGGGGGGTTCCCTCTTTTTTTTTTGTTGGAGTGTCTTGTATATTTGCTTAATATGTACAGATGATGTATGTGTGTTTTTGTATTTATCAATGTATAAAATTACCAATAAAAAAGGATTTTAAAAAAGGAGTCAAGCATGTCCTTAAGGAACCCTCTGTGACTCTTTGACCACCATTTTGTTGATGCATTTCTGGCATAGGGGTTTTTTCCATTCTGGAGGAAACCTGTGACCGCAAGAGGCGCTACTGGTCTTTGCCCTTTTCTCTTCTAGGATCTTTGTAAACAAGCACAAAGGACCAAGCAAGGCAGGCAAATGCTATACACAAACATGAACGATCGCTTGTAGTGAGGTAAAGACAGAGGGAACTCCAGAGTGCTCTGGCTTACCTTGGAGCTGTCCTGACTGGCAGGATCTGCAGGGCAGAGTGGGGAAGCATCTGACATGGTCCGCCTCAGAAAAGAAACCACCGCAGGGCCTTTTGACTGCTTCCTGCCCAGTTCCAACCTTGCCCCCAGCTGTCCCCATGCAGGCTGGTGGACATACCTGCACTGTCATCTGCTCTCTTAGTATACTACGCCTGCTTCTTCCTTGGGAAGGAGAGTATATCTATCCATCTGCTTGTTTTTCTTTTTGTTTTAATGGTAAATTTTGCTTTTTAAAAATCGTGCCGCCACCCCAGAAGTGACATCAGCAGACATTCCCCACTCTATCATCAGACTTCCACCTTCCCCAAGATGGCTGCAGACCGGAAGAGCATCACTGGAAGGGTCACAAGGCTCCGGTCCGGCCATCTTGCTCCTCCAACAGCTTGGGACGCTGAGTAAGGCATGCCAGCTGGGAGGATAGCTGCGGGCTAGCAGGAACTAACACAGAAGATCAGTGGCAGGATTGCTTGCTCATCCAGGTGCAGTTTTGGGGGAGATGCCACAGACATCCTGACAGCTGGGAGGATGGTTGCATACCCCTCAGTAGGGGTGAAACCTCAGGCTCTGCTATAAGCTTTGCTAGTAAATCAACCTCTTAACAACAATTTAAAGCATCAGCTAATAAAAAATCTTGAGGTACCATATTTTGTGCTCACATAGTTGTGTATATATTATTGCATCTACTATTTTGTACAAAAAATACAAATAAAAATTCAGGGATTATATTGCATTTGTGTGCACTAAAATACATTTTAGTGTATTTGTTCTTGAAAATATAGGATTTAATAATCATTTGAGCAAATAGTTTGCAACATAAGAAATTGTAACTACCCTCTTTAAATTCTACAGGGCCTCTTCTTTCAAATCACGTATATAATATTCTTGGGGGGGGGCGAGGGGATTAAGCCAAAAATACAGATTTTACCAAGTGTGCCAAAAATGAAATGAAGGGGTGAAAGAGTATCCATGTGCCTTACTGAAATATTATATTTCATAATACATTTCAGCTAGTGGGCTCTTGCAATGACATACACGAGTCATTCTAACACACCTCATTCATACATCCTTTGACCCTTGGCAGTTGGATTTTTGCATATAGACGACAAACATTGATAGGTGTTTACATACTAAACACCTTTCATGCATTCATCTTGGACACTTAACAAGTTGGGCTCCGCATCTGGATTACAGACAAACAACTGAACACTGACAATCACTTATGCCTCGTTTCCACTGAGCGGATCGGTTCGGGTCGGTACATTATTTTGAGTGTTTCCATTATGAAAGTGGCCCATACAACCGAACCAAACCGCACCATTCATGGTCCTGCTTCAGATGTAGGGCCATAGGAAATGGTACGCTACGGTTAGGGCGGAGCTACTGGCATCACACGATAGATTCCACTGATTGGCGGACAGGAAAACTTCAATGCTCACGTCAAATGAAAGAGCAAAGCAAACACCTCATTTGGTGTAAACCCCGCATGGTCCCTGGTGGCTCGACTTGCAGTGGAAACGCTCACCTGAATAGGCAGGACCATTCTAACTCTTCCAAACTGTACCGATCCAAACCGTTCCGCTCAGTGGAAACGAGGCATTACATATTAACACAACAGACAACTGAGCAAGAGATGGAACAGCCCTTTCCACAAACGAACTTTCAGACACACTACACCCTACATTTACAGAAGTGTATAGGGAAACCAAAAGCCTTTTTCATGTACTGTTTAGTGGAGATATATTCTATTGTTAAACTGACCCATGAATTGTACACTCGTTTAAACTGGTTTTTGCCGCTCAAATGTCTCATATATATATAGGAACCGAACTGGAATAAATCAGATGTATTTTCATTAAAGCTTGAGTGCTCAATGCCTGTACATCTCCTGGCCAGCGAGGGGACATTCACTACACTAGGGAGGTTGGGACTGAAGGGTCATAAATCATCTTATAACTGCCTCCTGACGAGATTGAGCTAACAAGGGGTTAAAGCAGAAACCTGCAGTACAGACCATACATTTCTAATTCCTTCCACTTACTGCACTTCGCTTTTCTTTATTGCCTAAACTATTCTGTTTTACTGGTGGTTTAGGAAGCTTTGATTTGACCTTCACAGATAATATTTAATGAGAAGGCTCAGAGAACAGTGAACGTGTATTTTAAGCCTCATTACTCCAGGATGCAGTCAAATATGGATGGGATTCACTACAACCCAGACACATTTTGATGATGTCATGGAGTGGTATCATATTTGGGGTCTGTGATGGTGTTTCAGCACCAGAGTCCTTAGGCTCGGTTCACACTTGTGCGATGCGGAAACGCTGCGAATATGCAGCTTGTTCCCGCATCCGCACCTCTGCCAGTTCACACTGCCATATGCGATACGCAGGGGGTGTCGATTAAAAGTTAACGACACCCCCAGTTTGATTGCATATCGCAGTGCGATCTGCAAGTACGCACAGAATCGGATCGCTGTGCGATCCGATTTTGATGTGGCTCAAAAAATTGCACCGCTCATGAGATCGCATGTAATGAAGGAGCAGTAAGCTCCGAATTACATGCGATCTCCGCAGCTGCACAAGTGTGAACCAGCAAAATGCTAAGTTCACCTTTAAAAAATAAATAAATACACATAATTTTAAAAGGTAAAACAAAATGTGCATTTATTTATTTTACAGAGGAGCCTGTAAAATATTGCACCTTCAATCAGTGGATCACAAGTGCAACGTGTGGCTCCTGCAAACACTTCCTACAGCTCTCTGCCTGTACCTCTGTACTGGCTGTCAGTTACAAAGATGCAGGAAGTGTCAATGGACTATGATGAAGCTAATCACCGTAATGATCGTCCATTCAGAACTACATGCATGTGCAGCATTGGCAGATGAGACTTGTAATTTATTAATTCCCAGATTTCTGTGAATGAATGATGCAGCTGAGGGCGGAGCCCTGCACAGCCATACTGATTTGAAACGTGACAGCAGCTACTGGGGGGGGCGGGTATGGAACTCCTGCCAGCTGTCGGGGGAGGTGGAGGCAAGGGTTGGGGTTACTTATCTCGTAAAGGCCATCTCCACCTTTAGCAACATGTTGCACCCATGTTTAAGGGGTTTCATGTTGCTAAAAAGGTGGAGATGGCCTTTAGGGGATAAGTTCACCTTTTGCAACGCTACGTGTCATACCTGTATATAGGGAGCAACATCTTAATCTACTCCATTCCCCCACAGCCCCCCATTGTGACAGCAAGTAGGTGATCCTCCCCGAACCTGCTGTCACAATTTGTAAACCGTGTGGCAAAGCGGGGCTCTGTGTACAAGACCTTGTCATTCATTCACAGTCTCCTGTTAACAAATAGACTACAAGTACCATCAGCCATTGCGGCTGACAGCTTGTAGTTCTCAATGAACTGCGAGGGCGCTGGTGAGATTCCTCGTAAGTTCATTGATCTTCCTGCGCTCCGGTAACTGCCTGCCTGTTACAAGCAGACAGCTATCCTGAGTCTGCAGGAGCCAGACACTGTACTCATTATTTGATGAATGTGTGTGCAATGCTCTGCAGGCTCCCTAGTAAAAAAGAAATAAATGCGCAATTTTTTTTTTTGTCATAAAAAAATGTAAATGTATCTTCGTTTATTAAAACGTGAACCTAAATGCCTTCAGCTTAGAGTTAACTGCTATGTAACTAAAATGTGTGCATGGTAGGGGCAATCCTCTGTCTCCTGCAGACCCCTCCGGTCAGTACTGAGGTATGGACCTACAATGATGGGGCTGCAGGAAGTAAACACTGGACTAGAAGTGGGATGATGACAACCCATTCATGCTTCATTGAGCCCCTCTGCTGTGATGGAAGGTGAGATTTGTAGTGTTCCATTCACAGATGACTTGGCTGTGCAGGCAGAGCCATGCCAAATTCAAACACACACAGAAGGCTGTAGGGGGGGAAGCACCCTACAATTCTGGTAAGTGGGAAGGGGTTGAATTTGCGGGGGAGGAAGGGGGGGGGTGGATGTAGGCAATGTGACAATTTTTCGCAAACCCTAAATATGGGTGTTAACACAGTAAATCATGGCTAGACATGTAGACTAGTGACCCGCACACACGATCAGAAAATCGAACGAAAAATAACCCTTTTGAAGCGATCATACAATAATCTGGATAATCTGACCGCTCATACACAGCTTTCGAGAGCTGATCCGATGATATCTGATTTGACAAGCACAAAAATGTCTCTTGTACAATACCAGGATTGCTTTCGATATGAATTTAGCATGCAAAAAAAAAAAAAAAAAACGGGCGATCATTCGTCCGATAATCTCATCGTGTTATTATAATTAGTTTAATTAGAGGGTTCAATAAGAAATCATTCATTCAGATTTTAGGAGCAGGAATTACTCCAACCCACAGATACAACTTTATGTAAAACAGGGGCAGGGCAGTTTACGACACTGTTCCACGGTCACTAATCAGATTAAAATTCTAATTGGTGGCTCTGGAGCAATGATGACAATGCTTTATACTGATGCTGCAGCAGGTCGTGCAAACGGAGAAAAAGAGGGAAAATAAAAGTAGACATGGACCGATAATTCTTCACTACAATATACAGCATCTCACAAAAGTGAGTACACCCCTCACATTTTTGTAAATATTTTATTATATCTTTTCATGTGACAACACTGAAGAAATGCCACTTTGCTACAATGTAAAGTAGTGAGTGTACAGCTTGTATAACAGTGTAAATTTGCTGTCCCCTCAAAATAACTCAACACACAGCCATTAGATTTTCCCTTCCCGGTGTCATGTGACTCATTAGTGTCACAAGGTCTCAGGTGTGAATGGGGAGCAGGTGTGTTAATTTGGTGTTATCGCTCTCACTCTCTCATACTGGTCACTGGAAGTTCAACATGGCACCTCATGGCAAAGAACTCTGAGGATCTGAAAAAAAAAAAAAAAAAAAAAAAAAAATTGTTGCTCTACATAAAGATGGCCTAGGCTATAAGAAGATTGCCAAGACCCTGAAATCGAGCTGCAGCACGGTGGCCAAGACCATACAGCAGTTAACAGGACAGGTTCCACTCAGAATAGGCCTTGCCATGGTAGACCAAAGAAGTTGAGTGCACGTGCTCAGCGTCATATCCAGAGGGTGTCTTTGGGAAATAGATGTAAGAGTGCTGCTAGCAGAGGATAAAGGGGGCGGGGGTCAGCCTGTCAGTGCTGAGACCATACGCCGCACACTGCATCAAATTGGTCTGCATGGCTGTCATCCCAGAAGGAAGCCTCTTCTAAAGAGGATTCGCAAGAAAACAAGAAAATCGTTTGCGGAAGGCAAGCAGACTAAGTACATGGATTACTGGAACCATGTCCTGTCGTCTGATGAGACCAAGATAAACTTATTTGGTTCAGATGGTGTCAAGCGTGTGTGGCAGCAACCAGGTGAGGAGTACAGTGTGTCTTGCCTACAGTCAAGCATGGTGGTGGGGGTGTCATGGTCTGGGGCTGCATGAGTGCTGCTGGCACTGGGGAGCTACAGTTCATTGAAGGAACCATGAATGCCAGCATGTACTGTGACATACTGAAGCAGAGCATGATGCCATCCCTTCGGAGACTGGGCCGCAGGGCAGTATTCCAACATAATGACCCCAAACACACCTCCAAGACAACCACTGCCTTGCTAAAGAAGCTGAGGGTAAAGGTGATGAACTGTCTCCAGACCTAATCCTTATTGAGCATCTGTGGGGCATCCTCAAACAGAAGGTGGAGGAGCGCAAAGTCTCTAACATCCACCAGCTCTGTGATGTCATCATGGAGGAGTGGAGGACTGCAGTGGCAACCTGTAAAGCTCTGGTGAACTCCATGCCCAAGAGGGTTAAGGCAGTATTGGAAAATAATGGTGGCCACACAAAATACTGACACTTTGGGCCCAAATTGGACATTGTCACGTAGGGATGTACTCCCTTTTGTTGCCAGCAGTTTAGACCATTGTGTTTAAACCAGGAGGGCTTTTCTTTTAGGAGCCATCTCCATTAACAAATACTAGGTTAGTCATTCTCAATCAGGGTTCCTCCAGAGGTCACCAGGGGCTGTGAATAACGGACCTCCCATCTAATTGTGCCTGCATAGGACCAACACCATCTGAAAGAGTCCACTGCATGACACCAACACCATTTTAGCGGTCTGTAACTTGCATTCTTCCCACCGACCGCCAATGCAAGGGGCATTCTTCCCACCGACCGCCAATGCAAGGGGCATTCTTCCCACCGACCGCCAATGCAAGGGGCATTCTTCCCACCGACCGCCAATGCAAGGGGCATTCTTTCCAATTTTTCTTTATTAAAAGTCTTGCAATCAAGAAGCATAAAATATACATAAATAGATACATATCTACATGAAAAAGGGGGAAAAAAGTCTGCTCTCAAAGAATGGCTTTACAGCAAAACTCACATCATGAACACCGGGGAAAATAATGTTAGGAAGACTCACACCACTGCACCACACATCAAACCTGCGAGATCAAGAAACAAAACCACAACCAATATGCATGCAGCCCTTCTTCAAAAAGAAGATATATTAACCAACAAAAGCTAAGGGAGTGAAAGACATTAGTATAGGAAAAGAGCTCCTCACCCAGAGATGGGCAGTACACCAAAAGGCAGGTCTGATATTCCTCCATGCCCTTATCCAGAGCTCGAGGCTCCCTGCCCTTCTCAAGACCCTAAATCTTCCCAACCTCACCTAGAATATCGTGCACTACCACCTCAACAGGGAGGACTTTCTTCCGCAGGGTAATTTGGCACCATGCATTCCATGTGAAGTAACAGGCAACTATACTAACTAGAAAAAGTGTATCCAAATCAAGATTCCAGTGAGTCGGGAATGCCCCGTACACCCACTCCGTATAACTGATGCGATAGAGAAAGGGGATGCCTAGAGCCCTCCCCACCCTTTTATACACCTCTATATTAAGGGATACGGAAGCAAAAAGTGGTCCATAGACTCCACACTGTTTTGAACCATCTGACATAACTCTAGCAGAGAATGATTGTGCAGATTCGAGATTATTCTACTCAACCAATGAATCCTTCCTCTGCTGAACAGAGGGAAGAAATTACATTTTTATTTTTCCCCAACAATATTAACCGCATCACCACCAATGCATCCATTGCTTTACATTACTGCCAATACTTGCTGGCAAATTAATATTGCCTGCCATCTTCACTACAGTGTCCACAGTAGGGCTGCACGATATTGGGGAAAAAAGTACATTGCGATATTTCGTTTTTAACTATATATATCGCAATAATTCTCCCAGACAGTCTCCGGAGGAGGAATCAGTGAGCAGAGCTCAGCTTTCTGCCAGGGGATCCGTCACACTTGTAGAACTCCTCCCGCCCGGACAGCCCGAGCCTTGTGTAGAGGAAGTGGGCTGAGTGAAGTGTCGGTAGCAGCCTTTGTCCCGCGGTGCTCCTCCGCCATGCTCCGGACGTCTCTCCCCCCTCTCCTGCTGCTTTGCACTGTAGCCTCTCCGCCGCCATGCAATCCGCCCCGCACTCCAGCCCTCCCAGCTCTGCCTCTTAGTCAACAGCCGACCATTACTCCGCCCTTCTCCGCCCATTGTCTCTCCATTGAATCTATTTACAAAACATTACAGCCTGATCCCGCCCCCGATGCAGCCAGGAGAGACAATGGGCGGAGTAATGGTCGGCTGGATACTAGAGGCAGAGCTGGGAGGGAAGTGTGGGATGGATGTAATGACTGTGAGCCCCCCCCCCCCCCCCCCCGAGTCCCGACTTCTCCCTGCCTCATGCCTGAATATCATGTCTTCGGCGATATGAATATCGCCCATGCCTGCAGAACGATAGTCGATATCACATCGACTATCATTCAGCTCTAGTCCACAGTCACTGCTGCACTGGTAGAAGCTTCAGCTGGTTTGTTCTCTTCCACCAGGACAGGGCTGACAAGGCTTTCAGCAAAGGATAGTGAAGGCTGTTCAGACACAGCAACAGGTGAGTCATTACAGGAGACTTCCATGGTTGCTTCCACTCCACATGGTGCAACGTGCTGATCCCCCTCCCTCCCCAGCATCAAGCTCTGGAACACAGAGGCTCAGGTGAAGCAAACTCTTTTCAAGTGGCAGGCATACTGTGTGAAACACATGCAGCAAACTTGGTAGAGGAACTACAGGTCTCCGCAAACTTGGTAGAGGAAGTACTGGTCCCAGCAAACGCAAGGGTTGCAAGATCCCTGTTCAGGGCGTTTGGTGCAGGTCCATCTTCATTTCCCTGATGGTCCACAGATACCCCTTTCAGAGGTTTCCCTTCCCTGATGGGTTTTTTTTTTTCAGCCTAATGATGGCTTGCTTCATTGATAGTGACAGCTCTTTAGATCTCATATTGAGAGTTGACAGCAACAGATTCCAAATGCAAATAGCACACTTGAAATTAACTCTGGACCTTTTATCTGCTCCTTGTAAATGTGATAATGAGGGAATAACACACACCTGGCCATGAAACAGCTGAGCAGCCAATTGTTCCATTACTTTTGGTCCCTTAAAAAGTGGGAGGCACATATACAAACTGTTGTAATTTCTACACCGTTCACCTGATTTGGATGTAAATACCCTCAAATTAAGAGCTGAAAGTCTGCAGTTGAAGCACATCTTGTTTGTTTCATTTCAAATCCATTGTGGTGGTGTATAGAGCCAAAATATTAGAATTGTGTCAATGTCCCAATATTTATGGACCTGACTGTAGTGCCTCTGGGCACTGGCTATATGGATGACCCAGCTGCTGGCACAATTTGTACCAAATCTGGGTGCATTCTCTGGTCAAATGGCCTAAATCCTGGCAGGAAGCACTTCTTGATGGTGCAGGACGATGCAAAGTGGCCTTTATCACCACATTGATTACAAACCTTAGGCTGAACCTGGTAGAAAATAGTCAGCTTATCCTTTCACAGAAAGGCTGAGCAGGGCAGGTGCTGAACTACACTGCCCAGCATCCTCAATTTTAGTGACACTGTCAAGGCCCCTGTCCATATCCCATGCTCATCAAGGACCTTCCACAGTGGAGCGAGGACCTCACCATATCGGCGTAGCCATACTACTAAATCAGCCTCTGGTATTGATTAGTTATGCACCAAGATTGTCACCGACTGAATCAAATGCTGCCTTAAATTCACCCTTGGCACCAAACCACTCCCCTGCTAAAGACCCTTTCACCTCCTATACCTCTCCCAAAAGAGATCCAAACCCTCAGGTTTCACAAAAGATAAATCAAATTCATAACTTCCCACTGGGCAAATTAAAGCAAAAATATCACAGGTTTTAAACCCCATCTCTAAAACCAGCTCAGCCACTCTCCCCCTTACTGGTGGGGTTCCCTCCCCCTCCCACCTCAACTGTACCACATTCCCCCTCCTGTACCCACTAACCATCCCCCCACCAAAACTCCCTGAAATGTGATTATAATTAACAAAATTCCCCACCACCCGCCCAGGGCCGGCCTTAGGTGTTCAGGCGCCCTGTGCGAGCTAATCTTGTGGCGCCCCCACACGCATTTTCTTGCACCTTTTTTGCACTTTATTCGACTTTTCTTTTTTCTGATCACTAATAACTAAGCCCCCCTTACATCAGAGACCCCCCACATCAGAGAGCCCCCCCCACACCAGATACCCCCTCACATCAGAGACCCCCTCACATCAGAGACCCCCCCACATCAGGCCCGCTGTGCGGCCTGATCTTCTGCGAGCTGTGATGGCCGCACGGCGCCCCTGTTGCCCATGGCGCCCTGTGCGGTCGCACAGCTCGCACACCCCAAAGGCCGGCCCTGCACCCGCCATGGTGTAACTCCCCAAAACCGAAGCATAGCTGCCAACATTTCTCCCTGCAGAAGATCCATCCTTTGTTTTGAACCAAATTAATCCTTCCTCTGCTGAGCAGAGGGATAAATGTAATTTTACCCATGCCAGCAACATTAACCCTTTCACCACCCACCACCAACACGTGCATTGCTTTATCAATACTACTCCTACCATTTTCTGGCACATTCATAGTTCCTGCTGTCTTCACAACAGTTTCCATACTCACTGCTGTACTCATAATCGTTTCACCTCCAACAGATATCGTCTCCTCTACCAGAACAGGGCTTTCAGCTGAGGATAGTGAAAGCTGCTCTAAACCAGCAACAGGTAAAACATTACTAACAGAGGAGACTTCCATGGCTGCCTCCACTGCACATGGTGAACTGTGCTGAGCCCCTCCCCACCAGCATCAATCAGCACTGGAAGGCTCAGGTGAAAGAGATGCAGACTCTTTGGAGCTGGCAGCCATCTTACCACATGCAAGTGTAGAAGAGGCACTACTGGTCTCAGCAGGAACAGGAGCAGAAAAAAACCTTGTCGGGGGTGCTTGCTGCATGTTCATCCGCCTTCCCTTGATGGTCCAAAGGCATCTCTGTCAGGGGTTTTCCTTCCATGTTTGTAGAGGGATCTTCCACAGCAGAAAATTTAACAGGCAGCTGTTTGCACAAGGTCTTCTCTTTCTGCTCCTCAGCCGAACATCATCCACCACAGTCGGTGGGGCTGACATGAAGGCAGCATGGTGTACTGGGATTTCTACACCAGTACTGGCTTAGCTGGTCTGTACCTCCTCTGCCCTTCCTCAGGGACTTCTGAAGGGTCATCAGTAAAGGCAAACTTGTCTGCTCTCAGGGCTGACTCCATCCGCTGGATGACAGTCAGGTGCCATGTTCACTCTCAACCCCCTGGCTGGTTGCTGCTGGCGATTCCCAGGATATGGCAGTAGAGGCGCAGAGACAGATGGAGCCGGGTCATCCATTAACTGAGGCTGCTGATCCATGGAACTTGCTGATGTCTGGCTGGAAAATCTCCTCTCATCAAACTTTTCTGCAAAATGTCCACTTCTGTCTTTCAGCTTTTCCAATAAAGATGGTTTCTTTACGTTCTTCTTTTGCTGTAGCTACGGCTTCATGGCCAAACAATTCTTACTCCAGGCCTGGCAGTACTTGGCTCTGAAGTTTTTATGTTCAGCTTTCACACATTTAAGTTTCTCCTCAGCTCTTACAATTGCCCGAAAACGATCAATCTTCTGTCTGTAGCCATCCACATCCTCACCAGAGCCTAGACCCAAAGTTAGGTCCTCCACTTCCTTCTCACTGGGCCCCGTGTCAGCAGGGGGTTCCCTCCCAGGGCCTCCCCCAGGATCAGGCATTGTTCCTGGGCCAAGCTAGCAGGCAAAGCCCAGGCTTGAAAAATGCTGGTTTTTAGAGAGCTCCTTCAGTATATCATCCTCCTCCTCCCACTGACCAATAATGTAAGGAGCATTCTTCTCACTGACCCCCGATGTAAGGAGCCTTCTTCTCACTGACCCCCGATGTAAGGAGCATTTCTTCTCACTGACCCCCGATGTAAGGAGCATTCTTCTCACTGATCCCCGATGTAAGGAGCATTCTTCTCACTGATCCCCGATGTAAGGAGCATTCTTCTCACTGATCCCCGATGTAAGGAGCATTCTTCTCACTGATCCCCGATGTAAGGAGCATTCTTCTCACTGATCCCCGATGTAAGGAGCATTCTTCTCACTGATCCCCGATGTAAGGAGCCTTCTTCTCACTGACCCCCGATGTAAAGAGCATTCTTCTCACTGATCCCCGATGTAAAGAGCATTCTTCTCACTGATCCCCGATGTAAGGAGCATTCTTCTCACTGATCCCCGATGTAAGGAGCATTCTTCTCACTGATCCCCGATGTAAGGAGCCTTCTTCTCACTGACCCCCGATGTAAAGAGCATTCTTCTCACTGATCCCCGATGTAAAGAGCATTCTTCTCACTGATCCCCGATGTAAAGAGCATTCTTCTCACTGATCCCCGATGTAAAGAGCATTCTTCTCACTGATCCCCGATGTAAAGAGCATTCTTCTCACTGATCCCCGATGTAAGGAGCATTCTTCTCACTGACCCCCGATGTAAGGAGCATTCTTCCCACTGACCCCCGATGTAAGGAGCATTCTTCTCACTGACCTCCAATGTAAGGAGCATTCTTCTCACTGACCCCCCCGATGTAAGGAGCTTTCTTCTCACTGACCCCCCGATGTAAGGAGCATTCTTCTCACTGACCTCCAATGTAAGGAGCATTCTTCTCACTGACCCCCGATGTAAGGAGCATTCTTCTCACTGACCACCAACGTAAGGAGCATTCTTCTCACTGACCACAGATATAAGGGGCATTCTTCTCACTGACCACAGATATAAGGAGCATTCTTCCCACTGACCACCACAGTAATGGGCATTCTTCCCACTGACCACCACAGTAATGGGCATTCTTCCCACTGACCACCACAGTAATGGGCATTCTTCCCACTGACCACCACAGTAATGGGCATTATTCCCACTGACCACCAATGTAAGGGCATATTTACACAGGCAGCTGGGATGGTAAAAATAGTAGACAGTTGAGCCGCCTCCCCCAAAAACATCCAGCTACAATTAAACATTGTGGGGCAAAATTATTTTTAAAAAGTAAATAAACCCCTTGCTTACCACATAATGCATAGGTGTGGTGTCAGGGAGGGCTTTGATGCCCACATACCCTACACATGTGTCTATATTCAATGTCAGTAAAAGAGAAGATAGCTGCACTCCATCGATAGGTTCACACCAGTGCGGGCCAGAAACATGCTCATAATCATGCACATTCCCAACCCGCATAGAAACACGCTGCTCCTTAGCAGACGCACAGGGGTACCAATAATCCTTTACCACTTCAATACCGCCCACTTTCACCCCCTTCCTGCCTAGTCCAATTTTCAGCTTCCAGCGCTGTCACACTTTGAATGACAATTGCACGGTCATGTAAGGCTGCACCCATAAGAAATGTTTACCATTTTTTTTTGAGACAGATAGAGCTTTCTTTTGTTGGTATTTATTTACCACTGGGGTTTTTATTTTTTGCTAAACAAATGAAAAAGCCTGGAAAAAAAACAACATGTTTTTCTTAGCTTCTTAAAAAATTGTGCAAATAATTTTTCTTCTTCACTGATGCACACAGACAAGCTGCACTGACGGGCTCTGACAAGGTGGCACTGATAAGCTGCACTGATGGGCAGTGACAAGCTACACTGATAAGCTGCACTGATGGGCTCTGACAAGGCGGCACTGATGGGCAGTGATAAGGTACACTGATAAGCTGCACTGATGGGCATTGACAAGGTACACCGATAAGCTGCACTAATGGACACTTACAATGTGGCACTGGCAAGCTGCACTGATGGGCACTGGCAAGCTGCACTAATGGGCACTGGCAAGCTGCACTAATGGGCACTGGCAAGCTGCACTAATGGGCACTGGCAAGCTGCACTAATGGGCACTGGCAAGCTGCACTAATGGGCACTGGCAAGCTGCACTAATGGGCACTGGCAAGCTGCACTAATGGGCACTGGCAAGCTGCACTAACGGGCACTGGCAAGCTGCACTAACGGGCACTGGCAAGCTGCACTAACGGGCACTGGCAAGCTGCACTAACGGGCACTGGCAAGCTGCACTAACGGGCACTGGCAAGCTGCACTAACGGGCACTGACAAAGGTCACACTAATAAGCTGCACCAAAAGGCACTGATGAGGCGGTACTGATAAGTTGCACTGATAAGCAGTGACAAGGCCAAACTGATAAGTTGCACTGACAAGATGGCACTGATGAGGCCCCACTGGCAAGGTGGCATGAATAAGCTACACTGATGGGGCGGCACTGACAAGGTGCACTGATTATCAGTGTAAACAATGTACCCACTGTGCCCCGTCAGATCAGCTCTCCTTTCCTCACATGCTGTCTGTGTGAGGAAAGCAGAGCCAGTAACGGATACGTCTGTTTACATGTGACCAGCTGTGATTGGCCCGTTCCCCCGATCTGGAGGACATCCTCCCAGGACCAGGCTAGTTTAGTTTTATTTTCCTTGGCTTTATCCTCTCTGCTTTTACCCGGTGATCTGCCAATAACACACCTTCTGTATTAGAGTGCCCCCCACTCTGGATGAATGAGCACAGCAGATCGCAGCATTGTCAGTCTGGGGGGGGGGGGGGGAGTGTTAGATGTTTCTAGCAGATTTCTAAAGCTGAAGCCAAACTGCAGCTCACGCATCGTATTCTGTTACAGCATTTTTTTTTTTTATTCCTTTTGGGATAAAGATTTTACATGAATAAGTAAAAGCCGATCATTGTAAGCTCCCGTCAGTGGTAAATGTTTTGTCTCATCCATGTAAACTGATTCATTCTGCTGGAGAGCTTTTGAAAAAACAACAGACTTGTTGGCTAGATCACCAGCTGAAAATAGAAGAAAGACCCTAAAAAAAAGAAAACAAATGCAGCCATCGCATCTAAAAATTGGTAAGTGGCAATAAAATAAAGGTTTGTTTTCTGATTTATTACAGCTTTAAATTGCACCCGCGCACATTTTTCTGTGTGCGCCAAACTGCACGGCGCCTTGGCACCATGAGGGTCAGTGCAGCGCATTTTAAAAAAACGCTGGGCTCTTCTTTCCCTGCGGTTCTCCTGTGTAGTGCAGCCTACTGAAATGAATGGGCTGCCTTCTAGGCGATGTGTGCATGGAAACGCCAACACCTGACCAAAGCCTAATACTGAAGATGGAGAACCACCCACCGGGAGATCCAGTGTCCAACCTGGGGGGTGTACAGGCATAAGCAGCTGCAGCTGGCTGAGCATCTCCATCCATGGCAGCCGAGGGATCTGTGAGCTCTGTGCCAAGAGCATAGTGACCGCACTGTCACATGCCGCTCCCGGGCTCTGGGTATGACCACAAGTTGGCAGCATTGGGCTCCCGATCATGTAACCAAGGTGGCGGCCAAACGCAGTGATCCAGAAATCTATCTCACATTTAAGGAGTTAAAAAAAAAAAAAAAAAAGAACGAACATTTTTTTGGGGTTTTTTTTTTTCTTTGCGGGGGAGGGGGGTGGTTGAGGGCAGCTTTAAAGAGGCCTAAACTTCCCCCATTATAAATGAGCCCCTATGCAACCAATACCATGGGAGGGATCATGTGACTCATCATAGGTGGGGGGGGGGTCGGACCTCCTTAGCAAGGCCTATATGCCCCTCGTTATATGAATGGGCCCCCCAGGCAACCAATGCCATGGCAGGGATCATGTGACTCATAGGTTGGGGGGGGGGGGGGGAGGACCTCCTTAGCAAGGCCTATATGCCCCTCGTTATATGAATGGGCCCCCCCATGCAACCAACGCCATGGCAGGGATCATGTGACTCATCATAGGTGGGGGGGGGGGGGGAGGACCTCCTTAGCAAGGCCTATATGCCCCTTGTTATATGAATGGGCCCCCCGGGCAACCAATGCCATGGCAGGGATCATATAACTCATCATAGGTGGAGGGGGGAGGACCACTTTAATGAGGCCTATATGCCCCCCCCCCCCACTATATGAATGGGCCCCCCAGGCAACCAATGTCATGGCAGGGATCATGTGACTCGTCATACGTGGGGGAGGGGAGGACCGCTTTAATGAGGCCTATATGCCCCCCATTATAAGAATGGGCCCCCCATGCAACCAATGCCATGGCAGGGATCATGTGACTCATCATAGGTGGAGGGGGAGGACCACTTTAATGAGGCCTATATGCCCCCCCCCCACTATATGAATGGGCCCCCCAGGCAACCAATGCCATGGCAGGGATCATATAACTCATCGTAGGTGGGGGAGGTCAGGACCACTTTAATGAGGCCTATATGCCCCCCCCCCCACCATATGAATGGGCCCCCCAGGCAACCAATGCCATGGCAGGGATCATGTGACTCATCATACGTGGGGGAGGGGAGGGGAGGACCGCTTTAATGAGGCCTATATGCCCCCCATTATATGAATGGGCCCCCCATGCAACCAATGCCATGGCAGGGATCATGTGACTCATCATACGTGGGGGAGGGGAGGACCGCTTTAATGAGGCCTATATGACCCCCGTTATATGAATGGGCCCCTGTGACTCATAGGTGGGGGGGGGGGAGGACCTCTTTAATGAGGCCTATATCCCCCCCCCCCCTGTTATATGAATGAGCCCCTGTGACTCATAGGGGGGGGGGGGGAGGGGAGGACCACTTTAATGAGGCCTATATGCCCCCCCATTTTAAAAATGGGCCCCCCATGCAACAATGCCATGGCAGGGATCATATAACTCATCATAGGTGGAGGGGGAGGACCGTTTTAATGAGGCTTATACGCCCTGTTATATGAATGGGCCCCCCATGCAACCAATGCCATGGCAGGGATCATGTGACTCATCATAGGTGGGGGGGACCACTTTAATGAGGCTTATATGCACCGTTATATGAATGGGACCCCCAGGCAACCAATGCCATAGCAGGGATCATGTGACTCATCAGTGGAGGGGGAGGACCACTTTAATGAGGCCTATATGCCCCCCCCCCAGCAACCAATGCCATGGCAGGGATCATGTGACTCATCACTGGAGGGGGAGGACCGCTTTAATGAGACCTATATGCCCCCCGTTATATGAATGGGCCCCCCATGCAACCAATGCCATGGCAGGGATCATGCGACTCATCATAGGTGGGGGGGGGGGGAGGACCACTTTAATGAGGCCTATATGCCCCACCATTTTAAAAATGGGGCCCCCCATGCAACCATAGCAGGAATCATGTGACTCATAGGTGGGGGGGGTCTGCTTTAATGAGGCCTGGACACACCAATTATATGAATGCCCCCCCCCCCCCCCCCGTGCATCAATGTGACTCATCATAGTTGGAGGAGAATCACTTTAATGAGGCCTATATGCCCCCCACCCCTGTTATGTGAATGGCCCCCCCATGTATCCAATGTCATGGCAAAGATAATTTGACTCATCATAGGTGAGGGAGGGGGGAGGACCACTTTAATGAGGCCTATATGCCCCCCCCCCCCTCATAAAAAGGACCCCCAATGCAACCAATGCCATGGCAGGGATCATGTGACTCATCATAGGTAGGGGAGGGCCATGTTAATGAGGCGTATATGCCCCCCATTATGTGAATAGACCCCCCATGCATCAAATGCCATGGCAGGGATCATGTGACTCATCACAGATGGGGGGGGGGTGGGATATAAATGGTGTGTGGGTGATGAGGACTGATCCCAGTGCAGTATATAGGAATATTGTATAGAGAGGAGCTCAGCACCCCGGACAGCTCCTGATGACAGATCAATCCCTGACAGGCCTCCCCTCCCCCATCCCTCCTCCTCACCCGAAGAGACCCCTCAGGAAGGAATGCGACGACTTCACCCTCTTCTCCGCATCCGCCATCAGCTGCACGGCCTCCCGCTCCTTCCCTGAAGTGTCCATTGTGAGGAGGAACTATCCGCAGAACCGAGAACCAACTGAGAAGTGAGCCGCCTGCTGCCCCGACACACCGCCACTGACTGACCCTCGCCGGCCACTGTCTGCCTCACAGCCGCCCGCAGAGCATGACGGGAAATGGAGTCTTCGCTAGTGGGCGTGGTGGGCGGCCATGTTCGCTGAGGGCACGGCCTGCGCTAAGGGCAAGGCGTGCCCACTGATCTTTTAAAATGATCATGTTTTCACATCAATAAATGTCTCTGTGAAAGAAAAACACGAATGTGGCTGTTTTTATTAGTGGCTTCTTTCTGAAAATGAGACTTCCCTGGGGTGACAACCTGGAAAGGAGCTTTCTCACAGGATTTAGGGTTGCCATGGCGTCTTATTTGGAGGCAACAAAAACAAGAGAAGGGCGCACCGAAAAAACACATGCTGTAATTACACATATAAAATCCTAATACAGTCAGGGGACCTCCAGGACAAGGATTCTGTCAGTACTGCAGAAGGACTGGATGGCTTCCTTACTCCAGACATCCTAAGTCTCCTGTGACTTACAGGAGTCTCCCGCCTTTGGCCGGCGGCTCACGGACACCCGCAAGTGCCGTGCGATCTCCCGGCTGCCATGGGAGATTTAGGATGTCTGCAGTCAGTGACAGAGCCGATGCTTCCTGTATAGTTCCAGCTCTGTCACAGGCGGAGTGATATGAAATGCACCCCTCCTCCGCCTGTGACAGGAGCCATACAGGAAGCAGCGACTCTGCTCTCTACTGCAGCCGCTGCTTCCTCCAGCAGTAACCGCATAACCAGCAGTACCGGCCAGCGTTAGCCACCAACACTACCCGCCAGCATTACCCATTAGCATTACTAGCCAGCAGCAACCACCAGCATTACCCATTAGCATTACCATCCAGCAGTAACCGCCAGCATTAGCCACCAACACTACCCACCAGCAGTAACCGCCAGCATTACCCATTGGCATTACCAGCCAGCAGTAACCGCCAGCATTATCCATTAGCATTACCAGCCAGCAGTAACCGCCAGCATTAGCCAGCAACACTACCCACCAGCAGTAACCGCCAGCATTATCCATTAGCATTACCATCCAGCAGCAACCACCAGCATTACCATTACCATCCAGCAGTAACCGCCAGCATTAGCCACCAACACTACCCACCAGCAGTAACCGCCAGCATTACCCATTGGCATTACAAGCCAGCAGTAACCGCCAGCATTATCCATTAGCATTACCAGCCAGCAGTAACCGCCAGCATTACCAGCCAGCAGTACCCACCAGCAGTAACCACCAGCAGTACCTGCCAGCATTACCCACCAGCAGTAACCGCCAGCATTAGCCACCAACACTACCCACCAGCAGTACCCACCATCAGTTACAGCCAGCATTACCCACCAGCAGTAACCGCCAGCATTACCCACCAGCAGTAACCGCCAGAAGTACCCACGAGCATTACCCGCCAGCAGTACCCATCAGCAGTAACTGCCAGCATTAGCCACCAACACCACCCGCCAGCAGTAACCGCCAGCATTAGCCACCAACACTACCCGCCAGCAGTACCCACCAGCAGTAAACTCCAGCATTAGCCACCAACACTACCCACCAGCAGTAACCACCAGCATTACCCACCAGTAGTAACCGCACCAGCAGTACCCACCAGCAGTCTGCAAAATAAGTAGAAAAGTTATGTGCATTAGCGTGTGTAAATTGTTGCAATATGTTTTTTAATAACTAGTTGTGTTTTGTCATATTGTGTCATGTCCTTGTTCATACATGTATGAATAAGGACATGACATTTTCTGGCTGTAATATGTGCTAGGGATGCAACTATCCCCCAGCACATAACTGTAAATATCCCAGCATGTGCAGTGTTTCTGACTCCTACCACCATCACCACTTCAAATCACTGTAGTGGTCATGGTGGTTAGAGTGTTCCTTTAATATCCCTCAGAAGAAGCAAACCTCTGTATACTGATTCCATTTCATTTGATCATCCTCTAGTTGTGTTAAATTAGTGTGGAGGGGAGCAGGGGGCGCAAGCGCGGATTGCCACCTCCCTGAAATGAGTTTTTGCAGGTTGGGATGCCTGCATATTCGTAAGGCTGATGCGTTTCAAGGGAGAACTCTCTTCATCAGGGCTAGTACGCACGCCATCCAGTCCTTCTGCAGTACTGACAGAATCCTTGTCCTGGAGGTCACCTGACTGTATTAGGATTTCATATGCCTGATTACAGCATGGGTTTGTCTGTGCGCCCTTCTCTTGTTTTTATTGTTTCCTAGTTTATGTGGATGCCCATGGTCCTGAGAGGGCAGCAGGACCCTAGACGCCTACAACACAGCCCTTCCCTTTAGCACAGCACCTAAGTGCAGGAGAATTACATGTCTCATTTGGAGGGCCTGTCTCTCTTTACCACCTGTTGTCACCCTTTTCGTCTTAACCACTTAAGCCCCGGAGGATTTGGCTGCTCAAAGACCATGGCCTATTTTGCGATTCGGCACTGCGTGACTTTAACGGACAATTGCGCGGTCGTGCGACGCTGTACCCAAATGAAATTGATGTCCTTTTTCCCACAAACAGAGCTTTCTTTTGGTGGTATTTGATCACCTGTGCGATTTTTACTTTTTGCGCTATAAAGAAAAAAAATCAAACATTTTGAAAAAATAGCAATATTTTTCACATTTTTTATATGAAATTCCCCCAAAAAAATGTAAAAATTTATTTTTTTAACATTTTAGGTCAATTTGTTTTCTGCTACATATTTTTGGAAAAAAAAAAAAATCGCAATAAGCGTATTTTGATTGGTTTGCACAAAAGTTATTGTGTTTACTAACTAAGGGAAGGATTTTTGTAATTTTTATTGTTTTTTTTTTAACGATTAATGGCAGCGATCTGCGATTTTTTTTGCAGGACTGCAACATTGCAGCGGACAGATCGGACCCTTGACTGACATTTTTGACACTTTTGGGGGTAACAGTGACATTACTACAGTAATCAGTGCTATACATATGCACTGTTACTGTAAAAATTACACTGGCAGGGAAGGGGTTAACTTTATTAGAGATGCAGGGGTTAAATTTGTCCCTAAGGGCGTGCTTCTAACTGTAAAGGGGTGTGGCTTTTCATGTAACCACAGAGACATACGATCCTACATAGCAGGATCGTATGATCTGTGCTGTTACACAGGGGAGAATGACAGATGGCTTTGTTTACATCAGCCGCCTGCCTTTCTCCCTCTCCACCGGGAGATCGCGAGTGACCGGCAGACATCGGACCTGCCAGTCACACACGCGGGGATGCAGGAGAACGAGCAGGGGCGGGAGCGCGCCTCCGGCGGCGCGTGCTCGCCCCATACAGGCTCCTGGGCTAGCGACGTAGTCCTACGTCACTTTGCCCAGGAGGGGCTGACTGCCGCCGTAAATATACTGTGGGCGGTCGGCAAGTGGTTAAAGCGGAGCTCCACCAAAAAGGGGAAGCTCCGCTTGTTCGCACCCAACACTGACATATTTGGCAATTTTTGGGGGTGGAGCGGGTAGGGTTGCCACCTCATCCCTTTAAACCAGGACACAAATTAATTGTTCTGTGGCTGATTAAGGTGGTAATTAAACTCACTTGGTGCCTTATGTGCATTATATTAGCCTCAGAACCTGTGTAATTAATATGTGTCCTGGTTTAAAGGGATGAGGTGGCAACCCTAGGAGCGGGTATCTGGTTTTGACAAGTACCCGCTCCCTATTCTGAGTAAGATCGCCCCTCTTCCTTCTACCTTCTGGGACCTGTGTGTGTCCTAAAATAAGGTGGGACCATTCAGAATGCGAAGTGTGACTCACGCATGTGCAGTAGTAAACCAACTGTGAAGCCTAAAGGCTTCACTTCCGGTTTCCCTTACTTACAATGCCGGTGTCCTGCCGAAAATTCCAACTCACCAAAATCTCCAACAAGATCACTTCGGGATAACCTATTACCTGTCCCCTGTCTCACCAGTCTTGTATTGATGTATGTGATGAAGAATAAATATACTCCAATTTTTGATTTCAACTATACCGGAGTGCGGTCACCATTTTTCTATGATTTAGTGATTGTTTGGATGGCGGATCCGACCTACACCTGAGTCATATCTCACCTGAGCGGTCCACCTGTGTTGGATTCCTGATGAGTCCAGGCAAAACCTAACTAGTGCTAAACCTGCCCTAATCTATCTAACCCTGTAAAGCAAAAACCGCTGTACTTACCTATTCTGCAGCCGATCCGGTCCGGTCTCCATCTGTGGAAGGTCTGTGCAGGAGAGGACCAACAACGGCTGTGAAATGCCTGAGAAGTGACGTCACCCATAGAGTTACTGTGGGGCTTCCGTTGTCGGATGCCTCTCCTGCACCCGCCTGGGACCGGACCAGATCGGTTGTAGAATAGGTAAGTACAGTGATTTTTGCTTTACAGGGTTAGATAGATTAGGATTATAATGTGGCACAGAGCATGTTTAGCATTAGTTCAGGTTTTGCCTGGACTTATCCTTTAACCGCTTGCCGACCGCCGCAAGTCCATATACTGTGGCGGTCAGCCCCGTGCAGGCAAAGTGACGTATGGGTATGTCACTCGCCCGCGAGCCAATAGGGGGCAAGTGCGCGCCGCCGGAGGCGCTCTCCCGCCCCCTCCTTTTGCAGAGAGGGTAACACCCTCACTACTATGTTCTAATACACTGGTTGATTTGCATCTCTGCTACTATTACTGTACACAGGGGGTTTCACCATTATTTGCACACATCAGCTCTGCAATTTCTCAAAATATTTTTGCGGAGAGGGTAACACCATCACTATATTGCAATACATTGGTTGATTTGCACCAGATATTCCTTTATAGGTTTTACAACTGCACTTATAAATCCATTTGTACAATTTTATAGAGGAAGTGTAGGGCAGTGTTGCATTTTTTGCTTTTTGTTGATTTACGTTGGATGTGGGAACCAGCTAAAAAGATTCTGTGATTATAGCTTTTGAGATTTTTTTAGCTGCATGGTAGGTGTTTTATTTGATTTGGTATGTCCTCTGCAGGCCCGTCTTTAACATTGATTGGACCCTGGGCAAGCAATTTATTGCCCCCCCCCCCCCCAGCTCCCACCATGCCACCATGCAATTTTTCTCTCCACCTGCTCTGAGAGATACAATAAACAGCAGCTAAACTCAAAATCAGTTTACTGCCGCAGATAAGGCAGCGATTGCTCATTGATTGGTTGCTAGTGGTCGCTGCACATCATTACTGCAAAATGATTGGCTGCTAGAGATTACTGCATATTATTACCACTCACTGATTGGTTGCTAGAGGTTACTGCATATCATTACTGCTCACTGGTTGCTAGCGGTTACTGAAAATCATTACTGTAAACTGGTTGGCTGCTAGAGATTACTGCATATTATTACCACTCACTGATTGGTTGCTAGAGGTTACTATACATCATTACTGCGGATTGGTTGCTACAGGTTACCCTTTGTCAGCCAAGGACACTGCCGCTTACCAATTCCCTTTCCCTGTAGCTGCACTATGTAACAGGGATAGATTGTTAGGATGTTTGGCCCCTCAACATTGACAGGGCCCTGGGCAGGTGCCCCCTTTTGCCCTGCCTTAAAGACGGCCCTGGTCCTCAGTTTACTGGTAGCCAGTGGCCCCGCATACTGGTGGTCAGTGTGCCACTGAATACTGGGGATCAGTCCCCTTGTATACTGGTTGTCAGAGCTTTTTTCTCAAAGAATAAATGAAGGATCTCAACCAAGCTTCCACCTCAATACCAATGGTCCCTTTCCTCCACTGATGGGGAGAGCATGCTGCAATTGGTGGTTCTGGCCAAACTGTACTAACAGTGAAAGGGTCTAAAAGGGGCATTTTAAAAAAAAAACAGGAGTGTGTTACACACAGGGGGCAGAGTTCAGGAGTACGCTGTGCATAGAGTGAAGGGTTGAGGAGTGTGCAGTGTGCTACGTACAGCATGCAGGGTAGAGGAGCATGCTACATGCACAGTGCATGTTTCAGGAGTGCACTTCTTACAGAGTGCAGGGTTCAGGAGGATGCTACATGCAGAGCGCAGGGTTCAAAAGGATGCCATGTACAGAGTGGAGGGTTCAGGAGGATGCTATGTACAGAGTGCAGGGTTTAGGAGTGTACTACGTACAGGGTTCAGGGCTCAGGAGGAATCTACATGCAGGGTTCAGGAGGATGCTATGTACAGAGTGCAGGGTTCAGGAGTGTACTACGTACAGGGTTCAGGGCTCAGGAGGAATCTACATGCAGGGTTCAGGAGGATGCTACATATAGAGCGCAGGGTTCAAAAGGATGCTACATACAGAGTGCAGGGTTCAGGAGGATGCTACATACAGAGTGCAGGGTTCAAAAGGATGCTATGTACAGGGTGCAGGGCTCAGGAGAAATCTACATACAGGATGCAGGGTTCAGGAGGATGCTACATACAGAGTGTAGGGTTCAGGGGGATGCTACATACAGAGTGCAGGGTTCAGGAGAATGCTATGTACAGAGCACAGGGTTCAGGAGAATTCTACGTACGGAGGACATGGTTAAAGAGTGTACTAAGTACAGAGTGCAGGGTTCAGGAGTGTACTATGTACAGAGTGCAGGGTTCAGGAGGATGCTACGCAGAGAGTGTAGGATTCAGGAGGATGCTGCGCACAGAGAGCAAGGTTCAGGAGGATGCTACGTACAGAGTGCAGGGCTCAGGAGGATGTTACATACAGAGTGCAGGGTTCAGGGGGATGCCACGTACAGAGTGCAGGGTTCAGGAGAATGCTATGTACAGAGCACAGGGTTCAGGAGAATGCTAGGTACAGAGCACATGGCTCAAGAGTGTACTACGTACAGAGTGCAGGGTTCAGAAGTGTACTATGTACAGAGTGCAGGGTTCAGGAAGATGCTGCATACAGCGTACAGGGTTCAGAAGGATGCTCACACAGAGTGTAGGGTTCAGGAGGATGCTATGTACAAAGTGCAGGCTTCAGGAGGATGCTATGTACAAAGTACAGGATTCAGGAGGATGCTACATACAGAGTGCAGGGTTCAGGAGGATCCTACGTACAGAATGCAGGGCTCAGGAGAATGCCACATACAGAGTGCAGGGTTCAGGGGGATGCTACATACAGAGTGCAGGGTTCAGGAGAATTCTATGTAAAGATCACAGGGTTCAGGAGAATGCTACGTACAGAGCACAGGGTTCAAGAGTGTACTTTGTACAGAGTGCAGGGGTCAGAAGTGTACTATTCAGGAGGTTGCTGCATACAGAGTGCAGGGTTCAAGAGGATGCTGCGCACAGAGTGCAGGGTTCAGGAGGATGCTGCACACAGAGTGCAGGGTTCAGGAGGATTCTACGTACAGAGTGCAGGGTTCAGGAGGATTCTACATACAGAGTGCAGGGTTCGGGAGGATGCTACATACAGAGTGCAAGGCTCAGGAAGATGCTACATACAGAGTGCACGGTTCAGGAGGATGTTACATAGAGAGTGCAGGGCTCAGGAGGATGCTATGTACAGAGTGCAGGGTTCAAGAGAATGCTACATACAGAGTGCAGGGTTCAGGATAATGCTATGTACAGAGCACAGAGGTCAGAAGAATGCTACGTACAGAGCACAGGGTTCAGGAGAATGCTATGTATACAGTAGAGCGCAGGGTTCAGGAAGATGCTATGTACAGAGTGCAGGATTCAGGAGGATGCTAGGTACAGAGTGCAGGGCTCAGGAGGATGCTACATACAGGGTGCAGGGTTCAGGAGGATGCTACCTGCAGAGTGCAGGGTTCAGGAGGATGCTACATACAGAGTGCAGGGTTCAGGAGGATGCTATGTAAAAAGTGCAGGGTTCAGGAGGATGTTACATACAGCATGCAGGGCTCAGGAGGATGCTACATACAGAGTGTAGGGTTCAGGAGAATGCTACGTACAGAGCACAGGGTTCAGGAGGATGCTATGTACAGAGTGCAGGGTTTAGGAGTGTACTACGTACAGGGTGCAGAGTTCAGGAGGATGCTACATACAGCTTGCAGGGTTCAGGAAGATGCTGCATACAGAGTATAGGGCTCAGAATGATGCTATGTAGAGAGTGCAGGGTACAGGAGGATGCTACGTACAGAGTATAGGGCTCAGAACGATGCTATGTAGAGAGTGCAGGGTACAGGAGGATGTTACGTACAGACTGCAGGGCTCAGGAGGATGCTACGTACAGGGTGCAGAGTTCAGGAATGTGCAATGTGGAGTGCACAGTTGCGAATTGGCTGATTCTCTTGAATAGATTGCATGACATGAGAAGGGAAATATAGTACAGAGGGAAAGTTCACATTACATTTATTGAGATTCAGGGCTCTTGCATACAGTACATGAAATATACATAAAGCAATCACACAAAAAAAAAAAACATGAAATTTATCTTATTTGACAAATACAGTATAATTTTCAATATGATAAGAAATGAGATCCATAAGCCCATAAAAAATATATCGTATATACAGTATACAACATTTTTATAAAAGCAAAAAAACAACTGGAAAGGAAAATGGGAATAACCTGAAACTATGGATGTGATTAGACTTGCTTGCGGGGGGCGTGGCCAGCTACTGATGTGAGAGCAGCGTAGCTCCGGAGCTCTCTCCTGCTTGCCCAGATCCTTTGCTGATACTGCTGAACCCCGCAATTATACTCACCCGATTTCAACTTCTACGGGTTCCTGGTCCCACGGAGCATTGGCGGACATGGTCAAAATCGCCCCCCCCCCCCCTGGTCCGGAGGCGCCTGGATTCCAGCCGTCGGCCTTCCTGCTCGACCGATCCCAAGATGGCGCCGGCCCGCCATGGAGCTCGAGCCAGCCAGCTGCAGTTGCGCGATCCTTGCAGCCATCCGTCTCTCTCTCCCAAGGCGGTAATGGGGGGGCTGCTGACTCCTTTGGATCCTCTTCTTCAAGATCCCTTGCTGCCATTATGGATGCCATACACCATTGTCAGGCCTCTCTCACTACCCAAATTGAATCTGTGAGGATGGACTTGTCCTTTCTGAAACAAGATGTCCATAACCTTCGCCATAGGGTGGGTAATGCGGAGCAACGTATTGGCGACCTGGAGGATGCCCACCGTCCCATGCAGGCCACTGTGTCCGACTTGCAGAGGGGTCAGACGGCTACGACTGATAAAATTACTGACATGGAGGACCGTCTCCGCCGCAATAACCTCCGCTTTCTGGGGTTCCCCGAGGGGGCGGAGGGAAAGACCCCCGAAGCATTTATGGAAAATTGGCTCCTTGACACTTTTGGGGAAAAAGTTTTTTCTCCCCTATTCGCCATAGAACGGGCACACAGGGTGCCATTGCGCCCCCTGCCACCAGGGGCGCCACCCCGTCCTCTTCTCATCAAGCTTCTACATTTTCGGGACAGGGAGGCCGTGCTTTGGGCCTCCAGGGATAAAGGTCGTGTCTCTTACAACAATGATGTCATCTCCATCTTTCCTGATTTCTCTGCAGCCACTCAAAAGCAGCGAGCCTCCTTTATGGCAGTTAAGAGGCGGCTGCGTGATTTACAGTTGCCATACAGTATGCTTTATCCTGCCCGCCTGCGGATCATTTATCAAGGCAAGGCTCACTTTTTCCAGGATCCTCGGGAAGCTGCACAGTGGGTGGACTCCTTGGGCCGTGGTTCTCCTGTCCGCCAGGACCGTCGGTCTCCTCCCAGATGAAGGACTGTCTGCTTACTGGCCGTATCGTTGGGCTCTGGGCTAGTCCTGGAGCACTTAATGGACCCCCTCTGACTTCTCTGGGACAGATGAGTATTCTTTTTATCTGGGGGTCGGGGTTCTTCTTTTTCAGTTTTTTCTGATGGGCATTTTTGGGATGGGGGCTCCCCCCTCATCTCCTTCTTCTTTTTTATTGTTTTTCCTCGTTTGTCTACTACAGGACGAGCAGATCCACGTTTCCCTGCATTTGACTTCCTTTTGTTGTTATGGGCTACAAAGCTCTCAATTGTTGGGGTTTGAGGGCCGGGTGGGTTAGGGTGGGGGGAAGGGGTGTTTGTTACTGTTGCCCTCCGCAACCTGCGGGACTTGGGGGGTTTCCCATTTTTGGTTTGTTTGTATGCACCATTCTGCTCCACAGGGTCGGTACAGTTCGTCCTTTTTTTATTTTTGGTATCCTGTTCTCTCCTCATGCAATACAGTCGATCTTGTTTAATGTGTTATTGTGGTCACTCTTATTATGTCTTATGCATACTCTTTTTTCTGGGCTCCTCCCAGATGCTGGTCCTGCTTTGGCACTTCGGGGCTTGCCTGTTTTTGGGCTGGCCTTCGGGATGCTAACGCTGATTTCTTGTATATTTCAATGTCTACTCTACGTATAATATCATGGAACGTCAGGGGGCTAAATTCTAAAGTGAAACGTTCTCTGATGTTTGAATATTTAAAACGCCATAGTCCTCATGTTGTTTTGTTGCAGGAGACGCACCTCCAGGGGTCCAGGGTTATGGCCCTTAAACGGGCACACGTGGCATATGCGCTGCATTCTACCTACTCTTCCTATGCCCGTGGCACGTCCATTCTGATTGCCAAGTCTGCCCCGATTACTATTAAACATCTGAAGACGGACCACTCGGGGTGCTTTGTTATCCTCATTATTGAATATTTGGGTAAACCTTATACCCTGGTGAATGTTTATGTCCCCCCGCCATTTACTAAGTCATTCTTTGACCGAGTTTTGGGTTTGGTTTTGGAAATGGCAGAGGGACCTCTTATTATGGCGAGTGACTTTAACACAGTCCTCGACAATGTTCTGGATCGATCTGGGGCTGCTTCTTCCCAACATACCCCCTTGCGCTCTTATTTAGACAAATTGGACCTCACGGACGCCTGGAGGTGGAAACATGGGGGGATTACTGAGTTCTCTTGTTATTCAAGCTCACACCACACTTTATCTCGAATTGACCTCTGTTTGCTCTCTCGGGAACTGCTGGGTCCGCTCTCGGGGATCGGGTACCTCCCTCGGGCGGTATCTGACCATTCCCCTTTGTTGGTGGACCTTGCTTTGGGGTCACCACCTAACTATAAACTGTGGAGACTGAGCCCCTTGTGGCTGGCGGACCCCGCGGTAACTGATCAGGGGCTCACGGAGTTGAATTCCTACTGGGCGCTCAATGGACAGAAGGGGTCGGCACTGCTGACCTGGGATGCCTTCAAGGCCACTATGCGAGGCACTTTCTCGTCTGCCATAGGCCATGCTCGGAAGGCCCGTCAGACCAAGTTGGTTGACGCCGAACGGGCATTGCATGCGGCTGAACGGCAATATTCTGACGACCCCTCCCCCCAGAATCACGCCTCCTGGCGGGCCAGGGCCCGTGATTTGGATCTCGTCCTTGTTGAACGCACCCAGAAAAAACTGTTGTATCAGAATCAAAGAATTTTTGAACTAGGGGATAAAAACAGTCGCCTATTGGCCTACTTAGCTAGGCCAGATTTTCAGCCATGTATCATTCCCCGGGTCACCAGTCAGGCCGGTGTCATTGTGGAACAAACTCCTGATATTCTCCATAGTTTTGTTAAATTTTATTCCTCTCTATATCGCACCCAGGCTCATTACACTATTGTCGAACTTGATGATTTTCTGTATGATATTAATTTGCCCGCATTGTCGGTCGATCAGTCTCGCTTCTTAGATTCCCCTTTGACGACAGATGAGATTGACAAGGCCTTGGCTACGTTTGCTCACAATAAGACGCCTGGCTTTGGATGGTTTCCCCATTGAATGGTATCTTCACTATAGGGAGTTGTTGGTCCCCCATTTGTTGAAAGTGTTTACTTGTGCTCTGAAGGAAGGACGTCTGCCACCCTCTATGACGGAAGCCCTTATAGTACTCATCCCGAAGCCGCGCAAAGACCCTCTTCTCTGTGAATCATACCGTCCAATATCACTCATTAATACGGATGTAAAGATCTTGGCCAAGGTCCTTGCGAGACGGCTGAATACGGTTGTCACGGACTTGGTCGGGGCGGACCAGTCGGGCTTTATTCCTGGTCGTTCTACCTCGATCAACTTGCGTAGACTTTTTACCAACCTTCAGACGACTCATGCTTCTGTGGGGGCCAGGGTTGTGGTAGCCCTGGACACTCACAAGGCTTTTGATTCCGTAGAATGGCCTTATCTCTTGGAAGTGTTGGCGAAATTCGGATTTGGACCGGGGTTCATAAAATGGGTGAAACTTCTATATTATCTCCCCCGTGCCCGCATCAGGGTCAATAATTATGTGTCTGACTCCTTTCCTATTTTTCGGGGTACTAGGCAGGGGTGCCCGTTATCCCCGTTGCTGTTCGCCCTGGCCATTGAGCCCCTGGCCGCGCAGATCCGCCAGTGTGAGGCTGTTGCAGGCTTTGTGATCAATGGCTTGGAAGAAAAGGTTTCACTATACGCGGACGATATGTTGATATATCTAGCGGATCCATATCAATCCCTTCCCACTCTATTGTCTATTATTGACCGTTTTGGTCACTTCTCGGGTTTCCGGGTGAACTGGAGTAAATCTAGTCTGTTCCCCCTGGATCCCCAGGTTTTACCCCCTTCTCTCACATCTTGCCCTCTCCAGGTGGTGGATCGGTTTTCGATACTTGGGTGTTGAAATTCAACTTCCCTTGTCTCGTTTCCTCCCCAATAATCTGGATCCTTTGGTCGCCCGACTAAAATCCTCTTTGCAGCTTTGGTCCCAGCTTCCTCTCACGGTTTTAGGTAGGATTAATATTTTTAAAATGATTTTCCTTCCCCGCTTTCTGTACGTGTTGAGTCACTCCCCGGTTTATGTCACCAAACGTCGCTTTCAGGTCATTGATTCGCTCCTCACTTCGTTTATCTGGGGGGGTCGGTCGGTGCGTGTAGCCAGAGACGCTCTGCAGTTACCAGTGCTGGCGGTAGGATTGGCGGCGCCCAACCTACGCCTTTATTACTTGGCCTCCCAGTTGGCACACGCACATTGGTGGTTCCACCCCAAGGACAATCATGCTGCGGCGGCCTTGGAAGCGGCTATTTTTACATCCTATGAATCTTTACAAAATTTATTGCACCGTAGATCCACTATGGGCAGACCGAACACTGCACTTATCTCTGTCACTCTACGAATTTTTGCGGCTACCACATTGGGCGACACCGACCCTCCGGGGTTGTGTTCCCCTAATGCCCCCCTTTGGCATAATCCTCGGTTTCGGGAGTTTTTCGGTCGGGACGACTGTATTTTTTGGGCCCGCCTTGGTTTGAAGTCTGTTGCCCACCTGTATGTCCGGGGAACCTTCCGGTCCTTTGCGGACATGCAGTCCACTTTTGCCGTGCCGTCTACGGCTCATTTCCGATACCTCCAACTGAGACATGCGGCGGCCGCACAGTTTGGCCTCCGGGATGTCTCGCTGGAGCCATCCCCCTTGGAATATCTCCTTTCTGACTCTTCGCATGAGAAGTTGGTCTCTACATACTACTGTAGGCTTTTGCATTCTAAGTCTAAGCGCTTGGCGGTGGTTGAGTCCCAGTGGCGTGAGAACGTCCCGGACTTAACGGAGGAGGTGTGGCATGACGTCCTTCCTGAACAAATCCCGGTTGTAATTTCCTCCAGGGATAGAGTCATACAGTTAAAATTCCTATATAGAGCTTACTACACTCCCCAGTTCCTTCATAAAATCGGTAAATTATCCTCCCCCCTCTGCTCTAAGTGTTCTGCTGATGAGGGGTCCTTTTTTCATATGTTTTGGGATTGCCCACCTATCCGCACCTTTTGGTCGGGGGTGACGGCCTTTATAAATAATATATCTCAGTTATCCAATGTTTGTAACCCCCTTCGTTGTCTACTAGGGTATGTGGATGATGAGGATGCCCCTGCTCACACAAAACTATTTCTGCGTTTGCTCTTCTTCTATGCTAGGAAAGCTATTGCTCTCCGTTGGAAATCTTCCACACCCCCTGACGTTCCATTTTGGATCTCTATTGTTAATCAGGCTCTGCCTTTGTATAAACTGACGTATGAGGCCAGAGGCTGTCCGAAAAAATTCCGGAAGATCTGGTCTTTCTGGGTGGACTCTGACCTTACTGCCTCCTCGGTGTTTGACACTACCTAGGCGATGTCTAAAGTGCCTTCTTTTGCTCTGAATGTATTGCTATATATTGCATGTGATATTGTGTTCCCCCCCTAGGGGTTCTTTGCTGTGCTCCTTTTAACATCACTACTGTATATTCTCTGTACTGTTGTTTTATTTTGCCATCTGATTTGAGAGGATGCTTTGTATGTTATGTGTATCCTCTCATTTCTGCTGTACTGCCCTTTTTCTTTTGGTGTACTGTGTTTTGTTTAAAAAAAGGGGAAAAAGAATCTGCGCTCGGACAACAAGAAATTAAAATAATATTGAGGATCCTGAAGATAAATGTGAAGGCAGCCAACTAAATGATAGATTACAAATCATATAGGCATATATAAAAGGTGTAGTAGCGCCAAACACTATAACTAAATATTAAACAATGTAGAGTGTCCACAATAAGTCCCAATAGTCCAAAAGAGATGAGAAGTAGTGGAGACCAATTCCCAATATCAGAGCCGTGCGGATGAAAAGAAGCCAACACCCAAGCGTGGAAATATGCCAACTGCTTACCAGATATTAGATGGATATGGGCGATGCAATGAACTCAAATTGGGCCATCAATGACAGATAGTGCCAACGGTATAACTCATCGATTCCCAGTGTCTCAACAGATCATGGTTTAAGGGCAATGAAGGCTCAAATCGTACCACCAGACAGAGTAATGATCTCAGCAATAGTCAATTCACCTCAAAAGAAAGGGGCAGGACATAGTGCAGACTGTACAAACTCAGGTTTAATAATTGTATAAAAATATACTCACACAAAGGTGAATGTATACAGGCATCGTAAATAAGTAAAAACCGCGGTGTTGGTGGCGTGCTGCTCGTTCCGGATCACCTGACGCGTGTCGTCAAGGAAGTGACATCAGATGATGTCATCATCATCTGATGATGTCACTTCCTTGACGACACGCGTCAGGTGATCCGGAACGAGCAGCACGCCACCAACACCGCGGTTTTTACTTATTTACGATGCCTGTATACATTCACCTTTGTGTGAGTATATTTTTATACAATTATTAAACCTGAGTTTGTACAGTCTGCACTATGTCCTGCCCCTTTCTTTTGAGGTGAATTGACTATTGCTGAGATCATTACTCTGTCTGGTGGTACGATTTGAGCCTTCATTGCCCTTAAACCATGATCTGTTGAGACACTGGGAATCGATGAGTTATACCGTTGGCACTATCTGTCATTGATGGCCCAATTTGAGTTCATTGCATCGCCCATATCCATCTAATATCTGGTAAGCAGTTGGCATATTTCCACGCTTGGGTGTTGGCTTCTTTTCATCCGCACGGCTCTGATATTGGGAATTGGTCTCCACTACTTCTCATCTCTTTTGGACTATTGGGACTTATTGTGGACACTCTACATTGTTTAATATTTAGTTATAGTGTTTGGCGCTACTACACCTTTTATATATGCCTACTGTGTTTTGTTTGTTCAATAAAAAAACCTTTAAAAAAAAAAGACTTGCGTGCATGTTTTGCATTTTCTGTACACAAGCCATGAGGAAGGGGGGGAGGCATTTCCCCAAAAAACACATTGGCTTCTACTGATACTTTTATTCAATAAACATTTCAATTAGACCTCGAAGCATCATGAACTTGTGTACTGGGTGCTCCTCAATACCCACCACAAAGGTTATGCATCATTTTCTGGAATGCTGCATGCAGTTGTGCTTTACCTTGGTTTGTAATGCAGGGCATTGGTAAGGTGCATTGGAGTGCTATTAAGAATAAACTACCGCGGTGTTGTTGCCGTACAACCATGTGAACTGGCCTTAAAGCTACCTCCCGCCCTGCTCCGTTCCTCAAAGGAGGTGCGCGGCTGGCGGATCGGTCCCCTGGAGGAGAAGGTGTCTCTGTACGCCGACAACACCCTACTGTATTTGGCGGATGCGTCCTCCTCCCTGCGGGCAGCCCTGGATATTTTTGAGTCTTTTGAGGGGTTCTCGGGGATACGGATTAATTGGAGCAAATCTGTCTTGTTTCCCCTGGATCCGGACGCCCGAGCCCTGGCTGCCCCTCCCCTTTGCAATGGGTGGACGAATTTAAATATTTGGGTATCAGGGTTTCTGGGGATCCGGGGGCGTACCTCTCTCGTAATGTTACCCCTATCCTGGAGCGGTTACGGGCGCGCTGCGCTGGGTGGGCCTCCCTGCCCCTTAACCTTCTGGGTCGAATTAATATCATCAAAATGATTTTTTTGCCTAAATTCCTTTACGTTTTTCGCAACTCCCCGGCCTGGCTCCCCGCCGCCTTCTTTCGTGATCTGGACAGATGTATCGGCACGTTCCTGTGGGCTGGCGCGCACCCCCGGTTGGCACGTTCTACCCTGCAACTCCCGGTAGCTTCGGGGGGTCTGGCTCTGCCGCATTTTAAATTTTATTTTTGGGCGGCGGTGTTAGTTACCATTCAATGGTGGTTTGCCGGATCTCGTTCGAATGCTGCGACGTGCATGGAGGCGGCTTGCCTGGGCTCCTTAGCTGGCCTCGGCAACCTGGCCTACAGAGGCGTGGGTGCGTACCCCTCCCTTCCTCTCCCCACCTACACTGCGGGTCTGGCGGGTGGCCAGGGCCTGGTTTCTCCAACCTAACACCTGGTCCCCCTATCAGTCCCTATGGGGCAATCCGTCGCTCCCACATCTGCGGTTGCTTCCTGACCCGCAGGTGTGGGCCCGATGTGGTATACAGCGCCTGAAGGACATCATGCCTGTCGGCGCGCTACGTACGCTCCCGGACCTTAAGAGGTCCTACGCCCTGCCCCGCTGGATAGGCTTTCGATATCTCCAGTTGCGACATGCGGTCCATGCTCAGTTCCCGGTCACCCCTGTCATGCAGACGGATCGTCTGGAAGATGTGCTGGCGCAGGCGGACCTCCCTAAGCCTCTATCTGCCATATACGCTACCCTGCTTGTTGTAGACTCCCCTGCATTGGAGCGTCTTTGGCAGAAGTGGTCTTCGGATATCCCCGACTTGGATAGGGAGGAATGGGAGGACAGCTTGGGGAATGGCTCCAGACTGGTCATTGCTTCTAGGGACAAACTCGTTCAAGTTACGTTTTTACACAGGGTCTATTACACTCCTCAGCGGCTGCACAGAATGTATCCTGCGAGGCCGGCAGAGTGCCCTAAATGTTTTACTGCAGAAGGCTCATACTTCCACATGTTCTGGACATGCCCACGGGTGGCGGAGTTCCGGGGGGCGGTGTTCGAAGTCATGAACAATCGTCTTCACCTCTCGGTCACGCGCGCCCCGGAGCTGGCACTCTTGGGCATCCCCGATAAGGTCAGGCGCTCTAAATATTCCCGTTTACTGATTTCTCTGTTGCTGTATTACGCTAAGAAGGAGATTGTCCTTCGGTGGGTCTCCCCCTCCCAGCGTGGGAGGCCCTGGTGAATGGGGCTCTCCCAATGTACAAACTCACCTACATTAATAGGAACTGTAACCATAAATACGAGAAGGTTTGGCAGCCCTGGATAGATGGCATGGATTGATCCTCTGATCTGTTTGTTGCTGTCTGTCTGTGTTGCTTTTGTCTATCTTTACTTTTGAAGACTTGCATCTAGCTCCCCTGTGCCTTTTACTTTGTTCTTATTGCTGGATTCCCCCACTGTGTATGTTCTGTTGCCTTCGGCACACCTGCTCTCCCCCTGTGGTCTGATGATGTACAGCGGCTACACATGTATTGTATTCTGTATATTGTCCTGTTTTTCTTTTCAATAAAGAGCAACCTTGTTTGTAAAAAAAAATAAAAAAAAAGCTACCTCCCGGGAACTGAAAGGTCTATCTGTAACAGGGGCGTACCTGGAGCATTTGGCACCCAGGGCGGATCCTATATCTGCCACACCCTCTCCCATCTCGCACCCCCTCATTGACGTTAAGTGACGTCACTTTTATCAACTCCGCGCACTGCGGCTCAGAACCTCCTTCCTCTGCTCCCCCGGAGTGGAAGATTGTCATCAGATTGTCATTGCCAGACAGAATTACATGTACCTGGCAGTGGCACACTTACTATAGGCTACTGCCAAGTGCCAGTCCAGACACAACCAGTGAAAAAGCAGGCCCGGACTGAGACAAAAAATAGGCAAAGAGAAATGAACCAATGGTCGCGGGACTTTGAGTGAGGTCAGTCACCATAAAAAATGTCAAAAGAATATGGAATAACAAGATAATAGTTTATTATATATAACATGATTGGCACAATAATCAGAATACAGATAGAGATAGTAAATAAAGGCATATACAAATAAGGTATAAGACATATAGTAAATTTATTCATAAAAATACATTTCATAGCAATATATACATATATTATAAATATTATATTTCATAAACATGAAGTCAGTCTCCAAAAGGGTATATCTTCTACTGAAAGGCTCTACGCGTTTCGTGGCTCATGGGCCACTTTAGAAGCTATTTAAAATCTATATCGGTGAATAAAGGCCAATATAAGAATCAAAAAATGTACTCATAAAACCAGTGAAAAAGTGGCGCCGGCCCTGACACCCCTAAGCGGGCCCGGACTTGGACAAAAAATAGGCCCGGGCATTTAGGACTGAGCAGCCCATTTATCTAATTTTTTATTTTTAAACCAAATTATAAATAATGACATCTACCGATTTCTTTAGGCTCCGTTCACATGTAGGCGTTTTGGGGCGTTTTGGGGGAGTTTTTCTGCTCTAGGATCAGCTCTCAAAACGCCCAACAAGACAAATCCTATTCATTTCAATGGCCCCTGTTCACATCTGAGCATTTTGACGCTATGAGCAAAACGCCCAACGTTTTTTATATTTAGCCTGCTTCAATCACTGTAATCTACAACTACATGCACATGTATAGGGCCTGACTTTTCTTGCAAAGGATTTGAATTTGTATTCATCATTCTCTGCTGCCTTTAGGCAACCCAGCATGGTCACCACAATTCTCCCAGCCTATGACTGGACAATGAAAGACCGGCAACAGCCTGGCCAAGTAAAATCTCTCCTACTGTCAGCTTGTCCCCTTCCAGTCTGGGCCAATTCTGGCATTCCTATCCTATATGTAAAAAAACATCCTTTTTTTCCTAGTAAATGACTTACAACCCGCCAACATTTTTTTTTTTTAGAAGAGGCAGGGATCTCCAAACTATGGCCCTCCAATTGTTCAGGAACTACAATTCCCATCATGCCTAGTCATGTCTGTGAATGTCAGAGTTTTACAATGCCTCATGGAAATTGTAGTTCCGCAACAGCTGGAGGATCGTAGTTTGGAGACCCCTGCCCTTGAGAATAAAATTGTGGGGTTGCATATTTTTTATGTCACTCGATATTTGAGCAGCATTTTTTTCAAATGCAAATTTTTGGGGAAAAAATACACTTAAAACGTAAGATAATACCAATTGTTTGGTAAAATATAAAAGATGATGTTGCCCCAAGTAAATAGATACCAAGCATGTCTCGCTTTAAAATTGTGTCCACCCCGTTACTACTTTAGAGTTACACAGGAGGTCTGGTGCTAAAGTTTTTGCTCTCGCTGTGACGTTCGTGGCGATGCGTCGCATGGCCTGTGAAAAGTCCTCTTTATTGAGAGATCTGGGGTCTATTAGACCCCCCATCTTTCCTCTTGCTTTCAATGCCACCGATCAGACACAGATTGGTTTGATCGGTTGCTTTACTGACCACTAATGGCTAGTAGTTAACCACTTAAGCCCCGGAGGATCTGGCTGCTCAAAGACCAGGGCCTATTTTGCGATTCGGCACTGCGTGACTTTAACGGACAATTGCGCGGTCGTGCGATGCTGTACCCAAATGAAATCGACGTCCTTTTTTTCGCCACAAACAGAACTTTCTTATGGTGGTGTTTGATCACCTGTGCGATTTTTACTTTTTGCGCTATAAACAAAAAAAGAGAGACAATTTAAAAAAAAATAACAATATTTTTTACATTTTTTTATATGAAATTCCCAAAAAAAATGTAAAAATCAAAATTTTTTAACATTTTAGGCCAGTTTGTTTTCTGCTACACATTTTTGATGAAAAAAAATCGCAATAAGCGTATTTCGATTGGTTTGTGCAAAAGTTATTGCGTTTACTAACTAAGGGAAAGATTTATGTCATTTTTATTGTTTTTTTTTTATATAGTAATGGCGGCGATCTGTGATTTGGTTTGTGGGACTGCGACATTGCGGCTGACAGATCGGGGGTACCAGTGACATTACTACAGTAATCAGTGCTAAAAATATGCACTGTTACTGTAATAATGACACTGGCAGGGAAGGGGTAACTTTATTAGTGATCAAGGGGTTAAGTGTGTCCGTAGGGGTGTGAATCTAACTGTAAAGGGGCGTGGCTTGTGATGTAACCACAGAGCCATACGATCCTACATAGCAGGATCGTATGATCTCTGCAGTTACACCAGGGAGAATGACAGGCAGCTTTGTTTACATCAGCCGCCTGCCTTTCTCCCTCTCCAGCGGGAGATCGCGAGTGACCGGCGGACATCGGACCCACCGGTCACTCGCGCGGGGATGCTAGTAAACGAGCAGGGGCGGGAGCGTGCCTCCGGTGACGCGTGCTCGCCCCCTAGAGTCTCGTGGGCGAGCGACGTACCCCTATGTCGCTTTGCCCAGTAGGGGCTGACCGCCCGGAGTAAATAGCCGTGCGGCGGTCGGCAAGTGGTTAAATGCAGGACACCTTACTGGGTCCAAGAACTATCTCTCTCTCTCACAATGTGAGTGATACTGAACAGAGGATAACAGACGGTAAAGTAGAGGCATGAAAGTCTGCTCTTTGATGCCTTCATTTTACCTTCTGTTATCCTCTGTTCAGTATCACTCACATTGTGAAAGAGAGACAGTGACCAAAGCATCCTCTCATCTCTGTAAAACGTAACAAATGTGTGGTGAAAGCAGCACTCACTTTATTTGCAGTCCGTGGTATCTTCGCCTGCAGTGACACCTGTCCCAACATGTAGCAGAGGAGTCTCCTCTCCAGCTCCTCCCTTTCACAGTCAGCTGACCTCTAATCTCCGCCTCCCAGCCCCGACTGCCGGGCAGTGAATTGAATGGCCGGTGTTCAGGATACCGCTACCCATCAGAAAATACAACAAAAAGAAAAAACAGGCGCCGCTGAGTGTAGCATAAAAATTTCTTGGCATGACATAAATGTAAACTCACATGGGGATGGATGCTTTGTTCCATGGCTCCTGGATCTCTCCTCCTCCCAGGAGCCATGGAACAAAGCATCCATCCCCATGTGAGTTTACATTTATGTCATGCCAAGAAATTGTTATGCTACACTCAGCGGCGCCTGTTTTTACTTTCTGTTCGCCAGCGGGATTCTCGCTTCTGCCTGCCAGAGCTGCCCTGCGTGTTAGCACAGTGACATCACATTCTTCAGAAGTCCCTGACCATCCCAGCAGACTGTTGTTGTTTTCCATCATATTGGGGACCTTTTCCTTGGCACAAGCGCCCAACATATTTCCTTGTCTTGATCAGAAAATACAACGGAGGTGACGTTGCAAATAAAATTGCTTACTGCGCATGCACCATGGCCGCTATGCGTTTCAGTAGGTTTTTTTAATCTGAGAAAAGACGAAGGCGGCAGCGGACATCTTCTTACACCCGGCCAACTCTTCAATTGCACACTTATTTTAGCAGTTAACTCATCTTATATACTGAAATAGACCATTTCACCGCAAATAGACTATTTCACTATTTAATCAGTTTGGTGCTGAGCAGTGGGGGGTGTACCAAGATGGCCGTCGCCACCTTCTACCTGCAGGCTTGTTGCTGTATTTACTATAAAACTAATAACAATTTATTAACAATAAAAATATCTGTATAAAAATAAATGTGGAATTGAAGAGTTGCCTGGGTGTAAGAGGATGTCTGCTGCCACCTTCCTGTTCTGTCAAGATTAAGAAACCTGTTGGAACGCATAGCCGCCATGTTGGAATGCATGGCACATGCACAGTAAGCATTTTTTGCTCAGAACGTCACTTCCGTTACATTTTCTGAAGGGTAGCAGTACTCTGACAGGACACCGGCCAGGCGGCCGCAGAGAGACTTGGCGAGCGGGTTCAAGGAGCAGCTGCTTTGGACATGTGGCCTGACACCCACCTAATGTGTGGCACCTGGGGCAGATCGCCCCCCCCCCCCCTCATTGGTACGCCACTGATCTGTAACAATTTGCAAAAAAACTGCGTCTTCTTTAAAGTATAAAGGCAAAGACAGAGCCGTATAAATCCTACAGAGGTGATGAAGCTGAAATGTCAGGCTGTACAAGGTTTTGTCCTTTCTGCTGCAGAGGTTCCTCTGTCTTTGGCAGAAGTGAAAGTGATCTAGAAGGTTATTGATTAGATGAAAAGAATGGCCACTTACTGCCAACAATTCCCCCGAGAGCTTTAATCCTTAATGCTTTTACAATTTTATGGCCGGTGTTTTCTTTCACCAATGTTTAAGATTTTGTTTTAACAAAATGTACTGTAAATATACTATTAAGAATAAAAAATTGTGGTAATTGGGTGCTCCAATAAAGGGAGTTGAAAAAAAACAGAGATGTATAGTAACTAAGTAGAACTACTTCACTACTGTACTTAAGTACCGAAAGGTGGTATCTGTACTTTCCTGGAGTAGAATTTTTTTCTCCTACTTCCACTTTTACTTCACTACATTTTTTCAATGATTTCAATACTTCTACTCCAATATTTTTTGTTTGTGCTGCATAGTTACTCGTTACAATTATAAAAATTACCACTGCCAGAACAGTAGATGGCAGGATTCACGAAGCTCAAAACATGTGTATTATCAGCGCATACAAAAATAAATGCTACTGTATGTATAAATAAAAGCTGCATTTGAAATAATAAAAAACAATATGATGTTCAAACTTTTGACTTCTTTCTTTAATAACTACATAACACAGTACTGGTACTTTTACTTTCAGTACTTGAGTAGCAACATTTTTAAAAAAAACTACTTGCAATACTTAAGTAGAAAAAATGTTGAATACTTTAGTACTTCTACTCAAGTCACTTTTTGATCGAGCACTTCCACTTCTACTCAAGTATGGGTTTTGAGTACTTTATACAACTCTGAAAAAACCAGTGGGGTGTTGGCGCTTACAGGGTGTAAGAACAATTGTACTACAATAAGGGACAAAAAAGAGGGGGGGGGGGGAGACATAAAAATAGCAGGCACAGGGGGGAATAAAAGTTCATGTGCATGATCCAGGGGATGAAGGGCATTAAAAGGACTGCGTGAAAGTCCATCTGGGGGATCCAGAACAGTCCCAGGGATGGATGGTTGTTGCTCAGGGCAGGCTCTCTGGAAGAGTGAAGTCAGATCTGCATAGATATGAATGAAAGAAAGGGAGAGCGCCTCTGAGTGCAAACGAAATTTATTACAGCATTAAAATAATGTAGTAACTCACATGGAGGTAAGCATTACAGCATTATCCTGAATGTCAGTGGCTCCGTAGGTTCTTTAGGTGGTGATCCGCGGGGCCCAGTGTGTCCAGGGAGACAAAGCAGGGTGCCGGCTTGCTTCTGTCTTCCGCACTAGTGGGAGGTGAAGATCACGAGCCGAAGGCTGGTGGCATCTGACGTCAGGAGGAAGAAGGGCGGAAGGGGCATTTCGGAGCATGCTCTGAAATGCGTAGTGACGCCCCTTCTGGCCTTCTTCCTCCTGACGTCAGACGCCACCAGCCTCCGCCTCGTGGTCTCTACCTCCCGCCAGCCCAGAAGACAGAAGCAAGCCGGCCATCTGCTTTGTCTCCCTGGACACCCTGGGCCCCCGCGGATCACCGCCTAAAGAACCTATGGAGCCACTGACATTCAGGATAATGCTGTAACTGTTACCTTCATCGAGTTACTACATTTTTTTAATGCTGTAATAAATTTTGTTTGCACTCAGAGGCGCTCTCCCTTTCTTTCATTCAATAAAGGGAGTTGGTACCTGCGTGGGACTATTACTGTGTTCTATCAGAAAGGTGTCAGATGCAGCAGGAAGATCATTTAATTATTTGGCCTCAACACCAAACAATAAATCTGCCGGAACACCAATACACCTCACCAACCAAATAACACCATTCCTACCGTAAATCATGGAGGTGGTAATATCCTGTTATAGCGGGGGGGAGGGGGGGCGTCATCATTCTGCTATGGGGTGTTTCTATGCAGAAGGGACTGGAGCACCTGTCAGGATAGAAGGAAAAATGGATGGGGCAAAATACTGTTAAATTCCTGAGGAAAATCTGCTACCCTCTGCCAGAAAGTTGTCAATGGGAAGAAGGTTTACCTCCCAACATGACAATGACCTAAAGCACACCGCAACAATGAGCACACAGGTGTTGTAGAAGAAAAGGGTGAATGTCCTTGCATGGCCTAGTCAGAGCCCAGACTCAAACCCCATTGAAAATCTGTGGAATGTCTTGAAGATTGCGGTCCGCAAACGGTCACCATCAAATTTAACTGAACTTGAGCAGTTCTGCAAAGTGGACAAATATTGCAAAGTCTAGATGTGCAAAGTTAGTAGAGACAAATCCCAACAGACTAAAGGCAATTCAAGCAAAATGTGGTTCAACAAAATACTGAAACAAGGGGGTGATCCTTTTTCCAACTCAATTCTCTTTTTTATTTTTATTTATTTTTATTTATTTTTTTTCAGATAAGTTGGTGTTACAGTGCCTTGAAAAAGTATTCATAGCCCTTGAAATTTTCAAAATTTTGTCATGTTACAACCAAAAATGTAAATGTATTTTATTGGGACTTTATGTTATAGACTGACACAAAGTGGCACATAATTGTGAAGTGAAAGGAAAACAAATTTACAAATAAATATCTATAAAAGTGTGGCATGCATTTGTATTCACCCCCCTGAGTCAATACTTTGTAGAACCCCCTTTCCCTGCAATTACTGCTGCAAGTCTTTTTGGGGATGTCTCTACCAGCTTTGCAGATCTAGAGAGTGACATTTTTGCACATTCTTCTTTGCAAAATATCCCAAGCTCTGTCAGATTGGATGGAGATTGTCTGTGAACAGCAATTTTCAAGTCTTGCCACAGATACTCAATTGGATTTAGGTCTGAACTTTGACTGGGCAATTCTAACACATGGATATGCTTTGATCTAAACCATTCCATTGTAGCTCTGGCTGTATGTTTAGGGTCGTTGTCCTGCTGGAACTCTAATGGGTTTTCTTCTAAGATTGCCCTGTATTTGGCTCCATCCATCTTCCCATCAACCCTGACCAGCTTCCCTGTCCCTGCCGTAGAAAAGCATCCCCACAACATGATGCTGCCACCACCATGTTTCACAGTGGGGATGTTGTGTTAAGGGTGATGTGCAGTGTTCATTTTCCGCCACACATAGCATTTTGCTTTTAGGCCAAAAAGTTAAATTTTGGTCACAGCTGACCAGAGCACCTTCTTCCACATGTCATGTTTTCTGTGTCCCCCACATGGCTTCTCACAACCTGCAAACAGGACTTCTTATGGCTTTCTTTCAACAATGGCTTTCTTCTGGCCACTCTTCCATAAAGGGCAGATTTGTGGAGTGCACGGCTAATAGTTGTCCTGTGGACAGATTCTCCAACCTGAGCTGTGGATCTCTGCAGCTCCTCCAGAGTTTCCATGGGCCTCTTGGCTGCTTCTCTGATGAATGCTCTCCTTGCCCGTCCTGTCAGTTTAGGTGGGCGGCCATGTCTTGGTAGGGTTGCAGTTGTGCCATACTCTTTCTATTTTCGGATGATGGATTGAACATTGCTCCGTGAGATGTTCAAAGCTTGGGATGATTTTTTTTTAGATCATAACCCTGCTTTAAACTTCTCCACAACTTTATCCCAGACCTGTGTGGTGTGCTCCTTGGCCTTCATCATGCTGTTTGTTCACTAAGATTCTGTAACAAACCTCTGAGGGCTTCACAGAACAGCTGTATTTCATGCTGAGATTAAATTACACACAGGTGGACTCTATTTACTAATTAGGTGACTTCTGAAGGCAATTGGTTCCACTGGATTTTAGTTAAGGGTATCAGAGTAAAGGGGCTGAATACAAATGCACGCCACGCTTTTTAGATAATTATTTGTAAAAAAACCTGAAAACCATTTATCATTTTCCCTCCACGTCACAGTTATTTGTCCCCCCTTTGTGTTGGTCTATCACATTAAAACCCAATAAAAAACATTAACGTTTTTTGCTTGTAACATGACAAAATGTAGAAAATGTTAAGGGGTATGAATACTTTTTCAAGGCACTGTATATCTTTCACTTGGATGTTGTAAGTTGCACTGAGTAAATACAGCTGGATAAAACAAAAACTGTGTCTGTCTTCATTTTAGGCTGAAAAGCAACAAAATGTAATTATTTTAAGGGGGGTTGATTCTTTTCTATACCCACTGTAATCTTAGACATTCTTTTTAGGAACGAATGCAAAACTTCAGACCAGTGATACAAGTAGCTCAGTCGAACGGATGATAAATACCTCCCAGCTAGCCTCCCTGACAACAGAAAATGAAATAGAAAGCATAATGCGTATTACTTCTCCAGGATGTTGGTTTGTGAAATTGAATTACAGTATGCAGTCAGTTGGTTTTACACTAGATTGTGCTTGATGATATTAAATCAGAACTGTGGTCAAAACATGTATTTCTTTTATTTTGAACAGAGCAAAGGAGGGTTATCACCCGTGACAATTTTTTTTTGCCAACGGTGTCCCATTAGGGAGATTTCCTTTTACTTCCTGTTCTAAAACCATAAAAGGATGTGAGAAGAGATCCCTCCAATACGAGGAAATCCCTGGTTATCACCGGAAGTAGTGTCCCTATTGGAAGAATTCCCCTCTATTCCTGTTCTGTGGACAACTGAAAATGTGGAATTTTCTCTTGTTTTCTGTGACAAAGAGAGAGGGTGAATCTCCCTAATGGGGACACAGACAACAATGGGGATACTGTATTCTGGCAGCCGCTGATCGCTAGAGAATTTCCAACATGCCCCTTCATCAACTTCCGTTGACTCGAGCAGAGACACACACTGATCAAAATGAGTCTGGTCCCCGCTGAACTGGTCAAATTTCAGTGTATGGTGATGTAGAAAAGTAACAAAAGACCAGGCAATACATTTCTAAAAAAAAGAAGGGAGGTTTAATAACAGCTGCAGCAGGAAACAAAGCCTTTCTATAACAATTTTTGACCATAGAATTACATGTGGCATAACATGATTGGTTGTCAAAACATACGTCAATGTAATTACCATAAATAAAAATAATAATGTGTATCTGCAGGTCAGACACAGATGCCTGAAACTGTCTGACCTTTATACTAAGGGTCGACCATTTATTAGCAAGACCGATATATCGAGGGCCAATATGCACTTTCCCCGATATATGGGTATCGGCCCCGGAGGTTACCGATATTGCCGATATTACTGTATGTAATATTAGTGCATGTAAAATCCTAGCATCCACTTTATTAGTGTTTTATATAATGTCCAGTGTGTGTTTTTGTAATCTAATAGTGTGAAATACCTTCATTACATCGCCGCTTGGCCCTTCCGTGACCCCCCAGCTGTCAGTGGGGGAGGAGAGAAGGACAGCAGAGCGGGAGATTAGCTGAGCCGGGAGCGGAGATGTAAGAAAGGTATTTCACACTATTCTAATCTAATACCTGGCACTTCTGTGTACACTGCAGAGGGGAGGGGCTTCTGTGTACACTGCAGAGGGAGGGGCTTTTGTGTACACTGCAGAGGGGAGGGACTGAGATCCTCCTCTGACAGCTATGAGAGGAGAAAACAGCAGAGTGGGAGATTAGCGAGGAGAGCCCGGAGCAGCGATGTAATGAAGGTATTTCCCACTATTCTAATCTAATACCCGGAACTTCTGTGTACACTGCAGAGGGGAGGGGCTTCTGTGTACACTGCAGAGGGGAGGGGCTGAGACCTTCCTCTAACAGCTATGAGAGGAGAAAACAGCAGAGTGGGAGATAAGCGAGGAGAGCCCAGAGCAGCGATGTAATGAAGGTATTTCACACTATTCTAATCTAATACCCGGCACTTCTGTGTACAATGCAGAGGGGAGGGGCTGAGACCCTCCTCTAACAGCTATGAGAGGAGAAAACAGCAGAGTGGGAGATAAGCGAGGAGAGCCCGGAGCAGCGATGTAATGAAGCTATTTCACACTATTCTAATCTAATACCCAGCGCTTCTGTGTACACTGCAGAGGGGAGGGGCTTCTGTGTACACTGCAGAGGGGAGGGGCTGAGATCCTCCTCTGACAGCTATGAGAGGAGAGAACAGCAGAGTGGGAGATTAGCGAGGAGAGCCCAGAGCAGCGATGTAATGAAGGTATTTCACACTATTCTAATCTAATACCCGGCACTTCTGTGTACAATGCAGAGGGGAGGGGCTGAGACCCTCCTCTAACAGCTATGAGAGGAGAAAACAGCAGAGTGGGAGATAAGCGAGGAGAGCCCGGAGCAGAGATGTAATGAAGGTATTTCACACTATTCTAATTTAATACCCAGCGCTTCTGTGTACACTGCAGAGGGGAGGGGCTTCTGTGTACACTGCAGAGGGGAGGGGCTGAGATCCTCCTCTGACAGCTATGAGAGGAGAAAATAGCAAAGTGGGAGATAAGCGAGGAGAGCCCGGAGCAGCGGTGTAATGAAGGTATTTCCCACTATTCTATTACAAAAACACACACTGGATATATAATTGCCGGTTCACATTTGTGCGATCACAGAGATCGCATGTAATTCTGAGCGAAATTCCTAATATTACATGCAATCTCTGCGCGGTGTAAATTAAGCCATACAATTTGTATGGCTGAATTTTCACCGCAATCGCACTAAAACGCGCACACGACCCTTTTTTTGGTCCGCAGCAGAATCGGATCGCATGGTGGTTCACACTAGTGCGATCCGATTCTGTGTGAACTTACAGATCGCACTGCGATATGCGATCTGATCTGGGGGTGTCGTTAACTTTTAATTGACACCCCCAGCGTATCGCATAATGGCAGTGTGAACTGCCAGGGGTGCGGATACGATGCGGGAACACGCTGCATATTCGCAGCATTCCCGCATCGCACAAATGTGAACCGGCACTAAAACATTAATAAAGTTGATTCTAGGATTTTAATGACACTAAACTAAGTTCACACGGGATTCCTGGCAGGCAGGGAGGAAAGGGAATACCGCACATTGCACAGCACATTACAGCTAAAAGACCTACCCCACATGTTCAGTACCAGATTTGTGTCAAAAATTGTCTTTATGTTTCAAAACTATAAATGTACAAAATATCGGCCCATATCGGCCGATACCGATATGCAATGGCCAAAATATCGGTATCGACAACGAAAAACCGATATAGGTCGATCCCTACTTTATACTAGTAAACTTTCACCCAGTAAAATTGTGACTGTTTTATAAAAAAATACCAGTCTAAAGCAGAGAGGTCATCTAGAGTTAAACTTTTAGATATAGCTTTCTAGATTGTGAAATAATTTAGTATACATTACTAAAGATTAATAGCTATCGCTTTAATATTGAATGATAATTCCATTACTACTATGATAATAATAATAATATCTTAATATTTAATGATGATAATAATAATATTTATATTAATAACATATGGGTTAATATGAAATTCTACAACAATGGCTAACTTTAGGCTCCGTTCACATGTAGGCGTTTTGGGGCGTTTTTGGGGAGTTTTTCTGCTCTAGGATCAGCTCTCAAAACGCCCAACAAGACAAATCCTATTCATTTCAATGGCCCCTGTTCACATCTGAGCGTTTTGACGCTGTATACAAAACGCCCAACGCTCAAAAAAGTACATGAGCTTCTTTTTGGGCAGATTACAGGCGTTTTCCATTGATCTCTATTCAATCTAAAAACGCCTGCACAAAAATCGCGGTAAAAATCGCGGTAAAATCGCGGTAAAAAACGCGCGAAAAACGCTACGCTCAGGTGTGAATGTAGCCTTAGGGGTAACCAAGCAGAACCCAAAAAAACATCAAACAATATTTTTTTCCTGGATTTCCATGTTGAATTTTGGATTATTGGGACAAGATTTTCAGTGGGTACCTCTGGGCCAGTACCGGGATAAGGTCATCTAGAGCCCACGGCGAATATGCCAAACTGCGCCCCCCACCCTTCCCCAAGATTTATGAGCATTATGTGTCTGCAAAAATCCCCCCATAAAAACACTGACCACTAATCTGTAAGTTTATCCCCTTAGTATAAATTCTTCCCTCCCCCCTCAAAGTACAAATCCACCCCCTGCTGAAATCCCCCGTCCCAGCACAAATCTTCTGCCTCTAAAATTTCCGCTCCTAGTACACATCTTCTCCCCCCCCCCCTTCAAATTTCCCCTCCTAGCACCAATTCTCCCCAACCCCCCCCCCCCCCTTCCTAGCACAAATCTTCTTCCCCATCTCCCCTCACAACGCTAATCCCACTAAATCACCACTGTTAGCACTAACCCCCCCCCAAACTTCCCCTCCTAGAACAATACTTATCCCCCACATCACATGACACCACAGTGCCCCTCCTGCCCACCCCTTGTCCCAGCCCTGCTCTGGGCTATTGCACTTCAATGCTTTTCCCTTTACCTAACATTATTGATTTTTTTAAATTTCATGTTTAATGCAGAAGACTTTAAGGACATGGAGTGACACACGTCAATCAAGCTGAAAAAAATGGCAAGGACAAAAACCGATACTCATTACTTATTTCCCAAGAGCAAAACACTTTTATTACTGGATTTGTATTTTGATAATGCAGCTTAGGCTTTTTTGTAATATCAACCAATCATAAGACAATATGCAGCAGGCAGCCCATAGCAATCACATACAATTGAACAGAACCTGTGTTTGGGCTGGTATTCAACACAGGAATCAACTTTCTGAGAGGGACTGTCAGATTTCCGCACCTTTACTTTTTACAACGTACAGACATTTAGGAGTTAAATAAGCACTGAGGAAAAGAATAAAGATTAGACACAGGTTCAAAGAATTTTGGTCAAAGTGAATCTCTGGTTTGTGATTAGAATGGTTGGAACCTTCTTCGGGTTTTATTGGTATCCATATCCGTGTTAGGGAGTTTCTCATCACCTCCTGACCTGGTGACCCAACCTTCCCCAACTGTTTCTATTGCCTAGGTTCAAAGGATTTTGGTCAAAGTGAATCTCTGGTTTGTGATTAGAATGATTAGAATGGTTGGAAACCTTCTTCGGGTTTTATTGGTATCCATGTCTCTGTTAGGGAGTTTCTCATCACCTCAACCCATGTCCTCTGAGCCCAGGTCATTCTGACTCCCCCCCCCCCATCTCCAGCCTGTGTCACTGGTCATAACCTTTTAACCACTTAAGCCCCGGAGGATTTGGCTGCTCAAAGACCAGGCCCTATTTTGCGATTCGGCACTGCGTGACTGTAATGGACAATTGCGCGGTCGTGCGACGCTGTACTAAAATGAAATTGATGTCCTTTTTTTTCCACAAACAGAGCTTTCTTTTGGTGGTATTTGATCACCTGTGCGATTTTTACTTTTTGCGCTATAAACAAAAAAAGAGCAACAATTTTGAAAAAATAACAATATTTTTCACCTTTTTTTTTATACGAAATTCTCCAAAAAAAAAAATGTAAAAATCTAAATTTTTTAACATTTTAGACCAATTTGTTTTCTGCTACATATTTTTGGTAAAAAAAATCGCAATAAGTGTATTTTGATTTGTTTGCGCAAAAGTTATTGCGTTTACTAACTACGGAAAAGATTTATGTCATTTTTATTGTTTTTTTTTAACTAGTAATGGCGGCGATCTGCAATTTTTTTTGTGAGGGAATGCGACTTTGCGGCGGACAGATTGGACCCCTGACTGACATTTTTGACACTTTTGGGGGGACCAGTGACATTACTACAGTAATCAGTGCTATAAATATGCACTGTTACTGTAAAAATGACACTGGCAGGGAAGGGGTTAACTTTATTGGTGATCAAGGGGTTAAGTGTGTCCCTAGGGGTGTGATTCTAACTGTCAGGGGGCGTGGCTTGTTAGATCATCACAGAGACATACGATCCTACATAGCAGGATCGTATAGCCTCAGTGATGGATCTAAGGGAGAATGACAGATGGCTGTGTTTACATCAGCCGTCTGTCTTTCTCCCACTCATGAGAGAGATCGCGAGTGGCCGGCGGACATCGGAGCCGCTGGTCACACGCGCGGGGAAGGCAGGGAACGAGCAGGGGTGGGAGCGCGCCGCCGGGGGTGGGAGCGCGGCGGCGCGTGCTCGCCCCCTACAGGCTCGTGGGTGAGTGACGTACCCATACGTCACTTTGCCCAGGAGAGGCTGACTGCCGCAGTACATAGTCGTGCGGCAGTCGGCAAGTGGCTAAGCAAAACTAACATCTGCAAAAGCAGACACAGGGACTTTGTAGAATGTATGTACAGCAGACCAGGTCACAGCCTTTTGGATCTGAAACACAAAGGGCTGGTGATAAAAAAAAAAAAACTCCATGCCCTAGTGGAGTTGGGTTTAACGGGGGAAAAAAGGGATTTTAAATTGCAACTCATAAACCTGCACAATAACCCATCAAATCCACTTAGAAATGGTGGATCTGGAATCCAGAGAACCTTCTTATAGACCTTCCAGAATATACACAAAATAACTTTTTTAAAAGAAGCAGTGGCTGAAAGGTAAACACTGAGGACCTTCACCACATCCAGGCATTGGAGAGAGATCTCCTTGGCATGAACAGGACAGAAAGATAACAATATCCTCACTGAGGAGGAGGGCAGAGACCACTTTGGGTAAAAAGGAGATGTCTGGTCTAAAAACCACAATGCCAAGAAATTTTCCCAACTAGGTTAGAATGGGGGGTCTTCGTAGCACTGACAATTTTAGATTTAAGTGTCACGTTTGGAGGGGGACGTCAAACGGGGAGCAATATGTGTAACCCCTTGAATGGAAAAACGAACTGAAGGAAAATAATAACACAGAAGCTTTTAGACAGGGCGTATCCGATTCAGTAATCCCAACCATGCTTAAAGCAAGTCTTCTACGTTTCATAATAAATTGTGTGGGAAGTATTTTCACTGGTGTGAATCAATGAGGATTCCCCATGTGCCTTTCTCAAATATTTTGGTCTTTTTGTTTCCGATGTTTTTTATTGAGAATTTTCAGTTGAAAAAGTAGAACTCAACAAGTACATAGGCCTAAACATAGAGTACATTAGCTATGCATCAAAATACAAAAATAAAGTTTTTAAAATAAAGAAAAAGGAATATCATATGGTCAATATGAATTACGCTATGCACAGAACTCACAAAGGTCCGACCTGGTACACATCGAAAATATACCCTCTACTGCCCAATCGTATTTAAGTCTATCTGTCTTAAAAAAATGAAAAAAATTTTGTTTGGGTACAGCATTGCATGACTGTGCAATTGTCATTCAAAGTGCGACAACGCTGTAAGCTGGCCTGGGTAATAAGGGGGTGAAAATGCCCGGTAATTAAGTGAAGTGGGTAACCTATCAGCAAGTTTTTTTGAAGTGTGGGAGAAAACCAGAGTATCCGGAGGAAAACAACACATGCACAGGAAGAATATGCAAACTCCAGGCAGGTAGTGTCGTCTTTGGGATTCAAACCGAGGACCCTAGTGCTACTAGGTGAAAGTGCTAAGCACTTGGCCACTGTGCTGTGTTATGTGGATCCATATCAAGATATGCTATGTTTGCAGGAGCTGGTGCATTCATTACATATTAAATAAAAAAAAAAAAAAAATTAAATCCATAAGTGCAGCCTCATCAGTGCCGCCTCAGTGCAGCTTATCAGTGCAGCCTCATCAGTGCAGCTCATCAGTGCAGCCTCATCAGTGCAGCCTCATCATTGCCCAAAAGCGCAGCCTTATCAGTGCCCATAAGTGCAGCCTATCTGTGCCCATAGGTGCAGCTCATCTGTACCCATCAGTGTCCAAAAGTGCAGCCTCATCAGTGCAGCTTATCAGTGCCCATCAGTGCAGCTTATCAGTGGCCATAAGTGCCGCCTATCTGTGCCCATAAGGGCCCCCTATCTGTGCCCATAAGTCCTACCTATTTGTGCCCATAAGTGCAGCTTATCTCTGCCCTTAAGTGCCGCCTATCAGCTTAGCAATACCCATAAGTACAGCTTATCAGTGCCCATATGAGCCACCTATCTGCAGTGGCGACTCTAGGAACAATATATATATATACCACAGTCAAAACTGGGGGGCCACTTATAATTTTCACCACTATATAATACCACTGAAAAAAACCGAAATAAGTATATACTGTATATATATATATATATATATATATATATACTGTATATAAATAAGGTTACAAAATAAGAGAGTAATGCAGATGCAATGACACCTTTTTATAGTACTAACCTAACACTTAAAAGACAAGCTTTCAAGAGTTTTCCGTTCTTCCTCAGGTATTGCTTCAAACCTGAGTAAGAGGAAAACTCTTCAAAGTTTTTCTTTATAGTTTGAAGCAATTTCAGCAAAATTTTTCTGCAGTAATAACCCCTAGTATTGGTGCTTGTTTATGCAGTAATAGCTCCTAGTATTGGTGCTTGTTTATGCAGTAATAGCTCCTAGTACTGGTGCCAGTTTATGCAGTAATAACCCTTAGTATTGGTGCCAGTTTATGCAGTAATACCCCCTAGTATTGGTGCCAGTTTATGCAATAATAACCCTTAGTATTGGTGCCAGTTTACGCAGCAATAGCTCCTAGTACTAGTGCCAGTTTAGGCAGTAATAACCCCTAGTATTGGTTCCAGTCTATGCAGTAATAACCCCTAGTATTGGTGCCAGTTAACGCAGTAATAACCCCAAGTTTTAGTGCCAGTTTACGCAGTAATGACCCTTAGTATTGGTGCCAGTTTACGCAGTAATAGCCCCTAGTATTGGTGCTAGTTTATGCCGTAATAACCCCTAGTAATGGTAGCAGTTTATGCAGTAACAGCCCCTAGTACTGGTGCCAGTTTGCACAGTAATAGCCCCTAGTATTGGTGCCAGTTGTGCAGTAATAACCCCTAGTAATGGTGCCAGTTTATGCAGTAATAACCCCTAGTAATGGTGGGAGTTTTGCAGTAATAGCCCCTAGCATTTTTGCCAGTTTACACAGTAATAGCCCCTAGCATTGGTGCCAGTTTATGCAGTAATAACCCCTAGTATTGGTGGCAGTTTACGCAGTAATAAACCCTAGTATTGTTGGCAGTTTATGCAGTAATAGCTCCTAGTACTGGTGCCAGTTTACGCAGTAATAGCCCCAAGTATTGGTGCCAGTTTATGCAGTAATAGCTCCTAGTACTAATGCCAGTTTATGCAGTAATAGCCCCTAGTATTGGTGCCAGCTTACACAGCAATAGCCCCTAGTATTGGTGCCAGTTTACGCAGTAATAACCACTAGTTTTAGTGCCAGTTTATGTAGTAATAATCCCTAGTATTGGTGCCAGTTTACGCAGTAATAGCCCCTGCTATTTGTGCCAGTTTATGCAGTAACAACCCCTAGTAATGGTGCCAGTTTATGCTGTAATAATTCCTAGTAATGGTGGCAGTTTATGCAGTAATAGCCCCTAGTACTGGTGCCAGTTTACACAGTAATAGCCCCTAGTATTAGTGCCAGTTTACACAGTAATAGCCCCTAGTATTTGTGCAAGTTTACACGGTTATAACCCCTAGTAATGGTCAGTGAAAAACTGCGCAGTCAGTGAAAAACTGCTAGAAAAAAAGCTAGACAAAAGCTAGACAGTGGAATGGATTGGAGTAGAGTGGACACTAGTACTATACTACTCCATTTCAATACTCCCAGTTAAGTAGAACAATATTATAGTGCAGAAAGCATAGCATTTCAGTATATTCACCAGTTAAACAGCTTCTTTTCTTTTCATAAATTGCTGCCACTTCACTAAAAACACACTCACTTGGTACCGAGGAAGGAGGAGCAGAAAGGTATCTTCTAGCATGAGAAGCAAGGATTTTGTAGCGTGCCTCATTTTCTTTCCACCACTGAAGAGGATCACTTCTTCTGTCAATTACTGGTTCCTTCAAATAGAGATGAAGTTCATCATCCAGGCTCATTATTGCAGATTCAGAAGAATCCTCCACATAAGGCCCCAATAAAACACTGAACATGGCATCTATTTGACCACGATTAATTTCCTCTTCTGTCTGTTGTCTTTTTGGACATATTTCTTCTGAATCCTGCTCTTCCACATTAGAAACCTTCTCTTATTGACTTTTCTTTTCGTCAGGAACCTCCTGCACCTTCTGTTGAATATCTTCTGTCAGCCATTGTTTTGCCTTGGCCAATACATCATCAGAAGAGAAAGGATGGTTCTTGTATCGAGGATCCAAAAGACATGCAAGCACATTTTTATTCTCTTTATGCTTCTCAAAACGTTTGGCGAGGCTGTCCCTCATGGCCTACCCACATGTTTTAATGCCACGTGTATTGGGTCCTTCATTCTGTTGAAGCATCTTCAGCACTCTCACACATGGGATGACAGATCACACAGATGAGTCGTAATCACTCACCTCTAGTGTCACTCCCTCTATGGGGAGGAGGGTCTCAATAACATTGGCTACAATGTCCCACTGATCAGCAGTAGGACAAGGATGTCTTTAAAGTCCATATTCACCTGAATAAATGGTAAGAGCTTGCTTCTTCTCCAGCATTCTTTGCAGCATGTGAAGTGTTGAGTTCCATCGTGTTGGAACAGGCTGAATCAAGTTTTTTTTGGGTAGGCCAAGGTCTTCCTGAATGCACCTCAGTCACTGCTTGGCAAGGAGTGAATGGTGAAAATGGCCTGCACACTTCTTCAGCATGCTAATTATGTCAAGCAAAGCTCTCTGGGTTGACAGACAATCATTTACCACAAGTTGGAGGGTGTGTGCCATGCAACTGAGGTCTGACACTTCAGCAAGTCTCATTCCTTTCACCATGTTCGCTCCGCTGTATTGACGCACAAGCATCACTCGGTCTTTGGTGATTCCCCATTCTTCTAGCATGCCTAGAAACATTTCTCTAATGTACTCCCCAGTGTGGGATCCTTGCATCACTTTTGTATTCAACACCAAATGGCTTCTTGTCCATCCGCTGTCAATGAAGTGGCATGTAAGACTCATGATCAGTCAGTCGTGAATGAAAGTGAGTTGCCAGCATTCTCTGGTTTCAGCATAGCCTTTACTTTCTCAACGACCTTTTGGTGAATCTTTTCCAGCCTTTCAGTTCGATAAAATTTGTCATTCTTCAGTGTGTACCTTGGCTCAAGTATGGATATCAACCGCTTAAAGCGGAGTTCCAGGCACAGAAACATTTTTTCAGTGAACATACCCCCGGGACAGTGAGGGTTAGTACATTCCACAATGGCTAGCCTCTGATCTGTCCCGGTTCGCTCTTACCTGCAAGAAGAAATACTCACTTATAAAATTTCTTCTACAGCGTTGTCATCTCTGTTGTGGGCAGCTGAAGCCAGCGCGATCCTCTTCTGCGTCCTATTCCGCGTCTTCTTCTCCCAGAATGCGCCTTCACCGGCCCCTCTCGTCACTTCCGGTGCGGCGCCGCATTCCTACACAGCTTGCCCAGAAGCTGTTTAGCAGGGAATGCGGCGTCGCCCCAGAAGTGACGAGCGGGGCCGGTGCCGTCGCATTGATTCCTGGGAGCGATGACGTTCAGCTCCCAGGAATCATTGCAAACCGGAAGTGACGGCGCGGGCCGCGGCCACAGAGGGAGGAAGTGAAAAAAAGGTGAGTATTTCTTTCTACAGTTACGAGGTAAGTAAAAAAAAAAAATAACCCTAACTATCCAATTCCTTTACAGGTGAAGCACAGCAAGCGGATGGGCACAAAATCGATTAGGTCGATTTTGTGCCCGGAACTCCGCTTTAAATCCAGAGTCAGACACTATTGTAAATGGCTGGTTATCAGTGACCATTATCTCTGCGATTACTCTGTCCAGCAGCTGGGATCTTCCATCTGATTTTAGCCACCTGTTTTTATCTGTTATTGTTGCCTGGAATAGTAATGTTTCACGTTGTGATTAATTTTGTTTTTTCTGTGCTGCATGATACAATTCAACATGAGGAACTCTTAGATGGACCCAAAGATTTGAGGTATTTTTGGTTTTTGCAGTTATTGATCCCATGCTTACATTGTTTTTGCACGTGTTGCACACTGCTGCTGCTTTTCCTGGAGATGGAGATGAGAAATAGTCCCAGACCACACTTTTAATTTTTGTATCTGCATCCATCTCCATTGAAATTTGAAAGACACTAATGAAATTGAATATAGGCTTAAAAAAAACTGGCTGGCTGGCACCCTGTGGTGATGAGTGGCTGGCACCCTTTGGTGGGGGGCTGGCTGGCTGGCACCCTTTGGTGGGTGGCTGGCTGGCACCTGTGGTGGCTGGCTAGCACCCTGCGGTGGGTGGCTGGCACCCTGCGATGGGTGGCTGGCTGGCACCCTGTGGTGGGTGGGTGCCTGGCTGGCACCCTTTGGTGGCTGGCTGGCACCCTTTGGTGGGTGGCTGGCACCCTGTGTGGTGGGTGGCTGGCTGGAACAGGCCTAGGGCCTGTGGCTGGCTAGCTGGTACAGGCAGGGCCTGTGGCTAGCTGGCTGGTACAGGCCTGTGGGTGTGTGCAAGTGGCTGGCTGGCTGGCACCGGGCAGCTGTGGGTGGGTGGCCACGATGGCTGTGTTAAACACACTGTGCACTGTGAATGGTCACTGTACTGTATGATTGAGACAGAATCACTCACTGTCCGGACTGTGCAGAGACTCCAGTATGTGGCCGCGGCGGCTGTAAAACACACTGTGCGCACTGTGAGACTCCAAAACGAGGCTGGGGGAGGCGGCCTAAGGAGGCAGCTGAAGCTGTCCCAGACTCCCAGTGCGCAAAGGTGTTTGGCACAATATCGGTAACTGCCGGGGGCCGATTCTGATATATCGGCCCTCAATATATCGGTGTAGTCGATGATCGATCGATCCCTACTAATAACCCCTAGTATTGGTGCCAGTTTACGCAGTAAAAGCCCCTATTATTGGTGCCAGTTTACGCAGTAACAACCCCTAGTAATGGTACCAGTTTATGTAGTAATAACCCTTAGTAATGGTGCCAGTTTATGTCGTAATAACCCATAGTAATTGTGTCAGTTTATGCAATAATAGCCCCTAGTACTGGTGCCAGTATATGCAGTAATAACCCCTAGTAATGGTGACAGTTTATGCTGTAATAACCCCTAGTAATGGTGGCAGTTTATGCAATAATAGCCCCTAGTACTGGTACTAGTTTACGCAGCAATAGCCCCAAGTATTGGTGCCAGTTGTGCAGTAATAACCCCTAGCAATGGTGCCAGTTTACGCAGTAATAGCCCCTAGTAATGGTGGCAGTTTATGCAGTAATAGCCCCTAGTATTGGTGCCAGTTTACGCAGTAATAGCTCCTAGTATTGGTGCCAGTTTACGCAGTAATAGCCCCTAGTATTGGTGCCAGTTTACGCAGTAATAACCCCTAGTAATGGTGGCACTTTACGTAGTAATAACTCCTAGTGATGGTGGCAATTTATGCCGTAATAACCCCTAGTATTGGTACCAGTTTATGCAGTAATAACCTCTAGTATTGGTGCCAGTTTATGCAGTAATAACCCTTATTATCGGTGGCAGTTTATGCAGTAATAACCCCTAGTATTGGTGCCTGTTTACGCAGTAATAAAGCGTAGTATTGGTGCCAGTTTACCTAGTAATAAAGCCTTGTATTGATGCCATACTCTCAGCATGGAGGAGGTAGGGAAGAATAGTGAGACCTGCCAACCACAGTGATGAAAGTGTTAAGGCCAGCCACAAGTGTGGCGGCAGTCCTAACACTTTTATCAACTTCATGGGAGGCGTTTGAGATTTCCCCCAGGTCACCTAATGCGCTACAGTACAGCACACCTCTCCGTCCGGGATTCCTTCCCTCCACCACACACTATGGCTGCTATAGCGCACCTCTCCATCTGGGACTCATGCCCCTACAGCAGGGGTGCTCAACCATTTGAGGAACGAGGCCACTTTAGTGACTTGGTAACCGGGTCACAATGAGCGCAGAGAGCAGATGACAGGTCCATGTCCACTCAGCATATGCAGAACAGACATGAACACAGCCCGCTCTACTCTATGGGTCCTCCGATCTGATCCACCCAGACAGAAGGCGATAGATCCCCCTTCTGTTTTTTGTAAGTGGATCGGATTAGAGATAGGCGGTTGTAAACGGACACAAGTCTGTAAACATCTGCCGTTCTATAGAGGTGAATGGAGAGTCCGATTGGGTCCACCTGAAAAGAAGACAGGCGGATCCAATCGGACTGATCATGTGAAATAGGCCTAAGACTGACGATACATGTTCAATTTTCTTGTATAATTTTCTGTTAGATTTACCAAAAACCATATAATATGAGGTCAAAACTAAACAACACTTTCAATTGTATTCAATTAGCCAGGCCTACAGTCAGGTCCATAAATATTGGGACATCGACACAATTCTAATCTTTTTGGCTCTATACACCACCACAATGGATTTGAAATAAAACAAACAAGGTGTGCTTTAACTGCAGACTTTCAGCTTTAATTTGAGGGTATTTACATCCAAATCAGGTAAAAGGTGTAAGAATTACAACAGTTTGTATATGTGCCTCCCACTTTTTAAGGGACCAAAAGTAATGGGACAATTGGCTGCTCAGCTGTTTCATGGCTAGGTGTGTGTTATTCCCTCATTATCCCATTTACAAGGGGCAGATAAAAGGTCCAGAGTTCATTTCAAGTGTGCTATTTGCATTTGGAATCTGTTGCTGTCAACTCTCTATCTGAGATCCAAACAGCTGTTACTATCAGTGAAGCAAGCCATCATTAGGCTGAAAAAACAAAACAAACCTATCAGAGAGATAGCAAAAACATTAGGTGTGGCCAAATCAACTGTTTGGAACATCCTTAAAAAGAAAGAACGCACCGGTGAGCTCAGCAACACCAAAAGACCCGGAAGACCACAGAAAACAACTGTGGTGGATGGCCGAAGAATTCTTTCCCTGGTGAAGAAAACACCCTTCACAACAGTTGGCCAGATCAAGAAAATCTCCAGGAGGTAGGTGTATGTGTGTCAAAGTCAACAATCAAGAGAAGACTTCACCAGAGTGAATACAGAGGGTTCACCACAAGATGTAAACCATTAGTGAGCCTCCAAAACGGAAAGGCCAGATTAGAGTTTGCCAAACAACATCTAAAAAAGCCTTCACAGTTCTGGAACAACATCCTATGGACAGATGAGACCAAGATAAACTTGTACCAGAGTGATGGGAAGAGAAGAGTATGGTGAAGAAAAGGAACTGCTCATGATCCAAAGCATACCACCTCATCAGTGAAGCATGGTGGTGGTAGTGTCATGGCGTGGGCATGTATGGCTGCCAATGGAACTGGTTCTCTTGTATTTATTGATGATGTGACTGCTGACAAAAGCAGAAGGATGAATTCTGAAGTGTTTCGGACAATATTATCTGCTCATATTCAGCCAAATGCTTCAGAACTCATTGGACGGCGCTTCACAGTGCAGATGGACAATGACCCGAAGCATACTGTAAAAGCAACCAAAGAGTTTTTTAAGGGAAAGAAGTGGAATGTTATGCAATGGCCAAGTCAATCACCTGACCTGAATCCGAATGAGCATGCATTTCACTTGCTGAAGACAAAACTGAAGGGAAAATGCCCCAAGAACAAGCAGGAACTGAAGACAGTTGCGGTAGAGGCCTGGCAGAGCATCACCAGGGATAAAAACCCAACGTCTGGTGATGTCTATGCGTTCCAGACTTTAGGCTGTAATTGACTGCAAAGGATTTGCAACCAATTATTAAAAAGTGAAAGTTTGATTTATGATTGTTAATCTGTCCCATTACTTTTGGTCCCTTAAAAAGTGGGAAGCACATATACAAACTGTTGTAATTCGTACACCTTTCACCTGATTTGGATGTAATTACCCTCAAATTAAAGCTGAAAGTCTGCAGTTAAAGCACATCTTGTTTTTTTTTTTTCATTTCAAATCCATTGTGGTGGTGTATAGAGCCAAAAAGATTAGAATTGCATTGATGTCCCAATATTTATGGACCTGACTGTATGTACTACATAGTTGAAGGTAAATCTAAAGAAAATTGTACAGAAAATTGTATAATGTATGGCCAGCCTAATGGGCCATACACACTATAAGATTTTCTGAAGACTTTTTCCTTCAGATTCTGCCAGATTGCATACAAATTGAAAGTGTTTAGGTTTCACCTCATATTATCTGGTTTTGGTAAATCTAAAGGAAAAAGTCTTCAGAAAATCTTATAGTGTGTATGGTCCATTAGACTGCTTTTACACGGATCCACTGCGGTTTACCTGCACCTCAACTGACCTCAATCTTCCTCAGGATTCCTGCAGTTATCGCTGTTTGCTGCTGTCCCCCAGGTGGGTATGGCTGGTGGCTGCTGCTGGCTGTCCTCCAGGGCAGGTACTGCTGGCTGATACTGCTGTGCTTTAGCAGCCCTAATGTGTTTGACCTCCTTTTGTCTGCTTTTATACATCAGCTAAACTTTGTGTCCCACACTGTATTTCCTACATGCCGCTTTTTATTTTCTTTACTATCCTACTTAACTCTGTAGTGAGCCATGTTGGTTTTTTTATTCTATTACTGTTAAGCTTCATTCACATGGAAAAACAAAGCAGAGGGTGCAAAGGCCTAGTGCAATACCATCTTCATTTATTAAATTAAAACAAATGAGTGCACACTCACAAAATCCAGGAGACAGAAGGGTGAGCCAGAAGCAGTAATACTTAGGGTCCTCGTGTGTGACAAACTACCTCTGACGTGTTTTGAGGTTCATGCTCTGAGGAAGAGGGTACACCCCTCGAAACAAATTAGAAGGTAGTTTGTGACTCGTGAGGACCCTGAGTGTTACAGCTCCTATCTCACCCTTCTGGCTCCTGGGTTCTTTACCTATGCTTTTTTGAGTATGCACTCATTTGTTTTAATCTAATAATTGAAAATGGTAGTGCACTTGGCCTTTGCTCCCTTTGTTTTGTTTCAAGCTATCCCCTGATCTCGCAAGGGCAACCTTGGCCAAACATTCGCATCTTCACAGAGCTCTGATGATATCACCTCATATTACCTATCCAGCTTCTCAAGTACCCCAGAGCACTATGGTGGCAAAGTGTGATTTTCTTCATTCACACAGGCATAGCTATCAGTACACCTGTGCCAAGGACCATCTTTCCCCTCACAGAATGCACAGGTAGTCCTGGACACACCCGCTGCTCCCAATTTGGCAGCCATGTGGGTGCGTCGCTGAATGCAGACAGTTTGCATTTGGGGATATGCACCTGCACAACTGACAAACTGGGACCAGTGGCTGTATACAGGCTGGGTCCCAATAGACATGACTTGGTGTGCTTTCAAGCGGATGCATGGAACACCTGTGTATCCCATGTGGGAAAAGACGGGCCTTCACACGGGTGTACAGACAGGTATATCAGTGTGGATGAAACCTTACGAATATCCTTATGAATATAATCCAGTTGCCTCCAGAATGGTAGACTATAAAAGTGCCCACTGATTATTGACTCCTGTCATTTCACATCAACCTTTGTTACAAATTCACCCATTTTAGCAAAATTTGCCCTTTTGAAAACTCAAAACACTTCTAAAACAAAATCAAAAAGTTTTGGTTTTGTATAATGTTTGTTTTAATACCAAACCAAAGGCACTGGTGAATACTAGAATCCACATTTTCTCCCACCTCAAAATCAATCAATCCCCTAAAAAATTTTGGGAGAATATTGGACTTTGCTGGTACCCAGAGAGAGAAGTAAGAGAGAATAAAGCTACACTTTATTTTAGTAAAGAAAAATAATTTATATTACAAAAAATGTAAAAACATCAATAAAACCATGTATTTATGCCGTCATAGGACACTTTAACCACTTGCCGACCGCCGCACGACTATCTACGTCGGCGGTCAGCCCCTCACAGGCAAACTAACGTAGGGCTACGTTGCTTGCTTGTGAGGGTCTAGGGAGCGAGCGCGCGCCCCCGGAGGCGCGCTCCCGCTCCCGCGTGGTCACGGACCCCCCGCGCGTGTGACCAGCGGACCCGATGTCCGCCGGCCACTCGGCGATCGGCGGGGGAGAGGGAGAATGTCAGGCAGCTTGTGTAAACAAGCTGCCTGTCATTCTCCTCGCTGCAAAGACACTGATCACATGGATCTACTATGTAGATCCATTGATCAGTGTCCTTACAGCTGAAGCCACAGCCAATCACAGTAGAAAGCACGCCCCTAGGGACACACACAGCCCCTCCCTCCCAAATAAAGTTAACCCCTTCACTACCAGTGTATTTTTACAGTAACAGTGCATATATATAGCACTGATTACTGTAGAAATGTCACTGGTAACCCCAAAAGTGTCAAAAATGTCAGTCAAGGGTCCGATCTGTCCGCCGCAATGTTGCAGTACCGCAAAAAAAATTCGCAGATCGCCGCCATTACGCGTTAAAAAAAAAACAACAAAAATGACAAAAATCTTTCCCTTTGTTAGTAAACGCGATAACTTTTGCGCAAACCAATCAAAATACGCTTTTTGCGATTTTTTTTACCAAACATAGGTAGCATAAAACAAATTGGCCGAAAATGTTAAAAAATTTTGATTTTTACATTTTTTTGGGGGGGAATTTCATATAAAAAAATTTGAAAAATATTATTTTTGCAAAATTGACGCTCTTTTTTTGTTTATAGCGCGTGATCAAAAAATCGCACAGGTGATCAAATACCACCAAAAGAAAGCTCTGTTTGTGGGAAAAAAAGGACGCCAAATTCGTTTAGGTACAGCGTCGCACGACCGCGCAATTTTCCGTTAAAGTCACGCAGTGCCGAATCGCAAAATACCCCCTGGTCGGAATGGGGGTAAAATCTTCCGGGGCTTAAGTGGTTAAACCATATTGGAAAGCCAACAAGTCATTCAGTGGCAAAACTACCAGGGTCGCAGCAGTCGCCCATCCGTTCTGGCTGTACAACTGTGAGGGGCTGCCCATCCATTCGTTCCGCCGTGCAGGGAGTGTGGTTAGCCGCTGAGGGGAGGCTGAGTACTGGAGGCACCGGAGGCTGGAGTCCCGCCTATCCTCTCCAGAGAGAGAGAGAGAGAGAGAAGCCGTGTAGAGAGGCGGACACTGAAAAAAAAAATGTCAGCTGACACCAATAGGGTTAAGTAGGGGGAGGAGCTCTCCCCTCTGCAAGGAGACCCTATGATACAGAGGCATCCCTGGAGGCACGAGTCGTGAATGCTGAGGGGGAATCGACTGACTAAGTAAGTGAAAAACTGCTAGTGCAACTGATCCCAACCTCCACCACCTCTGCCTTCTACTGACTCCCCCCCACCTTCACCACCACAGATCTCATCCCTATTCCCCCCATCACCTCTACAACAGATAGAAATAAGAATGAGATCTGTGGTGGTGAGGATGGGTGGGAGGATGACACTACCGCTGCCACTAATCCCGCCCCCTCACCGCCTCCGCTGCCACTAATCCCACCCCCCTCACCACTACCGCTGCCACTAATCCCCACCCCCTCACTGCCTCCGCTACCACTAATCCCACCCCCCTCACAATCGCTGCCACTAATCCCACCCCCCCTCCACCACTGCTGCCACTAATCCCACCCCCTCACTGCCCCTGCTGATACCAATCCCACCCCCCACCACCACAACCATTGATCCCCACCCCCTCAATGCCTCCGCTACCACTAATCCCATCCCCCCACCACCACTGCTGCCACTAATCCCATCCCCCCCACCACTGATCCCACCCCCCTCATCAACGTTGCCCCTAATCCCACCCCCTTCACCACCACCGATCCTACCCTTCTCACCACCATCACTGCTGCCACTAATCCCACCCCCTTTACCACACCCACTGATCCCATCCCTTCGACACCACTGCTGCCACTCCTCCCATCCCCCCACCACAGCTGCCACTGATCCCATCCCATCCCACCACCAATGCTACCACTCATCCCATCCTTTCACCCCACCACTACCAATGCCACTGATTCCATCCCCCCACCACTACCACCCCCCACCACTGCTGCCACTGATGCCATCCCCCCCCACTATCATTGCCACTCATCCCACCCCCCCACCACTCATCCCATCTACCCCACCACCACTGCAATTCATCCCATTCTATCCTCCCCATCACTACCACCACCGCTGCAACTCATTCCAACCCCATGCTCCAGGGGGCCCATGCCTCACCCCTGTACACCTGGATAGAAGGGGGGGGCAGGGTGGCATATAGAGGAACCAATCCCCTCTCCGCTGCAGGAAGAAAATGGAGGGGATCAGTTCCTCTTTATGCTGCCCCTTCTATCCAGGTGTACAGGGGTGACGCATGGGGCTGGATCATCCCAGGGGTCAGGGGGGCCCTTCATGGTTTCTTGCACCGGGGCCCTGAAGGTTCTAGTTAAGCCTCTGATGTCATTGCTGTATAATTTAACAAGAGGTCGATGCATTTCGCATGGTCGCTTCTTCGGGACCTCTATCTCGACAGCAGAGAGAGTGGCGTATCATTCCATGAACGCTGCACAAAGATGGTGGTACAGCATATAGTACAGACCAAGCATGTCATATGGTGCAGAGGAGTGACATATGTGGTATACACAAGTGTGGTCTTATCTGTGGCTGGTGGACACACTGGTGTTGCAGACTGTGTGCAGGTGGATTAAAAAACGGAATTTTTGTAAAATCTTACCTGTAAAATTCCTTTCTCTGAGTCCTCCGACAGTCGCCGCCTCTTCATATTCGTCACATATGGGGTATTAGACTTTGCTCCGAAGGAGTAGCTAGGCAACAGAATATGTTAACAATAAAGCTTTAACATATCCCACCCTCAAGGGGTGGTCCCCTCAGTCAATACCCTCCTACTTCCTGCAACCATATCTCAGTTTTAGTGGAATAGCAGTAGAGTATACATTCAAACCCCAAAAGAGGGGCGGGGGTGGCGACTGTCGGAGGACTCAGAGAAAGGAATTTTTACAGGTAAGATTTTACAAAAATTCCGTTTTCTCTTACGTCCTCCGACAGTCGCCGCCTCTTCATATTCGTCACATATGGGGACGTCCCAAAGCAGTGCAAACATGAGGGGTGGGAAACGCATCCGCGCCGAAAGGCAACGCAGTCTCCACATCAAAGAAAGGAACCTTACCAAAGGAAGGAAACCAGCTGGGCAACAGCAAAAATAAGTGCTCAACAGGAGCAACAACCCAGGAAAAGACAAAAAACCCAGGGGATACAAAAAACAATCCCAACAGCCAGGAGTCCCCAACAAGGGACCCTAGGGAACAGCCGCACTAAGAACCTTGCGGCCAAAGGAAGCATCCGCCGATGCCTGAACATCTACTTTGTAGAATTTTGTGAAAGTGTGCACGGTCGACCAAGTCGCCGCCTTACACACCTGGGCTACAGAAGCCCCATGACGGCAGGCCCAAGACGTACTCAGAGATCTAGTAGAGTGCGCCTTCACAGGCACAGGGGGAACCTTCCCCTGCAAGGCATAGGCCTGTTCAATGGTCTGCCTGATCCATTTGGCGATGGTAGAGGCCGAAGCCGCCATGCCCTTCCGAGGACCCTCTGGAAGAACAAACAAGGAGTCCGTCTTACGAAAAGACTCAGTCGATTTAAGGTAAACCCTTATCGCCCGAACAACATCCAGAGAGTGCAATCTCACCTCCTTTGGATGTTTAGGCTTCGTGCACAACGAAGGCAAAACAATATCCTCGTTAAGATGGAATTCCGAAACTCGTTTCGGCAGAAAAGAAGGATTAGGTCGCAAGACCACCTTATCCAAATGAACAACCAGGTACGGAGACTTGCAGGACAAAGCCGCCAGTTCCGACACTCTGCGAGCCGAAGTGATCGCCACCAAAAAGGCGACCTTTTTGGACAACATAGACAACGAGATCTCCCTGATCTGTTCAAAAGGAGCACGTTGTAACACAGATAGAACGAGATTCAAGTCCCAAGGGGGCAAAGGATCCCTCCTAGGAGGAACCAGATGCCGCACACCCTGAATAAAGGTGCCAACCAAGGAGTTGGAAGCCACGGGACGTTGAAACAGAACGGCCAGCGCAGACACCTGACCCTTTATCGTAGCCAGCGCCAAACGCTGATCGACACCCGTCTGAAGGAAAGACAGCACACGGGAAACCGAGTACGTGCGGGGTGAAAACCCCCTGGACTCACACCAGGCAAAATAGGCCTTCCAAGTACGGTAATAAACCTTCCCCGAGGAAGACTTCCTCGCGTTGATCAAAGTATGAACGACCTCTGGAGAGAGACCCTTCTCCTTCAGGACCTCGGTCTCAACAGCCAGGCCGTCAAAGCCAGCGACTGTAAAGCAGGATGGTAAATCGGTCCTTGAGACAGTAGATCGTCTCGAAGAGGCAGACGCCAAGGGGCGTCGACCGCCAGATTCACGAGGTCTGCGTACCAGGACCGGCGAGGCCAGTCCGGTGCCACAAGAATCACCGTGCTGCGTTCCGAGTGTAACCTGCGAAGGAACCTGGACAGCAACTGAATCGGTGGAAACGCGTACATCAGCCTGTACTGATGCCACGGGGCCACTAACGCGTCCGACGCGTCTGCCCGAGGGTCGCGCGTCCTTGCCACGAACCTCTTCACCTTGTAGTTGAGGCGAGACGCGAACAGGTCCACATCTGGAAGACCCCACTTCGCGCACAACATCTGGAAGACAGCCGGGTGGAGAGACCATTCCCCCTGATGCAGGGTCTGGCGACTCAGATAGTCCGCCTGCCAGTTCTCCACTCCCGGAATGTGAACCGCCGTTATCGCCGGGACATGAGACTCGGCCCAAGATAGAATGTCGGCCACTTCTCGAGCCGCTCGGGCACTCCTGGTGCCCCCTTGGTGGTTGATGTAGGCCACCGCCGTGGCATTGTCCGTCTGCACCCGAACCGGGCAGCCCTGCAGCCGGTCCGTCCAGCGATGAAGACAGAGCCTTATCGCACGCAATTCCAGAATGTTGATCGGGAGGGAAGACTCCCCCTCCGACCAGGTCCCCTGGGCGGACAGAACGCCCAGAACACCACCCCAGCCCGACAGGCTGGCATCCGTGGTGATTACCGTCCACGAGATCGGACGAAACGACTTGCCCCCGGACACCAACGGGGACTGGAGCCACCACAGAAGGTTTTCCCTGGTGCGATGACTCAACGAGATCTGAAGATCCAGAGATTGAGGTCGCCCGTCCCACCTGGACAGGATCTCCGCTTGGAGACCCCGCGTGTGAAACTGCGCGAAAGGAATCGCCTCGAAGGCCGAGACCATCAATCCCAGACATCTCATACACGTCCGCAGAGACGAGTGCGGAACGTCCCTGAGGGACCCGACTTCCTCCTGAAGAGTCCTGAGTTTGTCTTCCGTCAGGAAGACCTTCGCCTGCACCGAGTCCAGTATCATTCCCAGATAGGGGAGACGAACCGACGGACTCAGTGTCGACTTTGGAACATTTATCGTCCAACCAAACTCCTGCAGAGTTTGCATTGTGACAGACAGGTCCTCCTCCAGACCCTGACTGGTCGCAGACCGAACCAGAATGTCGTCCAGATACCCCAGGACAGAAATGCCCTGGGCCCTCAATAATGCCAGAACCGGTGCAAGCACCTTGGTGAAGACCCGCGGAGCCGAGGCGAGACCAAAGGGCAACGCCACGAACTGGTAGTGATCCTCCGCAATGGCAAATCGAAGGTATCTCTGATGACCCTCGAATATGGGGATGTGAAGGTACGCATCCTTCAAATCGATAGAGGCCATGAATTCCCCCGGAACGAGGGCAGCCACTACCGAGCGCAGGGATTCCATGCGGAACTTGCGAACCCGCACAGAGCGGTTCGGATCCTTCAAGTCCAGAATCGGACGAACCTTGCCCTCCTTCCTGGGCACGGTGAACAGATTGGAATAAAACCCCCGAAATCTGTCCCGATGAGGCACCGGAACCACCACTCCCTGAGCCCTCAGGTCCCGCACCGCCAGGTGCAGATCCCGCAGGCGCTCTGGAGACAGTTGAAGATTTGAGGGAAAAAATCTGCTCTCCGGCCGAGAGAGAAACTCGATCTTGTAACCAGATCGAACGATTTCCAGAACCCATCTGTCCCGCACACGGGCCAACCAGGGCTGAAGAAAACCGAGCAAGCGTCCCCCCACCCCAAAACTGGGTGAGGGCGCCCCTTCAGGCCGAACTGTTATGGGCTGCAGGTCCGGATTGGCCGGACTTCTGTTTCCCAGACCAGGGCTTCTTCTGAGAGCCTTGGCCTTTGAACGGTTTGCCCTTGTAGTGCGGCCGAAAGGCACGAAAGGACCCCTGGGGGGGCCGAAAATTAGCATGCTTCTTCCCAGAAGCCCCCTTAGCCTTGGGGAAATGGGGCAAGAGAGTGCTCTTACCCCCGGTGATCCCCTTAATCAACACATCCAGGGACTCCCCAAAAAGGCGAGACCCATCATAAGGCAGATTGGCTAAGGTCTTACGGGAAGATTGGTCCACCGACCAACATTTCAACCAAACCAGGCGGCGAGACAACACCGCCACGCTGTGCACACGTGCAGCCAACGGAATCAGGTCCAGGTCCGCATCACACAGATACATGACACCCTGGTGGATCTGATCCACCATATCCAGGGTCGCCGCCGAGGCCGAATCGGCCACTAGGACGCGCCTAAGCATCTGCGTCCAACTTGCGATCGCCTGGGCCACCATGAGAGAAGCAAACAGAGCCTTAAGCATAGAACCCGTAACAGAATAAGTATGACGGGCAAGAGACTCCAGTCTCCTATCCGTGGCATCACGGAAAACAGGGGAACCCTCTGCAGGAATCGCAGTGGCTTTGTTCAAAACCGCAATTGCATGATCCACTGGTGGAGGCACACACCACCGTTCATCAGTGGCAGGCGAGAAAGGATAACGCAGCTTGAATTTACTTGGTACCGCAAAAGGCTTGCGCAGATCGCGCCATTGATCCTTAACAGCGCGCTGAAAATCAGCATTGCAGGGAAAAACCTGCGGCGTCCTGCGTTTCCTCTGCGTCCCATAAGCCGCCAAGGCAGCGGGGGGACACACTTCGTCCTGCAAACGTAGCGTCTGCTTAATGGAAGCAATCAACTCATCCATGATTGCAAGCTCTTCAGGCGAGCCAGGGGGAGAATTATCAACCCCCTCAACTTCAGCCTCTACCTCAGACCCCACTAGATCAAGAGAGGAGCGGGACCCCGATAAGGAGGTCCCTGCCAGAACAGCCCCATCACCTTCACCCTCAGAATCAGAGGACAGAGCAACTCTGGGCCGTTTAGTAGATTGAGCAGCCACCAGCATTTGCACCTGGGCAGCAAGGCCAGCCACAATAGTGGCTAAATCCCCCCCTGGGGGGGAAACAGCGGTCCCCTGGCTTTCCACCAATACTGTAGGAAACTTGCCCTCCTGAGAATCCATTGCCCCTGTAATGCCAGACAACCAAGGGTTAACTGCCCCCTTTTAGCAAGCGCGGCAAGCGCAGCTCACCGCACCACACTCAGGCACAATGAGACCCCCACAGGGAATATACAAACTGAATACAGGCAATGGATAGCAAGAACAGAAGGATAAAACCTGAGGAGACCCCGCTGCTGCTGCTGCCTCGATCGGTGTTCCTGGAAAGAGGAAGTGATGCTGCCAGGGCGCTCTATGTAAGCCTATGGAGGCTACAAGAAAATGGCCGCCGTGCATGTAAACCATGCGGCCGGAGCGGGCGCCGGTAAAATGGCGTCGTTTGGCGCCGAAAACGCCGCTCCACAGTGCATAAAAAACACACACATTACATCCCAATATAAGGATACATGTTAGATCGCCGCAGCGATCGCTGTATATGCCCAAACATGCCAAGAAAAAACATGCCCCACAGCACACAGCTTCTCACACTGCCCAGCCTGACACACACAGTGTCATACAGCTCCCCCCCCCCCCCTTGCAGCCCACAGCATGCAGCCGAGAGATAGGGAGACAAAGCAGTGTGATTAAAGGCAGGTTACACAGTCCCAGACTGAGACCCCCCCAGACAGACAGGTCCCCACATAAATACACTTACCTCACATGGCGTGGGGAACCCGCACAGGCGAACAAACCGCTGCACATGAGGCAGGGAGAGTCGCAATTCAAGACGCACACAATGGAGGTTAAGAAACCGCACAGCGTCCGGTGAGGTAGCCACCTCACCAATCATCCCTGCACCGAACAGGGATGGGTCGTTCACTGTGCCAGGAGCGTTACCTGGCTGAACGCTCGATGGCAGACTGGGAAGCCACTGACCCACGACCTGCGACCAGGGGGATCAGCCCGAGACCCAGTCCGCATGATCCTCTTCGTCCGAAGAACTAACTAATGCTGACAAAAATAACAGCTAAGTAAAGATAGAGAGAAAACTCAAACAAAATATTAAAAAGAAGAAAGAGTCTGGGACAGAAAGTCCCAGCACAGAGAGAGCCAGCCACTCCTGACAAGCTAGACATTAAAACTGAGATATGGTTGCAGGAAGTAGGAGGGTATTGACTGAGGGGACCACCCCTTGAGGGTGGGATATGTTAAAGCTTTATTGTTAACATATTCTGTTGCCTAGCTACTCCTTCGGAGCAAAGTCTAATACCCCATATGTGACGAATATGAAGAGGCGGCGACTGTCGGAGGACGTAAGAGAAACCTTGATTTGGCTTATGGGATGATTATCTCTATTTGAATCATAAAGCAAGAGGACTGGCTGGTTTCTTAGGAAGTGTAAATTACACTGTGGAGGAAACACATGGTCGGTCAATTTGGCTTGAACATGGACATTTAAGACAATATTTTTTACATCTTGTGTACCACCTTTTCCACGGCATCTACAGATCACATCACACTTGTGTATACCACATACAGTATGTAACTCCTCCGCTCCATATAACATACTTGGTCTGTACTATATGCTGCACCACCATTTTTAAAACTCTCTGCTGTCAAGATAGAGGTCCTGAAGAAGCGACTATGCAAAATGCGTCGACCTCTGGTTAAACATATAGCAATAACATGTTGGCATTCCAATATGGCAAATAGTGTCCTATGACAGCATAAATATATGGTTTTATCAATGTTTTTATATTTTTTGTATTTTTAATAACAATTTTTTTATTTTTTACCAAAATAGGGTGTAGCAGTGTCTCGCTGGGTACCAGTAAAGTAAAATATTCAAAAAAAAAAAAAGAATTTAGTGCAATTTTCAAGGATGAGGTACCATCTCTGTAGCTTGAGCTCTTATTTGTAAATCAATCAATCCCCATTTATCAGTACCAGCTGTACAAATAGGATCTCCTCTGGTTGGGTTTCAGTGGCTTTTTTGAGAATCCCATTTCAATGCCCCGCAATTATCTCTGCTCTTGTATGTAAGTACAGTTTGGAAACCACAGTTAATGTCCAGCATGTTAAAGCATAATTAAAACCTCTCACTTTATTGTCATTTAAAGGTAGCGCCGTTACAACCTCCTTGCATTTATCTCACACTTTAACCCCTTGTGGGTTCGGTTGTTGGCAGCTTACACCTTCTCAATTGTTTAGGGTCTTTTACTCCATAGCGCTGGTCACCCCCATTTTTCTATTTATTGTCATTCAGTCTATCTCCTCATCAATCAACAGGTTATCGCAATTCTCAGAATCTGTATACACCAATTTCAGGTTTCACATAGTTCACTTGCTTTTTGAATAAACCACTTTAACCAGTTCAGGTCTGCCCCATAGCAGTTTTACTGCTACAGGGCAGCACCTGTGCGCCGGATCACATTTATATATATATTTATATATGTGATCCGACTCTTCCTGATTACACACAGCCTGAGCCACTGCATACTCGATGTTCGCCGGCATCCGCTTCTCATTAATTACAGAGGCAAAACAGCAGTCTGCCTATGTAAACAAGCAGATCGCTGTTCTGGCAGTAGGGAAGGCATGGATTCTGTGTTCCTGCAAAGCAGGATCCCCAAAAAGTGTCAGTTCGTGTTCCAATTGTCCACCACAAAATCAGTGTCCCGCGTATAACGCAGACAGTAATTATTATGGCTGCTCTGTGTCCCGTGATGTACGATAAAGAAAATTAGAGAGCTACTATTTTAAATCTGCCCAGGGTTCAGCTTTAGGTATTACTTTTAAGCGTGAGATTGAGTGGTTAAAAGCTAACTCCACCTTTTGCACCATGTTATACCTGCACAGCTGCACCATTTATTCTGTGAGTGAATGGACTGCAAGATAATGCTATTATACCAATCACACATGTTCCTGGATCAGGCTCAGAAATAGTGGGTGCTGCAGCAACTTCCAGCTGGAAAGTGGAATAATCATAGATCAACGTTCATATTTTTGTGTACACCACAGATCACGAATGATTTAAAAAAAAAGCTTATTTTTATTGACAAAGAATCACATCACAGAAAAAAGTGTGACGTTTCTGAGCCGCACAGGACCCCTTCGTCAGGCATGCCTGAAGAAGGGGTTTTGCGCAGCTCCGAAAACGTTGCACTTTTCTTTCTGTGCTGTGAACCTTCTTAAACCACTTGCCGACTGCCGCACGACTATTTACGTCGGCAGTCAGCCCCTCACAGGCAGAGCGATGTAGGTCTACGTCGCTAGCCTGTGAGTATCAAGGGAGCGAGGAGGCGCGCTCCCGGACCCCCCCCCCACGCGTGTGGCCGGCGGACCCGATGTCCGCCGGTCACTCGCAATCGTCGGGTGGAGAGGGAGAAAGGCAGGTGGCTAATGTAAACAAAGCCGCCTGTCATTCTCCCATGTATGAATGGTGAACATAGGGTTCTACTATGTAGGACCGTTGATCACTGTTCATACACCACAAGCCACAGCCAATCACAGTTAGAATCACACCCCTAGGGACACACATAACCCCTCCCTCTCAAAAAAAAAAGTTAACCCCTTCACTGCCAGTGTCATTTTTACAGTAACAGTGCATATGTATAGCACTGAGTACTGCAGTAATGTCACTGGTAACCCCAAAAGTGTCAAAAATGTCAGTCAAGGGTCCGATCTGTCCGCCGCAATGTCGCAGTACCACAAAAAAAATGGATTTTTGTAAAATCTTACCGTAAAATCCTTTTCTCTTAGCTCATTGACAGACGTAGTCCTCGGTGATACAGCACCTTCGGGTTATGTTGCCTCCACAGGAGCAGGACTAGACAGGAAATTAAAAAGCTCTGGCCACACCCTAGGGGCAGTCCCAGAGGGTATATCCTCTCTCTCTCTGCCTCAGCAAATCAGTTACGTGAAAAAGCAGTCTTTAGAGATTTTAACCCAACCCAACTCAAAAAACAGAGGGGCGGGGACTACGTCTGTCAATGAGCTAAGAGAAAAGGATTTTACGGTAAGATTTTACAAAAATCAATTTTTCTCTAGCGCTCATTGACAGACGTAGTCCTCGGTGATACAGCACCTTCGGGACGTCCCAGAGCAGTATCACAAATGAGGGGTGGGAAAATGAAAATCAAATCCCAATCTAGAAGGCCCAACCGCTGCCAACTAGAAGTTTACAATGCTCATCCTTAATGATGAGACTCAACAAAAAAGAGAAAAAAATCTTTCTTTTTTTTTTTTTTTTTTTTTTCAAACAGAAAAAACCCTCGAGGTAGACCGCCGGTCTCCTCAAATTGCGGCCTGCAAAACCTTGCGGCCAAATGAGGCATCCGCCGATGCCGTCACATCAATTTTATAGAATTTTGTAAAGGTATGTACCGACGACCAGGTGGCCGCCTTACATACCTGGACAACTGACGCCTAATGGCGAAAGGCCCAGGAAGTACTGAGCGCTCAAGTGGAGTGCGCCCTAACAGGGAACGGAGGACTCTGACCCTTAATAGAATAAGCCTGTACCACCGTTTGTCTAATCCATTTGGCAATGGTCGCGGCAGATGCAGGCAAACCCTTTCTGGGGCCATCCGTGATCACAAAAAGTGAATCCGTCTTACAGAATGATTCCGTAGCCTTCAGGTATACCCTGATTGCCCGAACCACATCTAAGGAATGCAACGCATGTTCCCGATGATGCTTGGGCTGAGGACACAAGGAAGGTAGTACAATATCTTCATTCAGATGAAAATCTGAAACCACCTTAGGAAGAAAAGATGGCTTAGGATGAAGTACTACCTTATCCCTATGAATCACTAGGTATGGGGACTGGCATGATAATGCAGCCAGTTCTGACACCCTGCGAGCAGAAGTAATAGCCACCAAGAAGGCCACCTTCTGGGATAAAGTAAGCAAGGGAATCTCCCTGATGTTTTCAAAGGGAGGTTTCTGTAGAACCGACAAAACCAAATTAAGATCCCAGGGCGGTAAGGGCGCGCGGACTGGTGGAGCCAGGTGCCGCACCCCCTGGATGAAATTCCGCACCAAGGACTTGGTAGCTAAAGGCTTCTGAAAGAAGATTGCTAATGCTGAAACTTGACCCTTGATGGTGCTCAAGGCTAGCTTCTGCTCAACCCCTTGTTGAAAAAAGGCCAATATTCGAGTCACCGAATAGGTACGTGGAGGAAATCCTAAAGATTCGCACCACGCAATATAAGTCTTCCATGTGTGATAATAGACCTTGCTGGAAGTCGCTTTCCTTGCTTTAATAAGGGTAGGAATAACTGAAGCTGACAAACCTCTGTCCTTCAGTACTTGGGTCTCAATGGCCAGGCCATTAAAACCAGCGACTGTAAAGCATGATGATAAATTGGTCCTTGAGACCACAGACACTCCCTGAGACGAAGTTCCCACGGAACGTCTGCGACTAGCATGTCCAAGTCGGCCAGGCCGGCTTGAGGAGGCCAGCCTAGAATTTCTAGGACCACTGGCGCTGATAGAATCTGAACCAGGCGTCCCTAGAGGTATCTGGCCCCGACCATCCGAGAAAGTCTGGTCGTTTTCTGTTCCCACACATTTATCAGATACCTGATTGCTATCAGGAAGGGTGATCTTTTCTGGTTGAACCTCAGGGACCGAAGTCACCCGACTAGAGGCTACTTGGCCTATCTGGTCAACCAGATCCGATTCCTGTGAGGTATAGGGACTAATCTTAGGAAAAGGTAAAGGAAAAGATCTATTCAGGGAACGGTAACTACCGCTTCCTGTAGTACTTAAATGTTGGAAGGGAAGAATCGCACCGGTAGTAGTGGTTGATGCTCGATCTAATGTCCTGAATACCGGTGAAAACGTCCCCCCACCCTGAAACCGGGTGGGGGCGCACCTTCAGGCTGTGTACTCCTTTGCTTCGGGTTTGGCTGGGTTGGTCCTCTGCTTGTCCGACCAGCCCTTCTTGAATCCTCCTGGAGGAGTCTTGCCTTTCCCGCTTGTACCAGCCGGGCGCCCTTTATGGGCGGTAAAGAAAGGTCCTCGCTTGTTGCGAGGTCCCTTAGCTTTAGCAGCCTGTGGCAAAAAAGTGCTCTTGCCCCCAGTGGCATCCTTGATGATTTCATCTAGGTTGGCCCCAAATAGACGATTCCCCTAAAAAGGGAGATTTGTCAAGGTCTTTTTGGAACCTAGGTCAGCTGACCAGCATTTTAACCACAGCACACGTCTGAGGATGACCGATGACATAGATGCATGCCCTAATAAGGGAGTAGTGTCCAAGGCTGCGTCACAGATAAACTGTAGCCCTTGTATAATCTGTTCCATCAAATCAGATGTCTCCTGGGGAATATCTTTTCCCCTAAGGTCTTGGCGTACCATACTCGCCCATTCCGTAAGTGTCTGGGAAACTAGACCAATAACAATTACTGGTCTAAATGCTGACCCTATCAGAGAGAAGATGGTGCGGGACTCTGCTTCCATCTTTCGATCCACCGGATCCTTAAAGGACGAAGTGTCCTCCACTGGGATAACCGTGGCTTTATTCAGCCTGGAAATAGGTGGATCCACCACTGGTGGTACCGTCCATTTCTTAATGATGGATTCCTCAAACGGATAGCGTCTAGCAATACGCTTGGAAATAGTAAAGGTACGTTTAGAATGCTCCCATTCTCCTTTAATCTGATTACCGAAACACTTGGGTACAGGAAAAACCTTCACCGTTTTGATGGGCTTATTAGTACCAAAAGGAATCTCTGTTTCAGTTGCCTCTGCCGGTAAAGCCTCAAGTTTTAAGGTTTCCTGCACTGCCACAACTAGTGCGTCCACCAATGCTTCTTCCTGAATTATAGCGGGAGAAGAAACGTCTTCCTCACTGTCTGAGGGGGCTTTACCTGAGACAACAGCCCTTGCAGAGGAACCTGCAACTGCAGTGACCATCTCTGAATCTGAGTCAGAGGTGTCAGATAGTATAGGGGTAGGCGGGGGTCGCTTCCTTGACCCCCGTCCCTGACAGGCCGCCTCCACCCGAGCCACCATAGACTCCAAAATTGCTGTAAATGACTCTACACTCTGTGCACCGGCGGGTCCCGTGGCCCCCTCGAGGGAAACAGGTGGGGGAATATGTGTGGCAGGGTCCATGATAATTCCAGTCACTTCCTGGATAATATAATTCAAAAATAAAAAACTTTTTTTTTTTTTTTTTTTTTTTCAGACCCCCAGCGCCACAAAAAGCCCCTTAGTGTTACCTGCTAGGGATCCCTATCGATCGAGAGAGAGAGAGATAGATAAACCTCCAGGCTCACCACTTGATGCTCAGAGTTTAACTGCAACAGGTTACAGCGCTGTCTTGACAAACAGGAAGTCTTTTGGCTGGCTGCCCAGGAAGAAAGGAGGCGGCTCCGCCCCTCTGCACGCCTTCCGGCGCCTCCCCTAGCTCCACGAGGTGTTTGGATCACCTCAAACATGGCCGCCCCCATGCTGGAGACACGAGGCTACGCCAAAATGGCGGCTCGTGCGATCCAGCAAAAAAAATGGCGGCGGCCTGTACTGAATAGCGGTGTGCTGCAGAGCACACAACACTCTCTCTGCATGGGGATTTGGCGTGGTTGGCGGTACCGGCCCTGGCGGACCGCATGGCCATTCGGGAGGCCTGCTAATAGCTGGAGATCTGATTAGGAAGGCAGTCTACATGTCCGTGGCTTCTGACTGGTAGGTAGCTTATATTTATCACCGTAAGATTCCCAGAATGCCACTGATTACAATCTTTTTAACATGTATACAATTAGATTGTTAGCTCCCAAACCAAGCCTCCTGGCTTTTTGCACATAAAATCACACTCAAAATAGGAGGATCTGTGTCATTTATAGGATAGAGAGGGACTCTATCTTACCATACAGAGAGGGGCCCGCGTTCACCACAAGACCCGTCAGGGGAAAAGGGGGAACATACTACTCACCATACCGGAACCAGGCGGGCACCAACTCCTGACAGTACCCCTCTCCACCGGGGCGGGAGGGCTGTCGACCGATATGGACGCCGTGACTCATGGTCTTTGGCGTTTCCGCGAGACGTTTAACTCGCGGGGTCAGTCCTTTAATGGGACTTTGTCGCGGCCGACCCAGCGCGGAGCTATGGCCTGCACGCGCTCGTAGGCTGAACTGGGGTGACCACTGGATCTCAACATCCAGCCCGTCGCCCAGTTCAGCTTTCTTGCTTGAAGATCTCACAGGAACACTGGAGAAAAAAAGCTGTCTAAAAAAATCTTTTAAGAAAAAAATCTTGCCAGGACCTAAGATCCCAGCAAGGTATCTAGGTCCTTACTCCTAACTAGACAGAAAATAACTGATTTGCTGAGGCAGAGAGAGAGAGGATATACCCTCTGGGACTGCCCCTAGGGTGTGGCCAGAGCTTTTTAATTTCCTGTCTAGTCCTGCTCCTGTGGAGGCAACATAACCCGAAGGTGCTGTATCACCGAGGACTACGTCTGTCAATGAGCGCTAGAGAAAAAAAGAATCGCAGATCACCGCCATTACGCGTTAAAAAAAAAAAAAAACAACAAAAATGACAAAAATCTTTCCCTTAGTTAGTAAACGCAATAACTTTTGCGCAAACCAATCAAAATACGCTTTTTGCGATTTTTTTTACCAAACATATGTAGCAGAAAACAAATTGGCCGAAAATGTTATAAAAATTAGATTTTTACATTTTTTGGGGGAAATTTCATATAAAAAAATGTGAAAAATATTGTTACTTTTGCAAAATTTACGCTCTTTTTTTGTTTATAGCGCAAAAAGTAAAAATCGCACAGGTGATCAAATATCACCAAAAGAAAGCTCTGTTTGTGGGGAAAAAAGGACGTCAAATTAGTTTAGGTACAGCGTCGCACGACCGCGCAATTGTCCGTTAAAGTCACGCAGTGCCGAATCGCAAAATAGGCCCTGGTCAGGAAGGGGGTAAAATCTTCCGGGGCTTAAGTGGTTGAAAAATAGTTTTTTTAAAAATGACATTGGTGTTCCATGGTGTACACGAAAATATGAAAGTTGAAATGAACTATAAGTCCCACAAAGAGCAGAGATTAGGCTTCAGGTACACTAGGAGCTCCTAAACTTGAGCTTAGGAGCTGTTTAGGTTTTTGCCAAAACTCCTAAACTAAAACTCCATAAAAGCCTGTATGTCCATGTACACATAGGCTTTTAGGAGCTGCTGCAGTTAAGGGAGCTTCAACCTCCGTCTCCTGATCTCCGAAGAACCGCATTCAGGATAGGAACGTTTTGACTGCCGGCTGCAAAATCAGGGTGCGATTTTGCTGCATTTTCCTGTGGCTATCAGTCAAAGTAAGCTATGTGTACATGAAGCCTAACCACACTCTTGGGGTGGCCATACACTATACAATTTTCTTATTCAATTTCCTTTAGATTTACCTTAAACTATGTAGTGCAAGGGCCTGCCTGACTGCATACAAATTGAAAGTGTTTAGGTTTGACCCTATATTAAATGGTTTTGGTAAATCTAAAGGAAAGTTGAACAAGAAAATTGTATAGTGTATGGCCAGCCTTAGTCTATTGACTCTTCCTCCAGCTCATTAAAGTCCATACCTCAGTGCTGATGGTGGCGTCTGCAGATGCCTGGCATAGTCCCCATGATCCACTGATCGCAGCTGTAATGCGTTCCAGACTGCTTTGCAAAAAATTAAATGCAGTTTTCCTGCAAATACATGTGCATTTATATATTTGTTTTAATCAAAAGGTGGACTTAGCCTTTAAGGTGATTGTAAACCCTTACATATACCCAGTGAAGTGACTGGCCTCAGGTGATACAAATCCTCCCACATACGTTGTACCTGTTTATCTGCAGTCTTAATCTCTTTACATCCATTCAAAGTGCAGAATTTATAAAGCTTGCCCAAGCTGTCAGAAAACAGGGCGGGGAGCTGCATTTACACTCTGTAGAGGGCAGCGAGCAGAGCTCTAAGAGTTGATTGGACAGAAGAGACACACCCCCCTTCACACAGGAACAAAGCTAAGGGTGTCAATCACAGGCTGTGTGCTGGAGCTTCCTCCCCTGTCACCTTTTATCTCTTGGTGTCAGGAAAACTGGTCAGAAGTGACTCATGCTGATAGAGGAAAAAAAGCAGCAGACAGATATGACAGTTTTATTAATGGAGACAAGTACACACTATAAAAAGATCTGCTCTGTCATGTTTCATGTCTGAAGTTTAGAACCACTTTAAATTTTGAAGGGTGGGTTAAAGTATAACTAAAGGCCGAATTCTGGATAAAGTTAATTTTTGGATAGAGTAGAGAGGGATTAGAACCCCTGCCAGTTTCTATTGCTGTCTCTGCCCCCATTAAGGAGATTCTTCCTATCTTTTTGTCTTGCTTATCATTATCATTGAAAGTGAAATGAAAGAAAACCCAAAATTTTGAGTTGTCCCCAGAAAAGTAATAGAGGGGAAATCTTCCAATGGGGACACATTTCTGGTGACCTGGGGGGTCCCTAAAGAATTCCCTTAATTTGCAGGGATTTCCTCTCACTCCCTGTTTGGATATGGGACAGGAAGTGAATGGAAATCTCTGCAAAGGGACAGATATGGCGGAAAAAAAAAAAATCTGACAGGGGTTATAACCCTTCTTTGCTCTATGCAAAATGAAAAAAGAGTTCTGCCTATAGTTCTACTTTAAAGAGGTTTCAAACCCCGAAAAAAAAAAAAAAATAACAACCTATAAGACAAAGGCATCATTATGAAATGCCTTCAAACAAAGCCCTGCAGCAGCGCCCGCACACCGCTGAGACAGCTAACATCATCCCCGGTGTTTCTTCTGGGTTCGCAGGCTCCGGTGCTGTGAGTGGCCGGAGCCACGATGACATCACTCCCGCATGACCCATTTGCGGCACGGGCTCTGCAGGTCCGGCACTATAAGCCGGACCGTCAGAGGGCATGCTTTGATTATGTCATGGGCTGCATGCACTCTGAATATCACCTAATCTGTGCAAGTTGAGGAGATATTCACAGTACCTACAGGTTTTATTATAGGTACAATTAAAAATTAAGACTTTACTTCCTCTTTAAGGATAAAACATCCATTTTCAGGGTTGGGGTTATGTGAGAAATTAGGAGAGTGAAAGCAAAATTATTTTTAAGCATTTTGTAAAACCTGGAAGACAATATAAACCTATAGCCCCAGCTGCATGTAGGTGTATGGCACAAGAAAGAAACGGTATATACATAACAAAAAGCATTTAAATAAAATACAGAAGAATAATTCCAGAAGACATTCTTTTTAAATGATATGCAAAAGGAGTGCTAGTACATTAACACAGGCTGCAGGCAATACTGGCGCTTTTATTTAAGGAACAAGCAGTCACCCGTCAGCACCAGATTAGTATAGTCAGACTAATGAAAGGTGATTTCTGATTGGTCAGTGTGGATAACAGTACTTCACACATTGTTCCTTGACTATTGTACAAAGCCCAGTCTTCCATGTTACCTGTGTAAGCGGCTATTGGGAAACAACTACAAACATCCAGTGCAATTGCTGTAAGTTGCCTGCTATTTGCTTTGATAGACAGAAGAGCTACTCTGAAATGATCTTCCTTTTATTACTAAGACTATTTACCCAACTTCAGAGCTAAGGCCAGACAACTGCCATCCCCAGTCCAAACAGAATGTCCGCTTTGGCCACAGAGTCTCGCTCATGCAAAGGTGGGTTTTTCAGGCTAAAAAGGTTGAAGACATGTTGTGGTGCCAAAATATAGACAAGACTTCCAAAGACAGGTTCACTTCAAAGGACAAGTGTCATTTCAGTACTAATCCTCTCTTTTCCTTATCCCTTTACCCGGAAAGAGTACCTAATTTGTTGATAACCAGGAGTTTCAGACAAGGGACCTCTAGCCTCTGTTCCTGCATTAGGTGCTCCTGGCCACTGCTAGAAGGAGCTAAATGGGGAAAATAGCCCTTGTACTGTGATGAGCAATCCATCTCTCATATTAAAAATATTAACCAAAAGTGATTAATGACGCAACGCATTGGACGGAGCTGGGTGACGTAGTTTCCAGTACGATCGGAAAGAGAAGTTAGGTGAACACGTTTCTCTGCAGACTACACTATTGTACAGGCTGATTTATGTGGTTTATCATGTTGAGTGCATGAACGTTTTAATAAAGGGTCAATTCGTTTTAAAATTTATTGCACCGCTGGCAATTTCTTTTTTGCCTGGGAGTGTCATTTTTGAGGTGGAGCAAAGAATGTAAATATCTTAAAAGGGGCCATCGCCATACTTCTTGAACATCTGGATCCGATCTGAAGAAAAGCAAATCTCACAGAATACCCTGAGTGGAGTATTCAAGCATTGTAGACCTATGGCTTGGGTTACACATGTCTTGCATGTCTATTTTCATGGCTGTTTTGTTCAGTGGTTCAGGTATGTTTTTGGTGTGATTCTGATGTGAATTTGCAAGGCTCAGGACTGAATTTCTGTCACAGCAGCGAATTTCGGTGCTGGCCAATACATAGTAGATGAAGAGCAAACCATGCTGAAATCCTGAACTGAATACTGAACACGTGTGCAATTCAGGAGTGTTCATATACTACTCAATGAGCCTGAAATTTTCACCTGAACCGCACTGCAGTGCTCAGAATTCTTTTTAATTAGCACTGCGGATGCACCGCATATATATGAACAGCTTCAATCAATCTTATTTCAAATGTCATGCACATCAGATGCGGCCCAAAACGCATCCAATTCGCATATATGTGAACCAAACCCTATAGGATATACAGTATATGGGTCCACTCATTGAGGTTAGTAGAGAGTGCACGGTGGTGGTTTATCCACTGATCACCTCTCTGGGATACTGCCTATCATATGAGGAGGAGTCACTGCGGTTAGGAGTTAACACTGAGCACATATTATATGGACTAAGGGCCAGTTCACACCACATACAGTCCAGTGTGTTTTTTCTTTTTGCATCAAAAATGTATAGAAAGGAGGTTATATAGTTTCCAATAGCACAGTTCACACCAGTGCCATCAGTTCCAGGGCATTTCCAGTTCCAGAAGAAAAAGTAGAACAAGCTGCATTTTGCCTACACTGGACTGTACTAGAATGCAGTAAAACACGGCAAAAATGCACCAGACTCTAGTACAGTGGGGAAACAAAACCATCTGGAATGCATCCAAAAACGCACCGGAATGAGTCAGAACCGCATTAAAAAAGCGCATGCAGAAACGCATCTAGAACAGATCTGGAGTGCGTTTTTGTGACGTGAACCAGCCCTCACTGTAGTTTTTGTGTTAAACAAAATGCACATTTTAGTAGGAGATGTATATTTTGTGTTAGTTTATTTTTAGCATTTTTTTCAGCATTTACCTTTCATTTGTTTATGCATTGTTTAAGAGCCGGTTCACACTGGGGTGACTTGTTAGGCGACCTGGTCGCCAGACAAGTCGCCTGCCATAGATTAGCACAGGACCCAATTAAAATAGGAGCGGCACAAGTCGCTCCGACTTAGAAAAAGGGTCCTGTACTACTTTGGGGCGACCTGGAGCGACCTGCATTGACTTCAATGATATGAAGTCCGTGCATGCCGCTCCGAGGTTGCGGTGCAAGCTGCGCACCGCGACTTCACAGGTCGCCCCGGCAAGTCGGGTCGCGCCTATGTGAACCGGCTCTAAAAGTGGGTGTTGTGATATAACACAATTCACGTAGTAAATAAATCCCTCTTAGATTGTAAGCTCTGTGCCTTGAAGTTTGGTACACGATAGGTTGTATTAAATAATATGGTCTATCACAGTTTTCACTGCTATAATAGGGGCAGCGCTACAATTTCGGTTAAAATTTTTATTTGGCGTGAAGGTACACAATATTAGTGTTAGCGGAAGCACCAATTAGTATAGGCGAGGGAATTGACAGTGCATATATATATATATATATATATATATATATGTTGTTGCTTTTTTGGGCCATCTCTCATATTCCCTTCAGCACCCTTTAGTGGTGGCTAGGAGTAGTTACTGCAGGAAAAAATAAAGTCAACACAACTTCCTGGCTGGGAGATCTAAGGTTTGAAACTCCTTGTTCTCATCAAAACTGGTTCTCCAAGTAACAGAGGTTTTGGAGTAGGCTGCAGAGATTGATAAGAATAAAACGACAAAACTATGAGATCATTGATCCGTTTAACCATAGATGGGAGCTCAAATTCTGAGAATTTGAAGACTGTCCACAAATGTTATTCAGTTCGACAATGTTTCTTCTTGAAGATCTAATGTAGACTATTCCTTTTGAGAGGAAACACACATAAATATCTATAAATGTCTCTACACAGGTTAAAAGAGCTTGTAGGCACCAGAGTCCAGAAACACTTTATCATTACAGGGTGGCACATTCATTTTGTACCAAAGCATTTAGCCGTGCAAAAGTCTGCAAATGAGGTAATCTGTCACTGGCCAGAGATAGTTATGTGTACAATACAGTGCACAGTGATTGCTGTGCACACACAATGCTATCCACAGCATGGATATTGCACTTGAAGTCTATAAAGAAAAAAATCATTCTCTTCTGAGGTACTATGGTAAGGAGTAGCAATCTCATAGTGTATTTCTATACAATTCCTCTCCATCGGTGCATTGGTTGGCTGATGAGAGCTTTGATCGCAGAGTACTGTGAAAATAACTACATCTGGCCAAAACAAAAACAAAACACACTGATATAGCAAAAGTCAGGGTGAAACGAGTGTAATGGGACAATGGATGGCTTGGCTTTTGCCCGTTTAGGACAATAAAGGATGATTATGGCCCCTGAGATGCTAGAGAAGGTGTAGATGAACTTAAACTAGCTTGTGGTTGGTGACGCCGTTGGTATCGATGCAGAGATCGTTGCTGGAGCAGTTGGTTGAATTGCACACATATTGGTCAACTGAGCACAAGCAGCTCCTAAGCATTCCCTCGGGCAGACCCTTCTTAAGACGCTCCATTTGTTCAACTTTGAATACATTTGGCTGTTCGGGATTCCAGTCGTAAATTCTGCAACAAGAAAATAAAACAAATTTAAATCATTTCAATACAAATACGCATTACTTTCATTTATCACAAGTGTCCAAAAGAGTCTGCTGTCCACAGATACCAACGCGATGCCGTTAATCTCCCCCCCCCCAAAGATCTGATTGGACAGCAGACTTTTCCTTTCAGGCACTATGAATAAATAAGAACATGTTTTTTTTGCCACAGCTTGACATGCAAAGCTGACCATACAAAGACAAATATTCAGTGATAGACGATAAATGCAAGCTACATCACTGGACTGTGAATGCAAACCCATCAGAGTTTGCATTGAGGAGTTGTCAAATTTCTGAAGGCTTATACAGAGATTGTTAGGCATGCTAGAAAAGTGCTTTGACCAATAGAGAGCTTCTATACCTAATGCCTATTTTATTGCTAAGGCGGGTCATACACTGTTTGAATTTCGGCCACTTCAGCAGGAACTTGCCGAGATTCGAACCATTAATGCAGGGTTTCTCAGCCAGGGTTCCTCCAGAGGTTGCCAGGGGTTCCTTGAGCAATGGACAATTTCTGCCTCTCAGATAAGTTCCCAATGACACCATTGTTCCTTTTAGCTATCTGTAAGGGGGTAATTCTTCCCAATGATGACAAGTGGAAGGCGCAGTCTTCCCACTGACTGTCACCCTAATGTGTCATGAGTTGCAGATTTTTAATTTTCAGCAGGAGTTCCCCGAGACCAGAAATGTATTTCAAGGGTTCCTGTGTGTTGAAAAAGGCTGTGTTAATGGGCAGGCTTAATGTATCAAGTTGATCAAACAACTTAGTACAAACAGCCTGCCAGAATCACTTGCGATTATGCAAAGCAGCTGCTATAGCCACTAGTGATAATCACTGTCTTCTCCTGGCGAGGACAGCTTCCCTGCCGGGAGAAAACAATTGCCGATTCCCGTCAGCACTGCCTGTGTTGATGGGGGGAATTGTGGGAATTTCTTTCCTGCTTTTGCGCCCTGTAAGGCCGGACTAATGCTGGCCAAACACTAGCAGAAAAATCGGTAGAAAATCTATAATGGCGATCATTCGCCCGATATTCTTATAGTTAATAGGTGACGAACGGTAACGGCTTTCAGCTTTCCGGCCTTAAAAAATAGTTTGAGAAATTGGAAATATTTTTGCTGATCTACCGACATTCTTGTGTGACTTTTCTTGCACAAGTTTCTTCTTGGGTTTCTGCGAATTGTCGGTAAGTGTTGCCATATGCTGCTTGACATAACTGTATGTGTATAAGATCGCATGTGTGTGATAACTGCAATGGATAATTTTGATAAATTCACATCACCAGACTTCCTGCCACAATTCATAGAAATGTACAGAGCCAACTCTCGTCTCTGGAAAGTCAAATCCAGAGAGTATTCCGACTGGAATAGGAAGAACGAGGCCTACCTCAAATTAGCGGACCTATGCACTGCCGTGTATGCAAAGGCTGATGTCTCCTATGTGAAAGAGAAAATTGCAAATCTGAGAACTGTTTATAAAAAGGAGTTGAAGTAAGATCAGCGACTCCAAGCGTTACATAGTTTGTGAGGTTGAAAAAAGACCTCAGTCCATCCAGTTCAACCTAGGATGTGTGAGTGTGTTTGCTGTTAACCGTACATTGTATACCCCTTTATTTTTTGGTCTTTAAGGTGCCCATCTAATAGTTTTTTGAAACTATCGATGCTCCCTGCTGATATGACTGCTTGTGGAAGACAATTCCTTCCACATCCTTACTGCTCTGACAGTAAAGAACCCCCTATGTATTTTAAGGTTAAACCGTTTTTTCCTCTAGTTTTAGTGAGTGGCCACTAAGTGTCTTATTGTATTCCCTTTCCCTAAAAAGTTTGCTCCTTATGCTAGGGTCCTCACCAGTACAGTGTTTGTACATTAATATCATATCCCCTCTCAAGCGTCTCTTCTCCAAAGAGAATAAGCTCAATGCCTGTAGTCTTTCCTCATAGCCTATGCCCTCCATTCCCCTAATTATTTTTGTTGCTCTTCTCTGGACTCTCTCCAGTTCCAGCACATCCTTCCTGAGGACCGGTGCCCAGAACTGGACAGCATACTCCAGATGTGGCCGGACCAGAGTCTTGTAGAGTGGCAAAATAATTTCTTTATTTCTGGAGTGAATCCCCTTTTTTATACATGCCAGTATTTTGTTGGCTTTGCTTGCAGCGGCTTGGCATTGTATGCCACTGCCAAGCCTGTTGTCCACTAGTACCCCCAGGTCCTTTTCCATCTTAGATTCATCCAGAGGTTCCCCCCCTAGTGAGTAGCTTGCTTTCGTTTTTCTGACGCCCAAGTGCATTACTTTACATTTTTCAACATTAAACCTCATCTGCCATTTAGTGCCCACCCCGTTATTTTGTTCAGGTCTGCTTGTAAAGTTTCCACATCCTGCATAGAAGATATTGGCAAGCTTAACTTCGTATCATCCACAAATACCGAGATTGTGGTGGATATCCCCTCCTCTAGATCATTTATGAATAAATTAAACAGAATTGGTCCCAGGACAGAACCTTGGGAGACCCCACTTTCCACACCCGCCCAATCCGAGTACTCCCCATTTATCACCACCCTCTGGACTCTCCCCTGGAGCCAGTTCTCTATCCAGGTACTCACCCTATGTACCTTAGTTTGTACAGTAAGCGTTTGTGGGGGGACTGTGTCAAATGCCTTTCCAAAGTCCAGATACACCACATCTACAGACCTTCCTTTATCTAGGTGGCAACTCACTTCATCATAGAAGGTTAATAGATTGGTTTGGCAAGAACGATTTTTCATGAATCCATGCTGGTTAATACTTATAATACCGTTTTGATTACTAAAGTCTTGTATATAGTCCCTAACATCCCCTTCAAAATCTTGCAGACTACTGATGTTAGGCTGACCAGTCTATAGTTACCCGGGATATATCTCTGCCCTTTTTTAAATATTGGTACCATGTTGGCTTTTTTCCAATCAGCTGGCTTCATACCTGTCTGTAGACTATCCTTAAAGATCAAGAATAATGGTTTGGCTATCACCTGGCTGAGTTCCTTAAGTACCCTCGGGTGCAAGCCATCCGGTCCCGGTGATTTATGTTAAGTTTCTCTAGTTTAGTTCTAAGTCTATCTTCTGTTAACCATGGCGGCACTTCCTGAGGTGTATTATTTAATTTATCATTACAAGCTGGGTTAGCGTAGCCCCCCGATTCTTTTGTGAAGACTGAAGAGAAGAAATTATTTAACACTTTCGCCTTCTCTCTGTCCTCAGTGGCCATCTTCCCTTCCTCATCTTTTATGGGGCCAATGTGTTTTGGCCTCACTTTCTTACTATTTATATACTTAAAGAATTTCTTGGGTTTTTTTTTTTTTACTCTCTTCCGCTATAGGTCTCTCGTGTTCAATTTTGGCCGCCTTGATTTCGTTTTTACATCTCTTATTGCACTCTTTGTAATGCTTGAGGCACTGGTACTGATCAGGCGCTGGTACGGATGACATCTACGTACCACGCCTGTGGTATTTTGACAAAATCTCAGACTCCTGAATGAGCAGGAGGAATCAAGACCGTCGGTCAGCAGTCTGCAAATGGACCCATTACCCAGTACCCCTGAGTCAGTGGAAAGGAATGTGTCTGAGGAATCTGTCTTCAGTCAGGTAATATTCATGAACAGCATTGTATGTGTATACGGTGTATTTAATAAGTTATTTTAATAATACGTACACATTCTGAAATTTTCAAACATAATACTTTATTTTTTTATCTTAACATACATGTTCAGCTGGTTACCAATTTTTAAAGCCCAAAAAACAAACATTCGCATTCACATGTTTTTCTGCCACTCGACAGCACCAGGCCCAACAAAATATTGCATATATTCTATGCGATTTTGACGTGCTATCTGAGTGGAGAGGCGTAGTGGTACATGGTCTAGGTTCAAGAGTGCCTCACTGTCACTTCGCCAATCTCCTTGAATCACACTACCGCCAAATGTGTCTTCTCTATCCAGCATGGCTTGTGTCATGTAGGTGGAAGAACTGCGACGCAGAAAATTGTGCAAAACACAACAGTGCCCAATTTTGTCGATGTTTGAAGGGGAGACATTGACGGCAGTATGAAAAATGCGAAAACGATTGGCCATTATACCAAATGCATTTTCAACAACAAGTCTAGCTCTTGACAGTCTGTAATTGAAGATGCGTTGATCTGGGTTAAGGTTTTTCATGGGAAACGGTTTCATCACATTTTCTCCCAAACCAAACGCCTCATCTGCAACAAATACAAAATTGAGTCCATGTTCGGTCTCTTGTCTGGATGGAAGATTCAGTGACCCATTCCTCAACTGTTTGGCGAACTCTGTTTTCTCTATAACCCCTCCACCATCAGAGTTTCAAGCCCATTCTTCCCAATGTCTATGAAAATGAATTCATACTTGGCATTAACTATGGCCATTAACACTATACTGAAATAGCCCTTGTATTTGAAGTAGTATGATCCAGAGTTCGCTGGTGGGATAATCCGAACATGTTTCCCGTCAATGGCACCGCCACGGTTCGGGAAATTCCAATAGTCCTGGAATTGTTTTGCTGTTGCCAGCCACTGCTCCACTGTTGTGGGTAACTGTAACAAAAAAATAAGTTGTTAAAAGTTTGTACTTGATATTATGACTTATAATAACCTATTAATTTCTTCTGAACAACACTGGATCTATTCAACACTCCCATGGAAAGCGGGGAGCCTTGCACCTCAGCAGCAGTGGTGGAAACACCTTTCCGGGGAAAAAAAACGTCGCGCTGTGCATGACCACACTGCAGTGTTCCTAGATAAGGCATCAGCAGTGCTCAACAAACCGAGGGATGAATGCAATGACCTATGCGCATTTGCTGCCAAAAAAGAGAAGGATGTCTGAGGAGCAGAAGATCTTGCTGGAACCTCTGGTTCCTACAGTTACTTAATAAGGGCATCAAGGGTGAGCTAACACCCAGCACCTTCATAGGTGAGCGTACTGCAACACCAGCAGCGGACATGCATCACCTTCAGCAGTGGCGTGCACCTTGCCCCCCTCAAGAGCCACAAACCTGGGCACATGATTACAGCTACACATCGCTGTAATCCGTATTTATTGCAGTATTTATTTTTTATTATATATTTATATAATATATATATATTATATGTTTTTTTGGGTTATAAATTGATTCAGTTGGATCGTTATATTGGTTATATGTTTATGTTCTATTTTCAATAAAATGTTATATTTGCACTAAAAGCTGATGTGCTGTGCTTGAGTGTGCTCTTTACAGGTAGTGGTGGGCAAAATAATGGATAGGGGTTAAACTACACCAGAATAGACAGAATGTGCTTACCTTTAAATAAGCACGTTGCAGGACCTGCACTATAGCTCCACACGTTTCAGGAATGATACGTCCGAGAGACTGAGCCGATATTCCTGTGTTGAACTTCAAATCCTCATACCTCCTTCCAGTTGCTAGGAAACGCAGGGTTGCCATTAGCCATTGCTCTGCAGTGATGCTTTGTCTGAGCACTGTATCCTGCTTTGTTATCAGAGGTGATACTTGGTTCAATAGCAGCTGGAAGGATTCATCTGGCATTCGCAGATAGTTGCAGAAGTCATCAGGATTATCCTCCTTCAGGTCTCTCAGCAAGGGCATATGTGAATATTGGTCACGCTTCCTCAGCCATTGCTTGGTCCATTGACTTCTCTTCCTCTTCTTTGCATTTGCCTGTTCTATAGCAATTACTCCAAGCATTGCTATGGCAATGGTACTCTCATCCAGTTGATCCATTGTTAAAGTTTCAGGAAAGAAGGTTCTTCAACAAACACACCGATCGTTCCGGAAATGAGATTGAGTATAACCTGGAAGTTACATGTAAAGGTCACTTTCATGTCTTCATTTCCCTTCTTGTTTCACAAAAACGAACGATAAAATGGTTAATTTATGTTCATGGAGCATTTATCTTTCGACATTTGATCGTTCCATGATGGCAGTATCTATTGCCATTCTGATAAATCATTTGATTTTTAGAAAACTCGCACGGCCGATTTTTCTGCTAGTGTATGGCTACGATAAGTGTCACTTTTGTCTGCTGCTTTCTTCCTCTGCTATCAGCATGTGTCACTTCTGAAGTGCGCTGGGTACAGAGTGCAGAGTTCAGGAGTGCGCTGGGTACAGAGTGCAGAGTTCAGGAGTGCGCTGGGTGCAGAGCTCAGGAGTGCGCTGGGTGCAGAGCTCAGGAGTGCGCTGGGTGCAGAGCTCAGGAGTGCGCTGGGTGCAGAGTTCAGGAGTGCGCTGGGTGCAGAGTTCAGGAGTGCGCTGGGTGCAGAGTTCAGGAGTGCGCTGGGTGCAGAGTTCAGGAGTGCGCTGGGTGCAGAGTTCAGGAGTGCGCTGGGTGCAGAGTTCAGGAGTGCGCTGGGTACAGAGTTCAGGAGTGCGCTGGGTACAGAGTTCAGGAGTGCGCTGGGTACAGAGTTCAGGAGTGCGCTGGGTACAGAGTTCAGGAGTGCCCTGGGTACAGAGTTCAGGAGTGCGCTGGGTACAGAGTTCAGGAGTGCGCTGGGTACAGAGTTCAGGAGTGCGCTGGGTACAGAGTGCAGAGTTCAGGAGTGCGCTTGGTCCATTGACTTCTCTTCCTCTTCTTAGCATTTGCCTGTTCTATAGCAATTACTCCAAGCATTGCTATGGCAATGGTACTCTCATCCAGTTGATCCATTGTTAAAGTTTCAGGAAAGAAGGTTCTTCAACAAACACACCGATCGTTCCGGAAATGAGATTGAGTATAACCTGGAAGTTACATGTAAAGGTCACTTTCATGTCGTCATTTCCCTTCTTGTTTCACAAAAACGAACGATAAAATGGTTAATTTATGTTCATGGAGCATTTATCTTTCGACATTTGATCGTTCCATGATGGCAGTATCTATTGCCATTCTGATAAATCGTTTGATTTTTAGAAAACTCGCACGGCCGATTTTTCTGCTAGTGTATGGCTACCATAAGTGTCACTTTTGTCTGCTGCTTTCTTCCTCTGCTATCAGCATGTGTCACTTCTGAAGTGCGCTGGGTACAGAGTGCAGAGTTCAGGAGTGCGCTGGGTACAGAGTGCAGAGTTCCGGAGTGCGCTGGGTGCAGAGTTCAGGAGTGCGCTGGGTGCAGAGTTCAGGAGTGCGCTGGGTGCAGAGTGCAGAGTTCAGGAGTGCGCTGGGTACAGAGTGCAGAGTTCAGGAGTGCGCTGGGTACAGAGTGCAGAGTTCAGGAGTGCGCTGGGTACAGAGTGCAGAGTTCAGGAGTGCGCTGGGTGCAGAGTTCAGGAGTGCGCTGGGTGCAGAGTTCAGGAGTGCGCTGGGTACAGAGTTCAGGAGTGCGCTGGGTAAAGAGTTCAGGAGTGCGCTGGGTACAGAGTTCAGGAGTGCGCTGGGTACAGAGTTCAGGAGTGCGCTGGGTACAGAGTGCAGGAGTGCGCTGGGTACAGAGTGCAGGAGTGCGCTGGGTACAGAGTGCAGGAGTGCGCTGGGTACAGAGTGCAGGAGTGCGCTGGGTACAGAGTTCAGGAGTGCGCTGGGTACAGAGTTCAGGAGTGCGCTGGGTACAGAGTTCAGGAGTGCGCTGGGTACAGAGTTCAGGAGTGCGCTGGGTACAGAGTTCAGGAGTGCGCTGGGTGCGGAGTTCAGGAGTGCGCTGGGTGCGGAGTTCAGGAGTGCGCTGGGTGCGGAGTTCAGGAGTGCGCTGGGTGCGGAGTTCAGGAGTGCGCTGGGTGCGGAGTTCAGGAGTGCGCTGGGTTGCGTACAGAGTTTTGGCGTGCGGAGCTCAGGAGTGTGCTCTGCTCCCATCCTCCCACCTGCCTCCACAGCCCTCACCACCCCACCCCGGCACCCCCAAAAAACTCTCTCACATCTGTGCTTTCTCTTACCTTCCTATCTGTCCCAGCTCTGGTACAACCCCTGCCTGTGCATTGGGCAAAAAGCCCGCTCTCAGGGTGCAGCTCGCTGACAGAAAAAAACAAAACAAAAAAGGCACTGACACTAATAGCCAGCGCCGCTAGAGGGACTGAGGACTGAGGAGAGAGAGCAGGAGACTGGCCGGCCTGGCATGCGCTCAGCTCAATCAGCCGGCGCTGCTAGGACAGAGGGAGCGTGAGATGTCTCCTTGGAGACTGGCCGGCCGCTCAAACAAAGGCAGCGCCGGAGGATGTATTTGCTTGCGAGACGGTGACAAAGAGGTGGAAGGCAGCGGCCGCCACGCGGGCCGCATGAAAAGGCCTGGCGGGCCTTTTGTTTGCCACCCGTGCTCTACAGGCTTTGGAAGAATCCTGACAATTTTAGGATCCACCTAGATGCCTAGCCAGCAGCTGGCTCAGCCTCTCAGCATGCTGCTCCAGCCCCCTCTCCTGCCCTCCAGTGAGAACTGGAGGGAAAGTGCAGAGCCATGAATGCCTGTTTCTGCTCAGAGCAGACTGAGAACTGAGTAATCAGCAGTCAGTATGATCGTTCAGTTCTCAGGCTTAGAGCCAGCAGGGGACAGCTGCAGCATCAGACAGATGTTGCAGCATGTAGAGGAGTATATAGGTTTGATTTAAATTTTTTTTTTCAAAGCAGAGTTTAGTGCCACTTTAAGTTTATAGGCCAATTTCTTCAGAACAGCATTTTACATTTGTTAACCACTTTACCACCGGAGGATTTTCCTGCTAAAAGACCAGGGGTTATTTTGCGATTTTTTACTGCGTGACTTTAACGGACAATCGCGCGGTCGTGCGACGCTGTACCTAAACGAATTTCACGTCCTTTTTTTCCCACAAACAGAGCTTTCTTTTGGTGGTATTTGATCACCTGTGCGATTTTTTGATCATGCGCTATAAACAAAAAAAGAGCGTAATTTTTGCAAAAACAACAATATTTTTCACTTTTTTTTATATGAAATTCCCCCCAAAAAAAATGTAAAAATCAAAATTTTTTAAAATTTTCGGCCAATTTGTTTTACGCTACCTATGTTTGGTAAAAAAAAATCGCAAAAAGCGTATTTTGATTGGTTTGCGCAAAAGTTATCGCGTTTACTAACAAAGGGAAAGATTTTTGTCATTTTTGGTGTTTTTTTTTTTAACGAGTAATGGCGGCGATCTGCGATTTTTTTTGCGGTACTGCGACATTGCGGCGGACAGATCGGACCCTTGACTGACATTTTTGACACTTTTGGGGGTACCAGTGACATTACTGCAGTAATCAGTGCTATATATATGCACTGTTACTGCAAAAATGACACTGGCAGGGAAGGGGTTAACAGTATTAGACAGGGAGGGGTTAAGTGTGTCCTAGGGGCGTGATTCTAACTGTGCAGGGACAGGTCTACTAGTGTAAAAACAAAGATCAACAGTTCTACATAGTAGAACTGTTTGATCTTCACTTTTACACAGGGAGAACTGACAGGCGGCTTGTTTACATAAGCCGCTCTGTCTTTCTCCCGCTGTACCGGCGATCGTAGTGTGACCGGCGGACATCGGGTCCGCCAGTCACACTCCCGCACTCCTCCGTGAACGAGCCGAGGCGGGCGCGCACCCGCCCGCTATTGGCTCTGGAAGGAGTGACAGGCGAGCGACGTAGACCTACGTCACTCTGCCTGGCCGGGGCCGACTGCCGCAGTAAATATACTGTGCGCAGTCGGCAAGCGGTTAAATCTATGCCCCTAGACAGATTTTACCCTGTTCTCATACCAGCTATATGAAAGGTTTTAGAGGGTAGGATGTTAAAAATTTTGGAATGGCTTTCCGCAAAAAGCCCCAAGTCCAGGCCAACCAATTAAAAAAAAAAAAAAAAAAAACAACAATAAAAATGCACAAAAAGGTGTGCATGTATTTTTTTTTTTTTAAAGGTGAACTTACCCTCTCAATCACCTGAGAAAAGTGTTACATTAACAGCCTAAACATGGACACATTTGGGGCCATTAACATTACACAATCTAAAAATCTTTGCATTCACATCATTTTTCTTTAGAACAGCTATAATCTATTCAGTCTAGACAAGAGCTTGACAAATTTGCTTTAAATCTAGAAGCCAGCTAAAAATGTTAGGAGCTAGCCTATTTGTCGAGCCCTGTCATAGAAGGTCATCCCCGCGCTCACCGCAGGTGGCTCCCCTGATCCCTGCGCTCATCATGGGGGTTCCGCTGATACCCGTGCTCATCATGGGGGTTCCGCTGATACCCGTGCTCCAGAGGTGGGGGACTTGAGTCACATGACTTGACTTAAGTCAGACTTAAGTCACCAGTTTGAGGACTTGAGACTTGCTTGACTAAAATTAATAAAAGACTCGAATTGACTTTGACTTGGTATTCATGACTTGAGACTTGACTTTGACTTGAGACATATGACTCGAAATGACTTTACTTTTTTAAGTTATTAAATATTTGCATTTTCTCAGGATGTATTAAAGCAAAATGAATGTGCCTGTTATGTTTCTGACACCACAGTCACTTAAAACACCTCAGTGTGTTCTGATTTTTAGGACACTGGCTGTTTAACAATTGAAATACTTAACATGTTTTTAGTGATTGTGGTGTGGAAACATGACCGGACGAAGGATTTTGAGCTGTTTGGCCATTCAAAGTGTTTCTTTAATATTCCAAGAAAAACACTAAGCAGTTTTGTTAATGTTGAAAATAAAACAAAACCTTTCCTGACCACTGACTTATCTGATTTAAAGGTGAAAATTGGGGTAGATCAGTATTTTGACTTGATTTGTGACTTGACCAAAATAAAGGACTTGACTTGACTTCTAGCAGGGACTCGACTTGACTTGCTTTTTGCCACAGTAACTTGGGACTTGCTTGGGACTTGCACATGTGTGACTTACTCCCATGTCTGCTGTGCTCATCATGGGGGATGAGGAGATGATCCTGTACACACCAGTTCCAGCATTCCCACCTACAGCATATTCTGTCAGTACAGTTTTATGAAGGGGGGGGGGGGGTTGAGGAAGCAGCTGGGGCCCCTGAAAACTGTACTGTACACTGTCCATCCCGACCTCTGTATTCCCAGGGTGTGGGTGAGCCCTGACAGAGGATGGGAGAGATGCTCAGAGGGCTCAGCCCTGAATACATGCAGTACAAGTCAGAGCCTAGAGGAAGGAAGGAGCTCCCAGCACCGCATACACTGGGGGGCTGGGCTATCCCCTCCTCACACAGGAGCCTTGCACGTGTATCGCTATACAGGAGACAGGTCACTGTACTGGCAGATACTGACCGCCTTTCTCCGCTCTCCTCCTCCGTAGCCTTCCCGGTACCCCCCTTCCCACTTTCTCTTTCCGGAGTGACGGGCCAGAAATCTGGCTCTGGAACCGAACATCCTTGCTAGCTGCACCTGGAACTGAGGTGTGACAGAGCCCACCCAAACAAAAACAAAAAAGGGGGAGCAGCCTGCAATAAACAGTAGTAAGAGAAGAAAAAAAATTCCACGCTTGTGGGCAGAGAGATAATGGGTGTGACGTTCATGGTGCTGGCATGAGATAGGCTGAGGGATAGTGGCTTTAGGAAATACTCATGCCTGGTGCTAACAACCGAATGGACTGACAAAAGCTCAGGCCCCAAGACGCAATTTCTAGCCGCAATTGTGACCTGGCGCCTGGGATTTGTTGAGCCCTGGTCTACACCCACTGGTAACTGAAATTTATTAACAAACCAATTCTGAAACATGGCTGGAATATTACTTGCACTTTTAAGGACATCTACTGAGGTCTGCATAGTCTTCATTTAGACCAGTGGTCTCCAAACTGTGGCCCGGGGGCCGGATGTGGCCCTTTGCTCGCTTTTATCTGGCCTTTGGGGCACTCTTTTATTCACCGACGCAAACAATGGAACACAATTCCCCCTATCGGACACCAAAGGTGCACAATTCCTCCTAAAGACCCCAACTATGGGGTACAATTCCTCCCAATGACTCCAACAACGGGGCACTATTCTTCACAATGGGGCCAATGAAATTAATTATGGGGCAAAATTTCTCTCACAGACACTAAAGATGGGGCATTGTTTACTCGCCCTGATGCTGGGACATTTTCTACTACCAATGGCCACAGTTCAGCCCCCCAAAAGTCTGAAGGACAGTAAACTGGCCCTTGGTTTAGAAAGTTTGGAGACCCCCGATTTAGATAAAGCATTGCTGAATTATAAAGTGGGATTTAAAGCAATAAATCCCTCTTTTAGGACGCTTTCACATGGATGGCCAGTGGCTGCAAAAAACAGGTGGCTGAACCCCTAGAATCCTAGCATTACAGCCTGACAGGGCTGTACACATGCTGTGGTGGTGATGTTTTGTTTTGCGGCATCTTTAGCTCAGGCTGCAGAGTTTGACAGTCAGCCTTGCCCGTCAAACTTGCCCACTGGGATTAATGGGACAGCACAGCAAGCCAAACGCCACCGTGAATCGCTTTGCAGAGGGCAATAAGCTTACCAGGAGGAGAGCTGTGGATGACGGAGGCATGTAAACTGCTGACCATGGCAATCAGGGCACAGCAGCCATGATTGCCGTGGTAAGTACACATAGGGGGACACAGGAACTGGCAGGATCATACAGAATTTTAGAGCTTAGAGCGAGACAGATTCGACAGCACAAGCACTGTGCTGTTTAACCTGCTATAAGGTAACAGGATCTTTTTTTATGGTTACAATCACTTTAATGCTGGACAATAGGAAGAAGTGGACAATAGGAAGAAGTGAACTTTTTACTATATCCCCATTGTCCCGGTCTAAAATCATAAGAGCTTGGTAGTGTTCAATGCCTCTTGAAGAACTAGTCCAAATTTAGCCAAAAATGTCACATATGTACATCGGCATAATCAAGTTTTAAATCTGTGCAAACATATTAAAGTTAAAGCTTTGTGTGTATTGAGATTTGCCTAGCCAAGTTAGTTACGCAGATAAACCCAACAATGAGAATAATTAGTTGCTGACATTTTAACAATGGATTCCACCTTCCCTGCTTGTCCACGGTGTCATTTCCACCCCACCCCCCACCAGTAGTGTTGCAATACTTTCTATATGCAGAGCATCACCTGGTGGTAAAGCAAAGAATCTCTATTTACAGAAAACAAAGGAATGCTGGCCTGCGATGATGCGATAGGAGGGGAGGGAGGCGCACAAACATACTGGATTTTAAAACTTTTCTGCATTCCAAGCCGAGAGCTTTTTCTCTAAAACTGTAGTGAAACTGGTGACACATTAGATATAAAATTAGAAAATGAAACTGCACTTTAATCCACAATTGCTCAGTGATATAAGCAGCAACTCTACTGTGAAATATTTAACACAGATGAAATGTAAAAAAAGAGTCACGCTACAAAGTAGTGATATTCAAAAAATTAGGAAAATAAGAGTATCCATACAAATTTTCTCTATTTAGGGATAGCTTACACAAAGTAAAGTCCAAATGTAGAAAAGAAAAAAGTGAGAATCGTGCAAAGTTGGGGTGAAAAGCTATAATCCTCTTCATAAAATGTTCAAAAACAGTGAACCGCGATCATCACCATTGCAGCCTCCAAGACGTGATATCACTACCTTGTAAAAAGTGTGGGCTTACAGACTTCATAGGGCCCTCTAATTAAAGAGAGGTCAGCAGAGCCAAACAACCCGTCCAGGGAATTTCCCAGAGTTGTTCCTTCAAGGCCCGGAGTTTGGTAATGGTCATGTAAACATCATTTCCATGGGGTCATCATAAGAAATGGGTATAGCGTATTAAAACCCCTCACTGGCTGGCATACAGCAAAAACAACCCGCTATGACTTCAGCACCTCGCTGTGTCTTCCCGGAACTGCAGGATTGTTTTTGCTGTATGCCGGCCAGCGAGGATTTTTAAACATACTATACCTATTGTAATGATGTAAGCGCAAACCTTATTTTTAAAAAAAAATAAATAAATGTCGAGCTCGGTCTTTCATTCCTGTAATGACCCCACGGAGATGATATTGAGATAACCATTACAGCTAGGAATGTCTTCATATTCAACGATTCCCACTACCTCCAGGTGCAGGGAGTGGCGATGGGGACGAAATGTGCCCCATCGTACGCAAACCTGTACCTGGGGGGGTGGGAACGTGCTGTCTTCTATGGAGGGGACTCGTCTATGTACCTGTGCCACATTCTTGCGTGGCACAGGTACATGGACGACATCCTACTCATATGGACGGGCACCAAGGAGGAATTGGATTCCTTTATGGAAAGATTGGGAGAGAATACCTACAATTTGAAATTCACTATGGAATGTAGTCAATCTAAAGTCAATTTCCTGGATATATCAATCATGAAGGACACTGGGGGCAATTTGAGCACCGATTTATTTCGCAAATCGTCAGCAGCAAATACGGTTTTACATTCCTCGAGTGCACATCCACATAGTCTGAAAAAGAGTATACCTTATGGGCAATATCTCAGACTCAAGAGAAATTGCAGTAAAGAGGAGGACTATTATCGCCAAGCTAAATTATTGCAGCAGCGCTTTTTGGAAAGAGGGTATAGCAAAAAATGCTTGAAAAAAGCGTTCAATAAAACCAAACTTAGATCACGAGATTCCCTCTTATATGATCAAAGAAAACAAACTAAAAAGGAACCCACCCGTATCATCACACGCTACTCGAGCAGATACAAACAGGTTGAACAAATATTGGCACAGCATTGGCACCTGCTAAGGGACGACTCCATTGTGGCTAAATATATAGGTGAGAGACCACAGATCACGTATCGTAGAGCTAGGTCACTGAGGGACCATCTCACCCATAGCCATCTTTGGCCAGTGGCAATCGCCGAGGGAAATAACCCCAGAGGCAATACCAGATGTGGAGATTGCAATTTTTGCAGATGGATCTGGGTTGGAGAGAGCATTCGGTTGCCCAATGGCCAGAAATGGTCTCCACGAGAACTAATAAACTGCCGCACAGTAGGGGTGGTTTACTATATGAAATGTTCCCTATGTAGAGCTTTCTACATAGGGAAAACTAAAAGACCCTTTCACAATCGGATACGAGACTATGTATATGAGGTCAATACGGGTAAACTGGTGTCGGCCATTAGTAGGCATGTTGGCCTCTATCATGGTTACAACTTGGATTGTATGAGCTTCTTTGCCCTTGAACATGTTAAGGAATCACCAAGAGGGGGTGATATAGACAGGAGACTTTTACAGTTGGAAACACAGTGGATCTTCTTGCTTGATGCGACAAGGTCACCTGGGTTAAACGAATATATCAGTTACAAATGTTTTCTATAGAACTTGTTTTTCTGGATTCTGTCCTGTTTAACCCACTTTTGGGGTTTGCTATCCCGACCTACTATCCAAAGTATGTTTACTAGGATTTTTGCTTTTTAGTGAGGGTATTAACAGCAATGTGCTCTTAATAATGCCACATGGATATAAAAAAGATATATACTTTTTAAATAAATGTATATGTATTAATAGGTAACTAGTATACTTTGTTATCACGAGTCAATGTTTGGTCACACATCCAAGGGACTTTTGACAAAAATTATGCTGTAAGCTATCTTAGAGATATAATATGTAGACAGTGATATATGCGTCTGAAGCTGTCTGCTATTCATTTTTTTTATTTTTATTATATGCTCTCAGAATTAATGATTTATTTATATATTAACCCAAATAAGAAAAATCTCTGACTGCCTAAATTTTGAGGGTGTAAGATAAAATGGGACTTTCTGTCTAGTCACCTGGGCCATAAACTCGGTATCAAGCATAATTTTAGGATTTCCTTCTTTATCTAAAATATATAGTCTATTGATGACTTGATAAGAAAGTATCTGTGCCCTTTTATGCATGCTATAGCTTTATTTGACCACAAGGGACCGCTGGAGATCAATGATGTATGTCCCCGGGCATTATTAGCAGGTACTTCCGCCTTAGTGAATACTGAGATGTAAATCAATTTGGGTGATTTAGCCCCTATTGGGGCATCTCAGTCGGCCGACAGTACTCCCATGCATCTTGTGGTGGGACGTGGCGATTGCTCTTTCCCTTCACTCTCCCTCCCTCTCACCAACGGGGAGTTTTTATGGAGTGGATGGCATATCGCACGTCCCGCCATTACTGCGCATGTGCGGCTTTTTCGCGCATGCGCGGCAGCATCCTCTTGTCTGACGTTCTCCTGGCTTCTGGCCGGAGATGTCAGCAATCAGGGGGAAATGAGAGAAGGCTGGTGGCGGCTGCCGTTATGGCGCCAAACCCAGTCATTCAAATAGCCTGAGGATCTGTGACCACAGCGAGATTGCTGTGCAAGCGGACCAGACGGGCTTTAAAGTGAGTACATATATGTAGGGCTTTCTCTGTCCTCCTGAATGGATTATTCGGAGGTGAGAATGGGCACGTTTAACTAACATGCTTCCCTAACATTATCTCCTTTTAGAACTCTTATGTGTCGTTGGTTATTGGACTGGCTGGAATGACTTGCTACATGGGACATTCCTATCCACACTAGCAATCCCATTACCCTATGATAGTCTGAACTGGTAGGCTATACCCTTTTTTACATAATATTAAACGAGCAACCTCTGCTGGCACCATGTGGCCAATAGCAGTATTGTACTCAATGTTCTCTTTTTTCAAACTTGCAGGGACCTTCCAGTGACATTGCTGTCCTCAGAAGGATTGGGGTTCTGCTCTTTTCTGTGGATCAATTCATTTTGACCTAACTAACCCCGGCCATCTCTCTATATTTCCCCTTGCTATTTTGGGCAGCCATGGATTTAAACTTACTATAATTCTGGTGACATACATTAAGTCCTTCTGAGATATTTGGACTCCATCTGTGGATGATTCAATCTACAATCGTTTTTGGACGCCCCAGTGGCCCTTGTATCTATGTGACAACACTTTGAGTTGATTTGTGAGTATTTATATATATTATTGTAAATTCTGGGTGAATGCTTGGATATATAAACATGTGGAATTATCCTTTACATAATAGAAATCATATTTACGATTGATTTGATAGATGCATGTATTGCAAAAAGATTTTGTAAATGCAAGACAAAAAGTACATTATCTATAATATATTGATTTTCTTTTTTTGTATGTTTTTTGCATATCAGTACTAACAGCCCCATGAACCTCAACGAGTCTCTGGCACCTATTTTGCCCTGAAGAAGCCATTTGAGGCGAAATGCATTGGTAACCCGTACCCTGCACCACTATAGGCTAGCTTTATCTATATGTGGAGTTGGGTGTGAGTAAGGTGACCTATAGAGGCCCACACTTATGGTCTGGTTGATATGTGTTGGGGGTTGTATTTATGTTTATATGTTAATTGTCATTTTAATGTTTGTAATTTGAAATAAAGCGACTTTTTATAATAATATTGTCTTGCTATCCTTTGTCTCCAGGGACGGGAGTATACAGCACCGCTATAGCCCCAATTACTAGTTTTTCAACTAATTTTTTGCATAACCATTACAGCCTTAAACTCTGGTCCTCGAAGGAACACCTTTGGGAAATACCCTGGCGGGTTGTTTGGCCACAGGCTCTGCTGACCTTTAAAGCGGAGTTCCGGCCTCAAACACCTTCTTTAACTAAAAATACCCCTATAATACTAATCCATCGCCCTTTACAGAACCGCCATTTCATACTTACAAGGTGTACAGTATTGTATTTTAGTCAAAATCTTAGTTTTAAAAATGCTGTCTGGGCGCGGCCATCTTAGACGTGGGCATCTGAAGCCACAGTGTAATCTGCTGTGTCCTTCTTCCTGATTCCAGGGAGTGTTCTGGGAGTTCTTCCTGATTCCAGGGAGTGTTCTGGGAGTTCTTCCTGATTCCAGGGAGTGTTCTGGGAGTTCTTCCTGATTCCATGGAGTGTTCTTGGAGTTCTTCCCGATTCCAGCCTCCTGGGAGTGATGGCAAACAGCTCCCAGGATGCAATGCATAGACGGAAGTGATGTCAGTGACTGTGGCGACAGAGGGGGGGAGAAGGAGGAAGTACAATCAAAAATGCCCTGAAAATAAGGTAGGGGACCCCCGAAAAAAATTGAAAATGCCCAATTGTTGATCAGCATAGCAAGCACTCCAGGAATCACTAAAGTTGCAAAATAGGCCGGAACTCCACTTTAATTAGAAGGTCCTATGAAGTTGGTAAGCCTACACTCTTTATTAAGGTGGTGATGTCACGGCTTGGAGGCTGCAAAGGTGGCGATGAAGGTTCACTGTTTTTGAACACTTATGAAGAGGATTATAACTTTGCACAATTTTCACTTTTCTTTTCTGCATTTGTACCTTATGTTGTGTAAGCTACCCCTAAAAATACAGAAAATGTGTATGGACACCCTTATTTTGCTAATTTTTTTGAATATCACTACTTTGTAGCTCTTTTTTTACAATTTATTTTTAGATATAAACACTGCTTCCCAGACTTCTTTGCCCCTGGCAGTGAGGAAATCCAGAACGGTTAGTGGATTTTCCCACATCAATGGGTTAGCCCGACACGGTCTGCAGCAATGGGCAGAATCATCCACATCTAAAATGAGAAGCTAGCTTTCAAATTACACCAGAAAATAAATAACATTTTTCTTCCCCTTGTGCATTTGCTTTTGGTCATGCTTACTAAACTCTTCAACAAAGCCATGTGTTGAAGAGTTTAGAATTTGTGCAGTTGACAATTGATCAACCAGGTATGAGGGACGTTAACTCCCATCATAAAGGCCCATTTAAAAAGACAAAGTTTAGGTGCAAAAAAGTATAAGGGACCATACTTACATTTAATGAGACATGTCCCTTCTGCTGATGCTGGCTGTCTTAGTTGAAATCCAAAGTCCTCTGCTCCCCTGTCCCCAGCAACACCTCCCCTGTACTGTAGTAGTTAATACAAGCATGACTGAAGGAGTATAGGAGGCAGAGGACTTCTTATTTTCAACTAAAGGCTTGTACACACTTGACGAAAATCAGACGAGATATCCTTCGATTTTTCTCTCTCATGCTCAGCGTTTTTAGTTGACAGTGCATAAATGTTCACAAAATTTTTCGTCCGATTTTTTTTTTTTTGGGACATTTGTTCCTGGACTTCCGGGTCGTCAGCAACTTCCGATCATGTGCGGTCTTTCGTATCCGATTTTTCGCGGACGTACTGCATACACATTAAACGAAAATTGGTCGTCTGGGGACGGACGATAAAAATTTTGGTGTTTGTCCCCTTGTTTTTTTTTCGTGGAAAATGTCGCCATCGGCTGCTGAAAGTTGTGTACACACTAGCCGAAAATCGTACGATTTTACCTCGGATGGAAATTTTCGTCAGATTTTCTACTAGTGTGTACCCCACTTAAGACAGCCAGCACCAACACAAAGGACACTTCTCATTAAATCCAAGTACTGTACCTGGTGCGGATTCTTTTTTTTTTCTGTTTTGTTCCCCAAACATAGGCTTTAAGCTAGAACAGCTGTACACATAGCTCTTTTGTATTAGTATCAGACTATTTATAGCATTAGCAAGCAATACGCTTTGTTTCTGAGCATGCAACATGCGTATATAGATGATATATACATTGTGCACATTAACAGAGTTTACATTATTATGTTTTTCAATTTATTGTGGTCACTGCACACATTACTGAACCACATAAAAGCTGAACTCCAGGCAGATTTAAAAGCACCATTTATTCCAGAAATTCATTTGTTAAAAATATGAATATCAGAATACTGTGTAAGGCCCCTTTCACACTTGCGGACCGTTCAGATTCGCCTGTCAGTTTTTCAGGCGGATCTGAACGGATGCCCCATGCATCTCTATGGGGCATCAAATGTCAGCGGAGACATGTCCGCTGACATCCGATCCGATCCGGTCCGTCAAATCTGGACGGATGGAAACCCTATTTTCCATCCGTCCAGCGGATCGAATCGGATGGGCTTATGACAGGCAGTCCGTTCTCATCCGATTCCCCCATAGAGAACAGCTGGGACCTGACTGCTCCATCTCCGCACACAGAGCGGAGACAGAGCTGCCATCCGCCTGCTCAGCGGGGGATCGGCGGATCGATACCCCGCTGAGAAAAACAGAGTCCGCCGACAGACTACCTGTGTGAAAGGGGCCGAAGTGTCAACCTCAAACTGGAGATGGTAAAGAAGAATATAGTTGTCACCAGACAACTGAACATTCTTAAAGCGTATCCAAACCAAGTAACAAAAAATGGATATATTACAGCTCACCAGTCTTTAAATGTTGCTGTATTAGTCGTTCAACTTCTTCCTCCTTAAATATCAACTGGTGATCCTGCCAGTAACACACTTCCTGTCCAGGGGTAACAATACTTACTCACTGTACTGGAGGAGCAGCGTTGTCACATAAGGACAGGAAGTGCTTTAGGACTACAGGAGCCCCACCCATCTCCATAACCAAGGAGATGTGTTCTGTATTCACAGAAAGAAAATGGGTTCCTTGTAGCGTTCTGTCATATTGTGCTAGTATGCACCACTAATCGAAAAAGGACGAAATAAAATGTGTCCTTAAGACAGAAGAAAAAAAAATGTAATTGTATTCTGAGGGAACTGTCATTCATGAAGAAAAATGATGGAGGAAAAAAAAAAAACAGACTGAGCTCAACCTCAATTTGCAAAAGTGTGATGTATCCCTAATTGTATATACACAATATTGTAAAAAGTATTGGGACCCCTGCCTTTACACTTTAATGGCATCCCAGTCTTAGTCCGTAGGGTTCAATATTGAGTTGGCCCACCCTTTGCAGCTATAACAGCTTCAACTCTTCTGGGAAGGCTGTCCACAAGGTGTCTGTGGAAATGTTAGATCACTCTTCCAGAAGCACATTTTTGAGGTCAGGCACTGATGTTGTACGAGAAGGCCTAGACCTAATCATCCAACATCAGACCCAGCAAAATAGCCCGACACATGCAACAATTAAGAAAAAAAAATGTTGAACACCTATACCCGAGAACATACAAAAACCCACTAATAAAATCATAATTGGCCAATTATTATTATTTTGTGACTTAGTTCATGTAGACTGTGCCCCTCCACTGGGGCATATATACTTATGAACATTCTGAATTGCACAATTTTGTTCCCCTTTTTTGGGGGCGGAAGCTCACATAATTTCCCTGCCGCTGCCAGGTTTGGTTTTTAATAATTGGCCACATAGGATTTTATTAGTTAGATTAGGGTTTCTCAACCAGGGTTCCTCCTAAGGTTGCTAGGGGTTCCTTGAGAAATGGGCAATTTCTGCCTCTCAGATAAGTTTCCAATGACACCATTGTTCCTTTTATCTATCTTTAAGGGGGGTAATTCTTCCCAATGATGACAAGAGTAAGGAGCATTCTTCTTACTGACTGTCACACTAATGTATCATGAGTTGTAGATTTTTAATTTTTAGCAGGGGTTCCCCGAGACCAGAAATTTATTTCAGGGGCTCCTCTGTGTTGAAAAGGTTGAGAAAGGCTGGCCTAGATAGTGGATTTTTGTATTTTTTATGTTATAAAAGTGTTCGATAAAGTTATTTTCCTTAATTGTTACATGTGTCAGGCCATTTTGCCGAGTCACTTACATATATACAGTATATCAAATTGAGGATACATCACACTTTTGCATATTGAGGTTGAGCTCTGTCTGGTTTTTATAATGCATTTTGTTTTTAGTATGCACCACTAGCACATTATGACAGACTTACCTTTCAATTGACGCACCAAAACACACTGGAACAAACACGCATGCAGAAAAGCATTTGGAAAGCATCCGGACTGCATTTCTATGGTGTGAACTGGCCCTTAGTTAGAATTTAAAGCAGAACTAAACCCTCCTATACTTTTCAGCCAAGGAAGCTGCCATCTTAGGCCTCTGTTTTATCTTCAACTTCCATGATGCTGCAAATGTGATCATGACACCAGCCATTGGATGGTTTGACTGTTTGATTGAGAGCAGAAGCAATGTAATAGTTACATTCCCGGCATGTGCCAGAAATGTAACTGTTTTTTGAAACTGTTAAATTGATGGGTTAAAGCGGAGTTCCGCCCGCCCCCCCTCCAAAAATTAAAAGTCAGCAGCTACACATACTGTACACATACTGTAGCTGCTGACTTTTAATATTAGGACACCTTCCTGTCCTGGAGTCCAGTGATGTCGGAACCGCAGCCGATGTTTCCATCGGCTGTCGGTGCTCCCGCCGCCATTGCCAGTCAGGGAGCCCGGCCTTGCAGCTTCACAGGCGGGTCCCTACTGCGCATGCTCAAATCTCACTGCGCATTTGGGTTGGCTCGGCGGTGGAGAGTAGAAGGAGGATGAGAGGAGAATGGAAAAGGAGGAGGGTAGAAGGAGGATGAGCAAATGAGTGGAAGTTCCACATTTGGGTGGAAATCCGCTTTAAGTTCCACTTGCTGATCACCAAAAGTACATTTACTTTGACGTTCAATACTGTTGTTATGGCAGCAGCTAGCTGCCATAACCCTGGTATCATTTTGTCGTGTGGGTGATTCTGCGTCTAATCAAAGTGGTCTCAGCGGCAGATTCGCATAGGATGACTTTTAGAGGCAGCGGGAGAGTTGCCCCCTCCCACCGCTTGCCGGTCGTCCCTGAGCTTACCAGAGCCATTGGTAAGTCTGAGGCTGATCTGATCTCTCTGATGCCTGGGCAGGAAGTCCAGTGAGGGCAAGATAGCTTCCACTCAGCTCTATGCCCTTGGAGGACTGGAGCGACCTCTGACATCACTTCCGCCTCTCGGGCTTAAAGGGATTTTTTGTTAAAGTCACAGAAAGGCCTGATGGGCAAGTGTTTTTTTTTTTTTAATATCACTTTTCAGGAATCTTCAAACTATGGCCCTCCAGCTTTTGCAGAACTACATGGCATTGTAAAACATTCACAGACATGACTAAGCATGATGGGAATTGTAGTTCCTGAACAACTGGAGGCCATAGTTTGGAGACCCGGATTAGTTCAGCTTTTTACAGAACATGAAAAAGGTAAACTAACTCAATACACCATCCCATACCCCTAATCACTATTGCACTTTACTCCTTTCTTGATTCTGAAAAAATGCAGTACATATTCTGGAAGTGGTGTAGGATCACAGTGCTGTGCGGATAAATAGAGTAACCAGTTTCTATATTTGTATTTGGCTGATTGCCTGGAGTTTAGCTTCATCATTACTCATTTCAATAACTTGTGTTTCAGAAGTAAAAATAATGTGCTCATGCTTTTTAACAAACAGGCTTAAAATGTAATGATCATGACAACAACTCCACTGCTCTCTTACATATGAGCTGCTCATTAGGAGCAAATTCTGGGGAAAATGGAAAAAGAAATAGAAAGCAAGAGAAAAAAGGAGAGAAGACACTTGAAAATGTGTCATATAAACAAAGTAGCCATTTCCAATGTTCTGTGAAATCCTACAATTTCTGGAAAAGTTACTAAAACACAGCCTGGATCACTGACTACACCGTACTTACACTTAAAGTTCAGCCCAAGATACTTCTATATAAAAACAAAATGTGGCCTAAACCCAACTTCTGGGACTAAGTTTTAAGTATATTGCGAACCAATTTGTCCTTAGGACGAGGTGCCTCCACAACTAGTTCACCAACAGTAAAAACGTGTAAAGGAAGACCAGAAAGGTCACTTTTAAAAGTTGTATATGGAGAACCAACCACTGAACATCAATAACTAGAAAAGGCTTTATTGAAATAATTACCAATCATTACATCTTTAGAGGTCAAAATGACCATGACCTCCAAGCACCAAGTGAATTAAAAAAGTGGACAACGTTGTCACACACAAGCAGACAAGGACAGGGCCCCACACTCACTAATATGCACACCATATACACCAAAAGAGTCTATCTTCGAATACCGGACTATGCCTCGTTGATGTACCTTGGCCATGCACATCTCTGGCTAAGGTATATCGACGATGTATTGATGCTATGGGATGGCTCGAAAGATGAGCTAACCCAATTTATGGATGAGTTGAAACAGAATACAAGGAACATTCATCTAACTTATGTAGCGGATTCTCGAGAGATCTTCTTCCTGGACCTATCAATAAGGCTAGAAGATGCAAAACTCGTTACTAGGACCTTAAGGAAGAAAACAGCTGCCAATACTCTGCTTTATGCGAGGAGTCATCATCCAAGACCTTTGGTCCACAGTATCCCAGTTGGTCAGTTCCTAAGAATTATAAGGAACTGTTCCAATGATGATGACTACCAACGTGAAGCAGATGATTTATATAGAAGTTTCGGGGAAAGGGGTTACTCACACCGCACCCACAGAAGAGCTAAAAAAAAAAAAAAAGACCTCCTTAACCGCTTGCCGACCGCCGCACGACTATTTACTGCGGCGGTCAGCCCCTCACAGGCAGAGTGAAGTAGTACTACGTCGCTAGCCTGTGAGGGTCTAGGGAGCGAGCGCGCGCCCCCGGAGGCGCGGTCACGGACCCCCCCCCCCCCGCGCGTGACTGGCGGACCCGATGTCCGCCGGCCACTCGGCGATCGTCGGTGCAGAGGGAGAAAGGCAGGCGGCTAATGTAAACAAGCCGCCTGTCATTCTCCCCGGTGTAGGAATGGTGATCATGCGGTTTTACTATGTAGGACCGTTGATCACTGTTCCTACACCTCAAGCCACAGCCAATCACAGTTAGAATCACGCCCCTAGGGACACACATAACCCCATAGCTGAACCTGCGATCTGTCCCTGTGTCACTCAGTCACCTCCCCCCACACATGTCAGTAAGCACCAGGCATACATTAACCCCTCCCTCTCCAATAAAAGTTAACCCCTTCACTGCCAGTGCCATTTTACAGTAACAGTGCATATGTATAGCACCGATTACTGTAGAAATGTCACTGGTAACCCCAAAAGTGTCAAAAATGTCAGTCAAGGGTCCAATCTGTCCGCTGCAATGTCGCAGTACTGCAAAAAAAAAAACCGCAGATCGCCACCATTACGCGTAAAAAAAAAAAAACACAACAAAAATGACAAAAATCTTTCCCTTTGTTAGTAAACGCGATAACTTTTGCGCAAACCAATCAAAATACGCTTTTTGCAATTGTTTTTTACCAAACATATGTAGCATAAAACAAATTGGCCTAAAATGTTAAAAAATTTTGATTTTTACATTTTTTTGGGGGGAATTTCATATAAAAAAAAAAATGTGAAAAATATTGTTCATTTTTGCAAAATTGACGCTTTTTTTGTTTATAGCGCATGATCAAAAAAAAATCGCACAGGTGATCAAATACCACCAAAAGAAAGCTCTGTTTGTGGGAAAAAAAGGATGTCAAATTCGTTTAGGTACAGCGTCGCACGACCGCGCACTTGTCCGTTAAAGTCACGCAGTGCCTAATCGCAAAATAGGCCCTGGTCAGGAAGGGGGTAAAATCTTCCGGGGCTTAAGTGGTTAAACCCCGCACTGCCCCACCAGATATTCCTGAGGGTCCAGTGAGGATCACCACCAGGTATGGAGCCCAGTGGGAAGAAATTAATTGGACCACTGCACATACTTACACATACAAATGATTTGAAAGAGATAGTAGGCCCAAGACCACAAATGGTAGCAACAGGCAAGTAATCTAAACAATACACTGGTTCACGCTGAATTTTTGAGAACACAGAAAAGAAAAACTGAACTCCTGATCTTCCCGAATTGAAGGGCATGTACCCGTGTGGTCATTGTGGTATGTGCAGATATGTTGATCGTACAAATGTGTTCACTGACTGATGGTATGAATACATATTCGATTAAACAGTTTATTACCAGGGCTACTACAAAGGTACTGTACATTTTGGAGTGCCCCTGCAAGAAATTATATGTGGGTAAAACCAAACGCCAACTACGCATCAGATTCGGTGAAAACATATAAAAGTATTCAACAAAAATAACACCGATTGGATTACACTTTGCAGAGGTCCACAGGGGACAACCAAAGGGACTTTGAGTAAAGGAAGTTTTTGCCCTACATCTAACAAATAGAAAAAGGAGACTTCGATACACTACTCTTGAGGAAGAAAAAATCTTTATATCTAAATTTTTTTTTTTCTTAGACTGGGTGCTTTAGCACCAATGAAAGGAGTTTAAAGTGTACCGTGGTTGGTTCTCCATATACAACTTATTTTTAAAAAAGGTGACCTTTCTGGTCTTTCTTTACATGTTTTTACTGAAAGCTCAGCCTAAAACTAAAATCTCCTCGCAGCCACAATCCAAGACTAACCTATCAAACTCTGTAAAGAAGAAATTGCTATACACAACTTTTCCGAAGCCGCTCCGGTCACCAGCTGCAGATGCTGTGTGTAGAAGACAGCCGATAACAACTGGGTAATGAATGGGAAGTGACATCACCCATTGAGTTTCTATAGTGTTTCCATTGTCTCCTGCACCGTCTATACAGAGACGCCACCGCTGACCGGACCAGCTCCAGAAAAGGTATGTATAGCGATTTTTGCTTTAGAGGGTTAGATAGGTTAGTCTTAGAATGTGGCTGCCAGTGGATTTAGAAATTTTAATTTTAGACTGGACGTCTACTTTGAGGGCTGGTTCACACCAAAAAAAAAAAACGCACTTCAGATCTGTTCTGGATGAGTTTCTGCATACACATTTTTAAACGCATTTTTGGTGCGTTCCCTGGAACTGACCGTACTCGTGTGAACTTTGCCATTGGAAACCATATAACCTACTTTCCATGCTTTTTTGATGCAGAAAAAAAACAACACACTGGACTGCATGTGGTGTAAACTGGCCCCTAAGGCTGCATTCACGCCTGGGCGTTTCAAATCACGGGCGATGCGATTCTGCCCACGATTTTAAAATGCTCTGGTAAAATGCCAAATGTACATTTCAGATGCCATTCTTTTTAATGGCACCTAAAAATGCAGTGCGGTTCTGGCACGATAAATCACATTTCAATTGCGGCAAACCACAACGCATGAAGCTTGTCGCCGAAAATTAAGTTCAGGAGCTACATTTGGGCGACAAGCTTCACGTGATGCGGTTTGATCTGGTTGTAGAGCGATTTATCATGCAACAATAACAGCAGAACCGCACAATGCTTTTAGGTTCCTATTAAAATGAATAGTATCTGAAATGCGCATTCTGGGATTTGACATTTTATCGGAGTGTTTTGAAATCACAGGCAGAATGGCAGCGATTCTGCCCATGGTTCAAAAAGCTGAGGTGTGGATGCAGCCTTACTGGAAAAGAAAAGCAAATGTTCCATTAATATTTGTGTGCCAGATGTATTCCTACTGTTCATAATCAGAAATGTATTGACTGCTTACACTGTGCCAGATTTAGGAAAAAACCATTAGGGGAAACCATTTGTAAATCAGAGATGGACTCCAAAGTAAAGTGCTCTGGCTCAAATGTCCTCTATCCATTACATTTAACAATAAGCAAAAGTTAAAGCTGGCAACTACAAAATCCATATGAACATCTTTATTGCTTGCATGGTAGTGAGTAAAAAAAAAAAAAAAAACAAGCGCTTACGCGTTTCAGCAAATAGCCTTGCTCACAAAAGGTGCTGTGAGAGGCTATCTGCTGAAACGCGTAAAGACTTTTTTACACACTACCACGTAAGCAATAAAGAAGTTCATATGGATTTTGGAGTTGCCGGCTCTACCTTTTGCTTACTGTGCCAGATTTATCAATCAGCTGTAACCTCTATCACAGCTGCCATCTGAACATCTTTACAGTTTCTTTTATCCAAGCCTCTGGTGTAAGTCACTGGCCTGGAACAAGGTACCAGGGTGGAATTTTAGACTTCCCTAGCTGTATGCTGGTTCAAAGTCAATGACTCACTAGTAAGCAAAGCCAGAATTGGAATGACTTCCTCAAAACTCACACCAAACAAGTCAGCGATGGCAGCTCCCATATTTCTCTCAAACAAATGCCCAGTAAACACGTGCAGATTATCTGAAGACTTGTCTGCAGACTTACCAAAATCATATAATATGAGGTCAAACCTAAACACTTTCAATTTGTATGCAATCCGGCAGGCCCTTGCACTACATAGAAAAGGTAAGTCTGCAGATAATCTGCACGTGTGTATGGGGCATTAGTGAATAAAGAGGAGCTTCAATTTGTTTTTCTTCCTGGATACAGGATTCGGCTGCAACTTCCTGAAGAACCAAAACTGGCTTCCCACTGCGCATGTACAAGCTCTAGCAGCGATAAGTGAATGGCTCTGCAGCCTCCTGGACATGTGACATGTCCAAGGAGGCTGCAGGGCAAAGGACGTCATTCGTACCTAGGCGAGGATTGCGGGAGTGGGAGCAGGTACTGATAAGAATAGGTAATGCCACCCCCCCAAACAAAAAAAACAAAAAACAAAAACAAACCTTAACTTTGTTAAAGGCTAAAGGGATGAAGTGAACCAGCTGGACGTCTCCTTTTAAGTGAAGTCCTGCTTTAGGCAATAACCTAGATTAAGGGCCAGTTCACCTCAGAATGCAGAGCAGGAAATGGCATTCCAAGCACATGTTCTGCACTGCACTCAAAAATCACTGCTGTTCCTATCTGCTGTGGGTGCCATTGCGCTCTTAAAGGGCACCCCGAACTCAGATTAGAAAAGCAGTGTGATTGTGGTCACCAAATCGCATGGTACCACAGTACCATGTGATTTGGTGCAGTGCGTTTTCTTGCATATGTGATTACCTGGGCCTCTTACCTACAGGCAGCATAAATTGCGGCAATTGCAGCACCATGTCTAAACTTTCAAATGGCCAATATTTATCAAATGCACCAGATTGCTTATAATGCGTCTTTTTTTTTTTTTTTTTTTTTAAGAAAACCGTTTAATATATGGTATAAAAATATACAACACGTATGTTTACCACTATGTAATAAAGTACCTGTCGTAGATAAGTCCATCGATTCCGTAATCTCTCATCAGATTCCGGTTATCTGGGTCATTGGTATCATCGCCCCAGCAGAATACAACCAAGCCTTTTGATTTAGCCTCATGTATATAATGTGGATTTCTCAGAAGATCTTCAGTGTGGACATTTATTCCCTATTATTACAAAGAGAGAAGAAGTCAGTCAGTCATGAACAAACGTAAGTGCATTAGACTTTTAGACATAAGACCCAATGTGTAAGCCGCTCAGGCTTCAAGAGGGGTGCAAGTTCTTGATATCTACCGCTGTGAGTGCTGGTTTGGGAGGGAGCTCACCCTGCTCCTGTGATCAATGGGTATGAAGGAAAGTCTCTCTGTGTGGTTTACAGGGAGACTTTCCTTCATAGCTTGTAGACTTTTTAACTTTACCCCTGACACAAAGTGTTTAGTATTAGGTATTGAATTATTTTGTCATCAGAAACTGCTGCTAAAACTGGAGTAAAATATTCTGCTGAGCCACAAATATCCTGCAACACTGTATTGGTTTTGCATTTTACATGTTTTTAAACCAATGCAGTATTTATATTAAAGTATGGCCAAAGCTTTTTTTGACATATTCTTCCTGTGATTAACAAGAGTGCACTTACTTTTACTCCCCTGTGACCCAGAATCAGCCGATGGGGGCTACAGATCGCTATTCGCTGACATGGCAGAGCCATTCCAGGCTCTGGAAGGATACCAATAATATTGCCTTGCAGTCTGACTGGCAGCTGGCTCCACCTCTAAACATGTGGCTGAGAGGTGGAGCCAGCTGCTCCCACCTCATCTCCCTTGCTCGGTGCTCCAATGATCACTGGACGGGCAGAGCTGTGTCTTAGTGTAGTGGTTAGCATTTCTGCCATGAAGCACTGGTGTCCTATGCTCAAATCCCAAACAGAAACGCAAAAAGCTAAAGGCACAAAACTAGATAACTTATATACTTAGATAACCCAATACATCACTCACCAAAAGGATGTTGGTATTATAGCCATATGCATACATTAAAGAGAGGAGTAGTAACAAGAGACCGGCGTAATAAAATAGGTATTTTTAATGACAAAATTATCGTGGTTGGGCATATATAAATATTCTTTATTGTACAAAATTGTTTATTTAGTTTCAAAAAATCCCTCCAATGACATTGAGGGTATATACACCCTCAGCCTCAAGGGAACACACAAAAAAAAAAAAAAAAATCACCTTGACACTGCGTACCAATCATACGTTTCAAACAAGCAAACATTTTTGTTATCTATGTTATACGTTTTCAAAATTGTTTAGTTTAGCTTGTTTGAAACCGTTGGTTGGTACGTAGTGTCAGGGTAATATTTGCGAGTTCCCTTGAGGCTGAGGATGTATATACCCTTCCTTTAATTGGAGGAATTTTCTGATACTAGATAAACAATTTTGTACAAGAAAGAATATTTATCGATACCCACTGAATTTTTGTCATTAAAAATAGCTACTATATTACCCCCTTCTCTTGTTATGGGGGTACTCCTCTCTTTGTCGAATCCCAACCACAATGTTATCTGCATGGAGTTTACATGTTCTCCTTGGGCTTACATGGGTTTTTCCACCAGGTACTCTGGTTTCCTCCCACAATCCAAACATTTACTGGCAGTTTAATTGAATCCTGTCTAAAGGCCCGTACACACGATAAGAAATTCGGAAGGGAAAATTCGTCCGACGACCGATCTCTCGATTTTCGGATTGTCAGTATGGTGCTTTCGACAGCCGACTCCGACTTTTCGGCTGACAAAATCCTGATGTGCAGGCTATATAATTTTTGTCGTCCGTAATAGAACGTCCGATTTTCGTCTCATTAGTACAGATTTGGACGGAAAAAAATCTTAAGAGCAAGACTAGGCATGCTCAGAGACGAAAGAACACATACAAAGCAATCCAACACATGACATCACTTCTGAAGTAGAATTCTGTCGTATGGGAAAATTTGTGTGCAGTCTAGAGCACATTCCAACCAACGGACACCACTCTGGACAAAAGACGGACGACCGGTCGGCGGAAATTCGTAGCGTGTGTACGGGGCTTTAACTGGCCCTAGCATTTTTGTGGACTTCATTTAACTGTCCAGAACTTGTATGTCGTCTGTGAATCCTGGAAAAGCACTTTTTTTCAAAGACAGGAGTTCACCTCTATACGCTTTCTTTGCTCTTATAGTGTCATGTATAAATTACACCAATTACTTACCAGAATATTTTCAAACTGAGCAAAGCTCATTGCAAATGGGGTCGATCGTGATCTCAAATCCATGAGCTCTGGATAGATTTCGGACTGTCCTTGTGTCAGAAAAAGGATGGGATATTTATTTTGTTTGAGACGCACCCTTTAAAGATAAAGAATAAAAAATAAAAATTAGAAAATCCCAAAACACCTACAACATACAGTATATAGAAAAGGATAAGTTCAACTTTAATAACATGTTACAAACTGTATTCACCCGCATCTCCCATTGTGAAAGCAGTTGGCGAATCCTCTCCCTGCACCTGCTGTCACAATTTGAAAACAAAGTGCAGAGCCGCGTCATTCATTCAGTTGCCTGTGAATGAATTAGACTATTGGGAGTTTGTAGCCCCGCCCCCAGACCAGGACTCCGGGAGAAGCAGCTGGCTGCAGGAGGAATCAGAGGCCCTGGTCGTTAGAGCTTACAATGACAATCTAAGAGGGAGGGTCAAGTGATACAAAAGATACAAGATCGTCTCCAGTAAGTACAATCGCCCATGTCTTTTCAATAAACCGGGGATAATGCACTCTGGTTGGTCCGTTTGTATTCATTACATGTAATTTGTGGAGCCAATAAGAAGATTCACCATCCCGGGCTTGTGAGGAATAGTCCATCTATCCAGCTACCTGTCATATCTTGATTGAGGAAAATAGCAATATCCCATGCCCAATACTTTTTACATCTGGTAAGAGGCCCTCTAGTGTGGTTTACACGAGGGTGGATGTGCATGATCTCTGCATTTTGGATTGCTTAAGATATTTATATATCTGGTAAGAAGGACAGCCAGCTGGTGGTGGGAATCCTAGTCACGTGGATATCACCGTATTCAAGACTTTAGGACTTTGGTTTCAACGTCACAGTCTCACATCTATCTATTCAAATCACTGACACAGTTTGGATATACTTTGATGAACTTTATTTTGGACTGTCATTTAGAACACCTTTATATTTTCATATTATTATCACTGTGTTTTTGTTATATAGAGTTGATTCATTGTAATCACAAATATTAGTTTAGCGCACCAATTATTTATGACACATTATTACACTTGGCACAGTATCTTGGTTGCAGCTTCACAACATCAAGTTATCAGCGCACCCTTTATTTTATCAAATGAATTAGACTACAACTACTGTTCACCATTGCGGCTGACGGCCTGTATTTCTCAATGAACTGCGAGGGCACTGTTGAGCGCTCTCATAATCTTAATTCTTCCTGCCATTCATAAACTGCGTGCCTGTATCGGATGTATGGGCAGACAGCTTACTGAGTGTCTGCAGGATCCACGCATTGAACCCGTGAGCTGCAGATCATGAGTGCAATGCTTTAAAGGATGTAATATAAAAAAAATAATAAAATAGACATTTTTTTTTTACCTGCAAAAAGATGTGCATTTATTTTATTTTTTTTACAAAAGGTTAAGTTATCCTTTAAGGAGGAAATGGCTGCTCCAGGTGAGCCCGCACTAGGTTTGTACATTGCTATATATAATTCCCCCTCCCAGTTGGAACACTGATAGTTTAGAGTACTACAGTTAAGAGGGGCTTTGACTTGGCAATTTGGCTTCCACGTGTATTTGCAAACGTAAGCAACAAAACCTGTTTTACCTGGAGTGGTTAATTCTGCTTTTTTTTCTGGCTAGCTTGAAAGTGTGCCAGGGATCTTTGGTGTTTTATTCATCACTGAAAGTATTGAACTTTATATATATTTCTGTAATATTGCGGAGTACAACATTCACCAAACCCACTAGAATCCCCAAATACAGAACATATTCAGGACTGCCAGCATAAGGACCAGTTCACACCACATGCTGTCCAGTGCTTTTTTTTTCTGCATCAAAAATGCATGGAAAGTAGGTTATATGGTTTCCAATGGCATAGTTCACACCAGGGCTTGCAGTTCCAGTAAAGAAAAAGTAGAACATGCTGCATTTTTCCTGCACTGGAACGGTGTAAAACCCATCAAAAACGCACTGGAACACACATGTCCTTATTTAAGGTTAAGTAAAAAAAAAAAAGAGGAAAAAATGCACTGGACTGCATCAAAAACACACCAAAAACGCATAAAAAAACGTACATGCAGAAAAGCATCTGGAACGCATCCAGGCTGCGTTTCTATGGTGTGAACTGGCCCTAAGGACTCGTTTATACCACGTACAGTCCTGTGTGTTTTTAGTCTGCATCAAAAATGTATGGAAAAATGGATTTTTGTAAAATCTTACCGTAAAATCCTTTTCTCTTAAGCTCATTGACAGACGTAGTCCTCGTTGATTAATAACAACTCGGGTTATACTGCCCTCTACAGGAGTAGGAAAGAAAACGTTCTGGCCACACCCTAGGGGCAGTCCCAGAGGGTATATCCTCTCACTTAATGCTACAGCAAATCAGTTATGTCACAAAGCAGTGTTTAGAGAATTTAACCCAACCCAACTCAAAAACAGAGGGGCGGTTACTACGTCTGTCAATGAGCTTAAGAGAAAAGGATTTTACGGTAAGATTTTACAAAAATCCATTTTTCTCTGTCGCTCATTGACAGACGTAGTCCTCGTTGATTAATAACAACTCGGGACGTCCCAAAGCAGTACCACAAATGAGGGGTGAGATAACAGAAATCAAAATCCAGAAGGCCCAACCGGAGCCAACCAGAAGCATCAAGGACTCATCGAGCAAAAAGATGAGACCTAAGTGAAACACCCAACAAACCCTTGAGGTAGACCAACAGTCTCCTCAGATTGCGGCCTGCAGAACCTTGTGGCCAAAAGAGGCATCTGACGATGCCATCACATCAACTTTATAAAATGTTGTAAAGGTATAAACCGACGATCAAGTCATCGCCTTGAAAACCTGGATCCCTGACGCCTGCTGACGGAAGACCCAGGAGACACTAGGCGCCCAAGTAGAGTGCGCCTTAACAGGGAACGGAGGATTCCGACCCTTAATAGAATAAGCCTGTACCACCGTCTGACTGGTCCATCTAGATATGGTCGCGGCAGACACAGGCAACCCCCTTCAAGGGCTATCCGTGATCACAAAAAGTGAGTCCGTCTTACGAAAACAAGTTCGTAGTAGTCAAGTGTATCCTTCTGAACCCCATCCAAGGAGTGTAATGCAAACTCCCAAGGATGGCTAGTCTTAGGACACGGGGGAAGGTAACACAATATTTTTATTCAGATGAAAACTCTGAAAACCACTTAGGAAGGAAGGATGGATTTGGAAGAAGAACCACCTAATCCCTATGAACCACCAGATATGGGGAACTTCAAGATAATGCGGCCATTTCTGACACCCTGCGTGCAGAAGTAATGGCCACCAAGAAGGCCACCTTCTGGGATAATGTAAGCAAGGGAATCTCCCTAATATCTTCAAAGAGAAGTTTCTGAAGAACCGACCACACTAAATTAAGACCCCAGGCGGTAAGGGTGCGTGCACTGGCGGAGCCAGATGTCGCACCCCCTGGATGAAATTCCGCACCAAGGAATGATTAGCCAAAGATTTCTGAAAGAAGATTGCTAACGCTGAAACCTGACCCTTGATAGTGCTCAAGGACAGTTTCTGCTCAACCCCTTGTTGCAGACAGACCAAGATTCGGGTCACCGAATAGGTATGTGGGGGAAATCCAAAAGATTCACACCACGCAATATAAGACTTCCATGTGCTGGAAGTCGCTTTCCTTGCTTTAACTAGAGGTAGGAATAACTGAAGCTGACACTGCCTTGTCCTTCAGTACCTGGGTCTCAATGGCCAGGCCATTAAGCCAGCGATTGTAAAGCAAGATGGAAGATCGGTCCCTAAGACCGCAAATCCTCCCTGAGAGGAAGTCTCCAAGAAGCGTCCGCGACTAGCCTCACCAAGTCAGCGTACCAGGCTCGACGAGGTCAGTCCGGAATTTCCAGAATAACTGGAATTCCCTCCACCTCTATCCTGCGAAGAAGTTCCCGCAGTAACTTGAGAGGATGGAAGGCATGCCGTAGCTGATACTGCCCCCACGGGGCGATCAGCGTTTCTGCTGTGTCCGCTAGAGGATCGCGGGTGCGAGCTACAAACCTCCGCACCTTCCTGTTGAGCCAAGGTGCCAACAGATCCACATCCGGGGTGCCCCAATGAAGGGACAGCTAGTGAAAACCCTCTTGATGAAGAGGACATACCCCTTGATCCAGAATCGGACGGCTGAAATAATCTGCCTGCCGATTTCCCACCCCCGGAGTGAACACTGCGGGGAGATCCGGAACAAACCGTTCCGTCCAACGAAAGATGCTAGTCGTTTCGATGGCCACCAGGACACTCTAAGTGCCCCTTTCTTGACATAAGTCACGACCGTGGCATTGTGCGATTGGATCAGAATCGGGCTGCTCTAGAGCTGCTCGGTCCAGTAAATCAGACAAAATCTGATCGCTCTCAGTTCCGATACCCTATTGGTAACCTGGATACTATCGGAAGGAATGACTTCCCCTGGTTGAGCATCGGAGGCTCCCTGGTCCGCTCGCTCAACCGGATCCGATTGTCCAGGAAATCGGAATTCTGATTCCATAAGAAAAGAATCTCCTTCAGGAGAATTCGGGTATGAGACTGGGTATACGGTACTGCCTCTAAGAAGGCCACCATCCGTCCCAGCCAATTGACGGACAGCAACATCCGAATCGTTGACTGAACCTTCTGGAGTTTTTCCGCAAGGAGAAACTTTCTTGCCCAGGATGTATCCAACATTCCAAGTCCAGAATTGGACGCACCTTGCCCTCTTTCCTGGGCATTGTGAACAGGTTCGAATAGAACCCCTGAAACCGTTCAATGTTAGAAGGGAAGAATCGTACCGGTGGAAGTGATCGAAACTCGATCCTGTATCCTGACCGTATGACCTCGCGAACCCCTTAGTCCGGGGTTCTGGCAAGCCATGGATCCGGAAACCGGTGAAGACATCCCCCCACCCCAGAGATGAGTAGGGGCGCATCAGGCTGTATTCTTCAGGCTTGGCTGAGCCGGACTCTTTGTTTAGCCGACCAGCGCCCTTTGAAAAACCCTCTGAAGGGGCTTTGGAGGGTTTCGCCTTATCGCCCGCCCTCCCGGAACGAACAAACTCTTTATGAGCAGAAAGGGAAGGTCCTCGTTGGTTACGAGGTCCTCTTTATCCTAACAGTCTGTGGCAAGACAGCAGGTGGTACCGAATATCCTTTAAAGAGGGATTCCTCAAACGGATAGCGCCTAGCCCTGCGTTAGGAAATAACAGGGGTTCGTTTCAAAACGACCCCATTTGGTTAAAGGAAAATCCTTCGCCCTTTTGGTAGGCTAACAAGTACCAAAAAGGAATTTCAGTCTCAGCTACCTCTGCCGGTGTAACCTCAAGACTAAAGGTTTCCCGGACGGACACAACTAGTGCATCCACCACTCTTGTGCTATGGCGGAGGCAGAAACGTTCTCACTGCTGAGGAGACATTACCTGAGACAACAGCCCCATAAGAGGGACCTGCAGCTGTATTGACCAGCTCCGAATCCGTATCTGAAGTATCAGATAAAAAATAGGGGTAGGCGGGGGTCGCTTCTTGACAGGCCACCCCCACACGGGATACCAAAGACTCCAAAACTGCCGATAATGCTTTAAAAACAAGTGGGGTACTGGAGGGTCCTGCGGCCACCTTGAGGGGATCAGGTGGGGATACCTATGCGGCAGGGTCAATGATTATACCAGACATTTGCCAGCGACAAAAAATGACAAAGTAAAAAACTTTTTTTTTTTTTTGTATCCCCCAGTCGCAACAGCACCCCTCAGTGTTACCTGCCTTTTTGGACCCCACAGAGAGAGAGAGAGACCCCAAGACTCATCCCTGATGCACAGAAGTTTTCATCAGCTTGCTCAGTGCTGTCCTATTACAGACAGGAAGTCTTTGGCCCTTTTTCCTGGGTAAAGGAGGCGGCTCCGCCCCTTAACACGCCTTCCGGCGCCTCCCCCTGGCTCCACAAGGTGTTTGGTCACCTCAAACATGGCCGCCCCCATGCTGGAGACACGAGGCTACACCAATATGGCGTCCTCGTGTGCTCTGCAAGACAATGGCGGCGGCCTGTTAGGATAGCGGCGGTTTAGCAGCGGCCTGCGGGATGCTGTATTTGGCCTAGCGGCCTGCGGGAGTGCATCGGCCCCCCCAAACTTCACCCTGGATGGTGATCAGCCTGGCCGGCGGTACCGGACCCTTGCGGGCCGCATGCGGTCCGTGGGCCGTCGGAAGGCAGCCTGCCCTTGCTGGAGGAATGCGATCTGGACTGCAGTTATACATGCATAGACATCGCCCTGTGAACACCTCTGACAGGTAGGATACCTTATGCTACCACAGTAATATTCTAGTACTGCCACTGACTTCAGTCATCTTTACAGTTTTGAAATGACATTAGATTGTCAGCTCCCAAACCAAGCCTCCTGGTTTCTTGTTCAAAAAAATCACACTCAAATAGGGGGATCCGTGACATGTATAGGATAGAGGGGAGACCCATCCTTACCATTTCAGAGAGGGGCCCGCGTTCACCACAAACCCGTCAGGGGGAAAAGGGGGAACATACTACTCACCATACCGGAACCAGGCGGGCGCCAACTCCTGACAGTACCCCTCTCCACCGGGGTGGGAGGGCTGTCGACCAATACGGACGCCGTGACTCATGGTCATTGGCGTTTAAGCGAGACGTTTAACTCGCAGGGTCAGTCCCCGTCCAGTGGGACTATGTCGCGGCCGACCCAGCGCGGAGCTATGGCCTGCACGCGCTCGTAGGCTGAACTGGGGTGACCACTGGATCTCAACATCCAGCCCGTCGCCCAGTTCCAGCTTTCTTGCTTGAAGATCTCACAGGAACACTGGAGAAAAAAGCTGTCTAAAAAATCTTTCTAAGAAAAAAATCCTGCCAGGACCGAAGATCCTAGCAAGGCATCTAGGTCCTTACTCCTAACTAGACAGAAAAAAACTGATTTGCTGTAGCAGGAAGTGAGAGGATATACCCTCTGGGACTGCCCCTAGGGTGTGGCCAGAACGTTTTCTTTCCTGTCTAGTCCTACTCCTGTAGAGGGCAGTATAACCCGAGTTGTTATTAATCAACGAGGACTACGTCTGTCAATGAGCGACAGAGAAAGTAGGTTATATGGTTTTTAATGGCATAGTTCACACCAGTGCTTGCAGTTTCAGAAAAAAAAAAAAAGTAGAGCATGCTGCATTTCTCCTGCACTTGACTGTACTGGAACACTGTAAAATGCATCAAAAATGCACTGTAATAACCGTCCTTTAAGGTTAAGAAAAGAGGAGGAAAAATGCACTGGACTGCATCAAAAATGCTCCAAAAAGGCACATGCAAAAAAGCATCTGGAACGCATCCAGACTACGTTTCTATGGTGTGAACTGGCCCTAAATCTAAGAGGAGGCTACCTACATTATCAATATCTGCAGTAAAAGCTAAAATTACCATGATTATTTTTAGAAGACAATAGAAAAATAATTTGTTTTAGATAGATCTGATTGGAATTACAAACTGGGACTCTTTTATAACAATACTGCAAGATTAAGTCTACTGTAAAGCAAAAATTCTATTTTTCGTGTTTGAATAAGCTGCTACATTTTGATGGATTGGACATCTAATATTTTAAAAACATATTGGCCAGTTCATTAACCCCGGTGTGGGGGATTAAGCGGTTTATAGTTATATTGTCTTCATGAAAAATAAAAAAAATAAAAAAACCTTTTCAAACCAGAACATTTGAGGATCTGCAGCTGCTATACAAAATGTTGGTTCTGCTATGTACAAAGATTACTGGGGGAAAATAAATGTGTTTTCCGCAGCAGTCAGCCAAGCATTCATTTTCAGCTTGGAACCTGCCCTTGACAACCGTAATGGGGTTCTAATGGGCAACTCCTCGTGCATTCAAAGCAGTTTATAATTATTTTAATAAGTGAGCGATGAAGGGAATTCTCATCACCCAACAGGGAGTATAACAAACTTGTCAGTCCAGTAATGGCATCCCTAATACTTTAATGCAGTCAACTGGAAAAAAGAAACTGGTGCTTTGCTAGGATATCCAAAGACCTTTAAAGATTTATGTCAAACATTTAAACTGGCTTTAACCACTTGCTTACAGGGCACTTATACCCCTTTCCTGACCAGGTAAATGTTCAGCTTTCAGTACTATCGCAGTTTGAATTACAATTTCGCAGTCATGTATTACTGTACCCATATGAAATGTTTTTTATTTTTTGAGACAGATTGTAATTTTTTTTTAGCTTCTGTTGAAAATTTTGCCTCTTTCACTAATTTGCGCTGATGAGGCTGCACTGACTGACATTGATAGGCAGCACTGATGGGCACGCACTGATAATTAGTGCCCTGATTATCTGTGTGCATGTCCTTTAGAATTGCCAGTTACCGGCTCTCCGCTCTGACACTGGGGAGAGAATTATTTGCACCCTCATGTTCTGTACAACAGGCAAAGTTACAATCTTGAAATTAAATGGATAATACAAGAAAAGAAATGCAGTAAACATTGTGCTGTCCCCCAACATTCTTTCCTTATGCTGTTGGTCAGCTTATGTAGGAGACCAATTTGACAGTGCTTACTGCCCAAAGAGCCACCAGCAACATCAGCAGGAACCCTAGGGTTCCATGAAGCCCTGGTTAAAAAGTTTGCACTAGGCCATGGGTGTCCAACCTTTTGGTCCCTCTGGGCCACATTGAGTGTAGAGAAATTTTCTCGGGCCGCATATAAAATATATACTATAGTTAAGGTATATAAGTAAAAAAACGCCACCGCGCCCTTCCCGCGCTGCCCCCCCCCCCAGCACTAATTTAACACAACTAGAGGATGATCCCTTCCGAGGCAGCCTCTGCCTACAGTTAGTTGGAAGCCGCTGTGGCCGTGCCCCTGAGCAGACTTCCTTCCTCCCCAGCAAAAAAAAAAAATAATTGTCAGGGGGCAGTGGGCCGCATTGCCTGCGGTTCCAGGCTGCAGGTTGGACATGCCTGCACTAGGCTAAAACCATGCCTTCCATGGGGGTAAGGGTTTTAATTTAGAAATGGCCAGTAATTTTGGATTGTGTTGAATAAAAAAAAAAAGCAAGCCTTTAACTTTTCATCCTGGCATTTATCAGTTGGAACGGGTTGCCCCTCTCACCGAATAGGAGCCTATAAAAAAGGCGTGCTAGACTGTTTACCAAACACTGTCCATTCTCTGAGCCCGATGCAGCCTGAGCTTGAGATCGAGGTTGCATAACACATAATACAGACAATGCTGCAGTGCTGCTTACATTACCAAGAAAAATTGTCTGAGACGCTTTATATAAAAATGGGATTTTTGTACTTACCGTAAAATCCATTTCTCTGAGCTCATCGACGGACACAGCGCTCCATAAATCATAACTACTGGTTTATATTGCCTCCTCCAGGAGTAGGAATAGGCAGAACAAAAACACCTGGCTACACCCATGGGCCGTCCCCAGCTGGTATATAACCCCCCTCTCTGTTCTAGGAAATCAGTTTAGTAGCAAGCAGTATTAGAAGTATCAGAACTCCATAGAGGGGTGGGTGCTGTGCCCGTCGAACTCAGCGAAATGGATTTTACGGTAAGTACAAAAATCCCATTTTCTCTTTCGTTCAGACGGACACAGCGCTCCATAAATCATATATACTGGGACGCCCAAAAGCAGTGCCAAAAGGAAAATGAGGGGTGGGGAAAATAACCCAAGGCTAAACATAAGCGCCCTTAACCAGAACACAGGAGCCCAGTCTGAAAAAAAAAAAAATTTAAAGAAAAAACACCCCTCAAGAGGGAACAGCCCCTCCTAAACAGCAGCCTGCAAAACCTTGAGGCCAAAAGAAGCATCCGCAGATGCCAAAGTATCTACATTATGGAATTTTGTGAAGGTATGCACCGACGACAGAAGTGGCCGCCTTGCAAACTTACGATATTGATGTCGGATGACAGAAGGCCCAAGAAGCTCTCAGCTCCCGAGTAGAATGTGCCGTGACAGGGAAAAGTGGAACTTGACCTTTAATGGAATGGAATGCCTGAGTCACTATCTGTCTGTTCCATCTGGAGATGGTAGCGAAAGAAGCAGCCAGTCCTTTTCTTGGTCCGCCCATAGCCACAAAAAGAGTCTGACCTCCGAAAGGACTCAGTAGCTGCCAGACACATCCGATTTGCATGAACCACATCCAAGGTATGCAAAGCAAATTCCTTGGGATGAGCCGGCTTGGGACAAGGAAGGCAACACAATGTCCTCATTCAAATGGAAGTCAGAGACAACTTTGGGTAGGAATGATGGACAGGAATGAAGAACCACTTTATCCCTTTGGACCACTAAATAGGGACCCCGACAGGACAATGCCACCAAAATTTCACCTTCTGGAATAATGTAGGAAAGGGAATCTCCCAAATATTCACAAATGGAGGTTTCTGGAGAACCCAAAGTACTAAATTTAAACCCCATGGCGGCAAAAGAGACCGTACAGGTGGAGCCACATGTCAAAACCCCTGAATGAAGGTACGAACTAAAAACTGCATGGTTAGGAGTCGCTGAAAAAAAGATTGCCAGGGCAGACACCTGGCCCTTGATGGTACTCAAGGTCAACTTCTCATCAACACCCTGTTGAAGAAAGGTTAGGATCCGAGCCACAGAAAAGGATTGAGGATGAGCGCCAATGGACTCACACCAACAAATGTACGCTTTCCACGTACGATGGTATATCTTGCTGGATGATGACTTTCTCGCCTTCACCATAGTAGGGATCACTGATCCAGACAGAACTCTATCCCTCAGTACCTGGCTTTCAGTACGTTTATGGCCACCAGACTGATTGGAAGATCCTCGCCCTTGATTCCTCGCAGGAATTGCGGGAAGAAGCCTGAGCAGAGGAGGATACTGGCATTACCATGGCCCTTGGATGCCTGCATCCTCTGCCAGAGGAAACCGTGATCTCGCCACAAACCGTGGTATCCTCCTGTGGAGCTGAACCTGCATGTAGGATTGTGCAAACAAAACTGTCTTGACGGTTGTTACCACCAGACTCAGAACCTGTATTGGAAATTGGGAGAGAGAACTATCTGTATGACAGCAGCTGGTGAATCACGGCCTGTGGATCCTGAAGTTGGTCCAGAGGAAGGACCAGCCTGTTCAGAATCAGAATCAGACCTAGGTAAATCAATTCCCTGGACAGGGATAGGGGGGACCTTAGGTAGTTCAGACATCACCTGAACCTTTTCAGGAATTAAATCCGCACAAGGAGACTCAGGGCCTAAAAAACCTGAACCCTTTCTGGGTACCCCCAAAAGAATCATTTTGTGGATCCCCCTGAGGCTCATGAAGGAAGTCCACAAGGCCTGGAAACCAGCAAAGATGTCCCCCCCCCCCACCCCAAAAATGGGTGAGGGCAGACCTTAATGCCGAAGGGGTCTTGTTTGCCAGTCCAGAGAAGCTAGCTCCAGGCTTATCAGACCAAGGATGCTTGGAACCTCCCGGGGAAGAGATTTGAAAGATCTATTTCCCTCATTCTCCATCCCAGAAGCACAAAATAATTTTCTATGGGCTGAGAAGGAGGGCCCCCATCTGTGACGAGGCTCCTTCCCTTTCCTAGGCTATGGCAGGAAGGTACTCTTTCACCGCCCCCCCCCCCCCCCACCCTGATACCCTTAATGAGGTCATCCAGGGTAGCCCCCAAACAAACAAGACGATTGCCTTGAAAGGGCAGGTCAATGAGCGCTTTCTTAGAGTCTTGGTCTGCGGACCAATTCTTAAGCTACAGCACGTGCCTAATCACTACCGCTGAAACAAAGTTTGGACAGCACAGCAGCTGTATCCAAAGCTACATCAAATAAACTTCAGCCCATAGACCAACTGGTCCGCTAAATCAACATAAGCAGCGGGGACCTGCTCATTCCCCAGGCCCTGGCGCAAAAGCTGGGCCCATTCAGTTAGGGTCTGAGACACCAGGGAAAAGGCAATGGCCGCAATGTCGAAAAAAGGCGAGGGGGAATTGGGACTTTAAAATGAGACTCATAAAGACATGTGCCTCCATCCCTGTGTATAACGTAAATCAAGAAAAAGTTCAGCACTTCTGTGACCCACTGTGGCTAAAATGGATATAGACACATACAAAATGTACAAAAGAAACAGGTCAATATGAAACCATAGTTTAATTGAACCATCAGATAAACAAATGGTGACACCATTATATTAATGGTTGGTAAATGTTGGTATTAATGGTTGGGTAAAAGGGTTTGGGATGTACATGGTGACACAATAGAAACAAAAGCACTGATGAATAAATAATAATGTATATATATTCGTAATAAAGACATAAGTGTACATATGACACGAGGATAATTAAAACAGTAATGCAATTGAATAAATGGTAAGATAGGGAATAGTGAAATGAAATTGCTTCCTATAAGGCTCGACGTGTTTCGTGAGTGAAAACTTCATCGGGAGCAGCAGGTGCAATTCGTGTATCTAGAAAAAATATAATATATATTCCTCTACTGGGATCATGGTTGCTTTGTTCAACCTGGAAACAGGAGGGTCCACCACTGGTGGACTAGTCCACTCTTTTAAAAAGGGACTCAGCAAAACGTTTGGTGACCACAAAGGGTAATCTTGATTGTTCTCATTCCTTACAGGAAAACCTGTCAAAAAAAGGTACATAAGCAAACACCTTTGGAGAGCGAGGTGACTTATGTGTACCAAACACAGCCATATCTGTGGCTACATCAGCCGCATCCTCCATTTTTAGAGTCTCACGCACTGTATTGATAAGTGCGTCTACCAGCGCTTTTTAATTCACTGCTGTGACCATGGAGGAATCATTCTCACTATCAGATGGATCTGGGGGTGTGGACACTTCCTCCTGGGCCTTTGCCCACATGCCACTTCCACCCGGGACACTAAGGCTGCAGGACCACCATCAGTGCAACCATGGGAAACTGGGGTTTCCGAGGGACCTGCCACCTCCATGAGGGGGTCAGTGGGGAAGATGTGACCCTGAGGCTCCATAAGGAAAGGAAGACCTAGCAGTACAAAAACAATCTTTTGGCACCACCAAAGGACCCCCCCCAAGGCTCAGGGTACCTATCAGCAGAGAGAGAGTTAACAGGGACCCCCGCCATCTGCAAGGGGACCCCCTCCTGAAGGTAGGACACATGTTTGGGGAGACTACGCTGCGCACTCTGCACTGGGACCCTCATGCACTATATCCACACTGCAAACAGTGGGGCATGCACCTAGGGGTCTCCTACACTGGGACCCCTCCAGACTACCAGGGCAGGACACTATCCCAGGACCCTTATAGAGTGGGGATAGTGGGGGAAACTCCAGGGGTCTCCGCTGCATCCTCTGCCCTAGGACCCCCACCAGCCCAGCTCACTGAGGGATTTTTAAGGCTGGGAGGAGGGCACCTGCAGGCAGGACCGACCATCCCTGGAGGTTACCTGCGGCCACCCCAAAAAAAAAAAGAAAACCCTTCCATAGTGCGGGTAACACTCCAGACAGAATCCTCACTATCGAAGTAGGGGAGCTGTCAGTCAAGGGACTGCTGCGACTTAGACCCAAGCCGGTCATATGCGACCAGACAGAATCCTCGCCACCAAAGTAGGGGAGCGGTCAGTCAAGGGACTGCTGCGACTTAGACCCAAGCCGGTCATATGCGACCCTGCAAGAAGTTTAACTCGTGGGCCAGCCTCTGTCCGTGAGGCTATGTCGCGGCCGACCTAGCGCGTAGCTGCGGTCTGCACGCACTCGCTGGCTGGGCTGGTGAGACCACTGGATCTAGATTATCCAGCCTGTCGCCCAGCCCCGACATTTGACTGTAGATCTCCTGAGAGAAAATACAAAAAAGATGTAAGGAAGGAGAAAACAATTGCTAGGACCAGAGATCCCAGCAGGGAGCCTAGGTCCTTACTCCTGACCAGACAGATTAAAACCGATTACCTAGAGCAGAGAGGGGGGTTATATACCAAGCTGAGGATGGCCCATGGATGTAGCCAGGTGTATTTTGTTCAGCCTACTCCTACTCCTGGAGGAGGCAATATAACCCAGCAGTTATGACTTATGGAGTGCTGTGTCCGTCGATAAACGAAAGAGAAACTCAGATCTATTCTTAAACGATAAGTTCACCTTTTATAACCTGTGTTTCATATTCAGGGGGTACAAGAGGATCTGTATTTGTTCTACAGAGTGTAAGGGATGCTAAAATGATTTTATATATGATGCTTTAGAATCTTCTGAATAAAATTGGTTATATTATTTTAATCAATTCCCTTATGTTATGCCTACAAAGTCCACCATGTTCTTGAGAATTTTGTTACCATTTTCTCTTTCCTTTTCTATATTCAGGGTGCAACATGCTATGAATGCACCGCCCACTGCCTGCCCAATCCCCATTTTGACAGCAGATTGTGGATCTTTTTCCCATGTCTGCTGCCACAATTCAAAAACGACGGGGCTATGGGTTGCGGGGGTGTCACTCATTCACAGACCTCTGTGAATGGAAAACTACAAGGTTCAGCAGCCTTTGCGGCTGTCGACTTGTAGTTTTTAATGAACAACCATGGCACTGTGGTAATTCATTATGTTTTGCTGTCAGAAAGTATGAGGTATGAGCAAGCTGATACACTGACAGATCTGCAGGAGACCTGCGTGGCATCAGCAATCTGTTGATCGCTGGTACAATGCTTTACAGGCTACAAAAACCAAAAATAATAAATCCACATTTCTTACCTGCAAAAAACGTGCATTTATTTTTTGTCAAAAGGTGAACTTATCCTTTAAACTGCCTAAGATTTGTCTCATTACGTGTATAGCAATAGCAGTTTACAGACTGATTTTACATATAGTCAGCAATTTCTCTTCTAATGAGAAGAAATATTATGCAACTTACATCGTGCAAATATCTGCATCAAAACACGAGAACACAATCCTTCGATTTCCAGCATTTTTCAGGACAGTTGCCAGAATGATATCCAGGAAGATGTTCATGTCAAAGTAGCTAGATAGATTACCGTCCCATTTACCACTCTGCAAAGCAGAAAAGAAAAGAAGATTCTAGAGTACAGATTGCATTTACCTAAAAAAAAAAAAAAAACACACACATCTCTATGTCCATTTACAATGGAAAGCATTTTGTTATTACAGTTCAGTGAAAAATAAACTTTTTATGTTGTCAGAAATCTGGAGCTGCCCCGTGTCCCCTGCACACTTTCTGTGTTATCTCAAACATTCAATTTACGGCCAAGACCAGAAGTATCGGATTTACCGCGAATCGCGGCTGCATTTACCTGCCTACCCTTACCTTACTGTGAGTTTGCACGTTTTTATTCAATAAATTAATTTTATATGCTACACTATGAGTGTATCCCTATTTATATCCTGACTATGAGGGGGATTGCGAGGAGGTTTGCCTAGAAGCCCAGGAAGTGGTGTGACACCAGGTACCCCACTATCATAAGAGTGGGAGTCTGAGGAGCATACCAGTCCCTGCCAAAAAAGTGTATCCAGAGGAAAGCCTGCCCTCTAAATAACGCTCATTTGAGTGTTAGTGGAGGTGAGCGGCCATTACACATTGTAGGATTGCGGTCAGTGGGATTTACTTTATGGTGATACACCCTGTGGATACTGAAGACTCGCATTGTTGTCTACACTTGAAGCACCTTTTGGAATTCTCATTCATCATTTTCTGCACTGTGCACATGGACACTTTATTGTTATGTAACTTTTTTCAAGATTATTGATTTATTTCTTTTTTGCACGCTGCACAGGACACTTTTATATGGTTGAGTGCAATTATACATTCATTATTTGCCTGTTGGGATTGTATATCATAAGTGGACTGTATTATTTACTTATTTTTATCTATTATCTGCACTGGCACTTATACACACGGAATAGGGAGACTATCT
>NC_138770.1:659577604-659687604 GCF_965119305.1 Pelophylax lessonae
GGATAATGTAAGCAAGGGAATCTCCCTGATATTTTCAAAGGAGGTTTCTGAAGAACCGACAAACACCAAATTAAGATCCCAGGGCGGTAAGGGCGCGCGCACTGGCGGAGCCAAGTGCCGCACCCCCTGGACACCAAGGAATGAGTAGCCCAAGGCTTCTGAAAGAAGATTGCTAATGCTGAAACCTGACCCTTGATAGTGCTCAAGGATAGTTTCTACTCAACCCCCTTTTGCAGAAAAGCCAAGATTCGGGTCACCGAATAGGTACGTGGGGGAAATTCCAAAGATTCACACCACACGATATAAAAGTCTTCCATGTGCGATAATAGACTTTGCTGGAAGTCGCTTTCCTTGCTTTAATTAGAGTAGGAATAACTGAAGCCGACAACCCTCTGTCCTTCAGTACCTGGGTCTCAATAGCCAGGCCATTAAAACCAGCGACTGTAAAGCACGATGGAAGATCGGTCCTTGAGACCGCAGATCCTCCCTGAGAGGAAGTCTCCAAGGAGCGTCCGCGACAAGCCTGTCCAAGTCGGCGTACCCGGCTTGACGAGGCCAGCCCGGAATTACCAGGATAACTGGAGTTCCCTCCACCTCTATCCTGCGGAGAAATCTCAGCAGCAATTTGAGAGGGGGGGGGAAGATATATAGTAGCTGATACTGCCTTTACAGGCCGTTCAGCGCGTCTGCTGCGTCTGCTAGAGGATCGCGGGTGCGAGCCCTGTTGAGCCAACCTACCAACAGATCCATATCCGGGGTGCCCCAATGAAGGGACAGCTGGTGAAATACCTCTGGATGAAGAGACTATTCCTCTTGATCCAGAATCTGACGGCTGAAATAATCTGCCTGTCCACCCCCGTGATAAATATCGCGGAGAGAACTGGAACAACTGTTCCCCCAATAAGAATGTTGGCCACTTCTATGGCTGCCAGGGCACTCTTGGTGCCCCTTGATGATCGACATAAGTCATGACCGTGGCATAGTCCGATTGGATCCGAACCGGGCTGCCCTGGAGCTGCTCGGTCCAGTAAATCAGACAAAGTCTGATCGCTCTCAGTTCCAACACATTTATCGGTAACCTGGAATTTATCAGAAGAAATGACTTCCCCTGGCTGAGCATCGGAGACCGAAGCCACCAGACCAGAGCCTCCCTGGTCCGCTCACTCAATCGGATCCGATTGTCCAGGGAATCAGGATTCCGATTCCATATGAGAAGAATCTCCTCTTTGGAGAATTCGGGTATGAGACTGGGCAAACGGTACTGCCTCTAAGGAGGCGACCATCAATCCCAGCCAGTTGACGGACAGCAACATCCGAATCATTGACTGAATCTTCTGGAGTTTCTCCGCATGGAGAAACACTCTTGCCAAGGATGCATCCAAAATTATGCCCAGATAGTTCAGTCTCCTGGTGGGAACCAGGGATGATCTTTGGGAAAAGCAACAAAAACGCTGATGTCCTGCGAAGATGGGGATATGAAGATAGGCATCCTAAATGTCTATGGACGCCAGGAAATCCCCCTGATGCAGGGAGGCCACCACTGTATGGATGGACTCCATCTCTTCCAAGACCAGAATTGGACGCACCTAGCCCTTTTTCCTGGGCATTGTAAACAAGTTCGACTAGAACTCCTCCAAGGAATGGGAACTACCACTGCTTGTTGTATCAAGCTGTCCCCCGCAAAGCTTTTTAAGCGACCCGGGGATGTCGACTATTGGAAGGGAAGAATCGCACCGGTGGAAGTGATCGAAACTCGATCTTGTATCCCGACCATATGACCTTGCGAACCCCTTTATCCGGGATTCTGGAAAGCCCTGGATCCGGAAACCGGTGAAGACGTCCCCCCACCCTAGAGATGGGTGGGGCCCATTCTGTCAATCCAACGGGATAACAATGGCTTTATTTAGTCTGGAAATCGGTGAGTCCACTATTGGTGGTACCGTCCATCTTTGTAATGAGGGATTCCTCAAAATGATAGCGCCTAGCCATGCGTTTGGAAATAGCAGGGCTCATTTACGGACGACCCTATTTGGGCAAGGGAAACCCTTCACCATTTTGGTAGGCTTGCTAGTACCAAAAAAGGAATACGAGTCTCAGCTACCTCTGCCGGTGTAACCTCAAGATTTAAGGTTTCCCGGACAGACACAACTAGTGCTTCCACCAACGCTTCTTGTGCTATGGCGGAGGCAGAAGCGTACTCCTTACTGTCTGAGGAGACCGTACCTGAGACAACAACCCCAGAAAAGGGACTGCAATGACCAGCTCAAAATCCGTATCTGAGGTATCAGATGACATAGGGGTAGGCGGGGGTCGCTCTTCTTGACCCCCGTCCCTGACAGGCTACCTCCACCCGGGATACCAAAGACTCCAAAACTGCTGATAATGCATCATCACAAGTGGGGTACTGGAGGGTCCTGCGGCCACCCCGAGGGGATCAGGTGGGGATACATGTGTGGCAGGGTTCATGTAACAAGACACTTGCCAGCAAACACAAAAAAATTAATTGCAAGAAAAAAACATCTTTTTTTTTTTCCTAACTTAGTCCCCCAGCGCAGTAGCGCCCCTCAGTCTACCTGCTTGGACCCCTCAGAAAGAGAGAGAGAGAGACCCCAAGGCTCACCTGATGCACAGAAGTTTCTTATCAAACTGCTTCCAGCACTGTCTGATACAGACAGGAAGTCTTTGGCTTGCTTTCCCTGGGCCAAGGAGGCGGCTCCGCCCCTTTACACGCCTTCCGGCGCCTCCCAATTACTCCACGAGGTGTTTGGTCACCTCAAACATGGCCACCCCCATGCTGGAGACACGAGGCTACGCCAATATGGCGGCCTCGTGCGATCTGCAGGAAAATGGCGGCGGCCTGTGTAGGATAGCGGCGGCTTGCAAGTTAGCAGCGGCCTGCGGGATGTGTGCATTCGGCCTGTGCGGCCTGCGGAAGTGCCTCGGCCTGCGGGAGGTGTCCTCGGCCTGCGGGAGGCTGTGCGGCCTGTGGAAGTGACCGGCTTTCTGGAGGGATGGCGATCTGTGGCTGCAGTAACTCAGGCATAGGCATCGGCCTGTGTACACACTAGACAGGTAGGATACCTCTATACCTCAATAGTGATGCCTTTTAGTAGTCTGCCACTGACTTCAGTCACCCTTACAGTCATATAGTGACTTTAGATAGTCAGCTCCCAAACCAAGCCTCCTGGTTTCTATTCACAAAAATCACACTCAAATTGGGGGATCTGTGACCTGTTATAGGATAGAGGGGAGACCCAGAAAACCGAGTGTCCGACCATCCCAGAGAGGGGCCCGCGTCCACCAACAAACCCGACAGGGGGAGAGGGGGAACATTCTACTCACCATACCGGAACCAGGCGGGCGCCAACTCCTGACAGAACCCCTCGCCACCGGGGTGGGGGGGCTGTCGACCAATACGGACGCCGTGACTCTGTTGGTCATTGGCGTCCAGGCGAGACGTTTAACTCGCAGGGTCAGTCCCCGTCCAGTGGGACTATGTCGCGGCCGACCCAGCACGGAGCTATGGCCTGCACGCGCTCGTAGGCTGAACTGGGGTGACCACTGGATCTCAACATCCAGCCCGTCGCCCAGTTTCAGCGTACTTGCTTGAAGATCTCACAGGAACACTGGAGAAAAAAAGCTGTCTAAAAAAGTATTTCTAAAAAAATCCTGCCAGGACCGAAGATCCTAGCAAGGAATCTAGGTCCTTACTCCTAACTAGACAGAAAAAAAACTGATTTGCTGTAGCAGGAAGTGAGAGGATATACCCTCTGGGACTGCCCCTAGGGTGTGGCCAGAACGTTTTCTTTCCTGTCTAGTCCTACTCCTGTGGAGGGCAGTATAACCCGAGTTGATATTAATCAAGGAGGACTACGTCTGTCAATGAGCGACAGAGAAAATTTTTTTGTTATTTATTCAATGTTGTATTTTAATAGTATGCATGATTTTAGAGTATAGTTTTAATCTAGATTTATCTGGTACTAATTGCTGTTATTGGTAATTTTATTGCGTCTTGTGCTGATCGTTATTGTGATCTTGTGCTGTTGAATGTAACTGTATTTTAACAATTTCCCTTTGGGATTAATAAAGTATTCTGAATCGGAGATTACAGAATAACATTTCTCTGCCACATAGAAAGCGAAGAACATTGTGTGTTCACAACAGCCCACAAACTGATATATTATTAATGAAGTTTGGAACACTTTGTTTTACCGTTTGAAGAGAAGGAAAAGGCTGGTTGTCAGCTACAGAACATTCGTCATCTATAGAATCTAAAAATGTTAGAAAAATAGAGTTAAAAAAGAAATAAAGGTGCAAAAAAATAAAAAAAAAAATCAGTCAAAAAATGGGTCTCAGGATTCATCAACTAAATACAGGCATACCCCACTTTTAAGTACACAATGGGACCAGAGCATGTATGTAAAACGAAAATGTACTTAAAGTGAAGCAATACCTTTTTTCATTTCTCAATGCATGTAAATACACTAACTCTATGGGAAATCTTGGTCAGCTTGACATGGCACTGCTCTTAAACCATAAGTGACAAGGAGACCAAGCTTGGGGAGCATGTTAAGGGGATCCAGGACTATGACATGGTAGATTACCTAGGCAAGTTGGCTGGCCACAAATAGGATATGTTGTAGTCCTGGGTCTCCTCTCGGTGCTCCCTAACTTTGGTATCCCTGTCACTTATGGTTTGGGAGCAGTGCCATGTCAAGCTGACCAAGATTTCCCATAGACACCAAGGTTAAAAACCGGGAGTAGAGCCATGCCAAGCTGACCAGGCTGTGTCTGTACTCGCGAGTGTACGTAAAGTGAGTGTACTTAAAACAGGGTATGCCTGTAATCCTTTTGTGTTGCAACAGATGATTATGTACAAATATACAGATGTGCCAACTTCCCAGATGTGCCAACTTCCCTTTTGGTTTTTGCTTGCTGCATGATTGCTCCAGCTCAGAAATACAAAGCATTGAGGCCAACAAATCACCAGGATAACAAGACAACAGGTCATCCCATATTTATTCATCTCTGCATGTTTCCTTTGATTAATAGATGTTGCATGGTGCTGCAATGCATGTTTTGTTGTATACGCCGGACATTCAGAGCGCATGCGCCGCAGAGGTCAGTGGCTGCATGCAGGTTTAATATCTCCTAAACCGTGCAGATTTAGGAGATATTAATTGTACCTACAGGTAAGCCTTATTATAGGCTTACCTGTAGGTAAAAGTCATATAGCGGAGTATACTACCGCTTCAACCTGACTGCATACTGCCCTGTCTTATGCAGTTTCGGTCTTTAAAGGATAAGTTCACCTTTGGGAACATGTTACATGTTCCGACTTTTAGGGTGGAACATGTAACGTGTTCCTACAGCTGCCCGCCGCTCCCTCCTCTCCCTGTGACAGCAGTATGGGGAGAATTTTCCTGTACTAGCTATCAGATTTTGAAATCAGCGCAGCGGTGCAGGGATCCGCCCACACAGCCGCATCAATTATTCACACAGTTCTGTGTGTGAATGAACTACAACTCCCGACATCCTTTACAGGTGTTGGCTTGTAGTTCTCAATAAACTACCATAGTGCTGTGAAGTGTCGTGGTAGTTCACTGATTTTTCTTGTCAGTGTATCTGCTTGCCTGTACAGGATGCACGGGTATACAGATACACTGACCAGTCTGCAAGAGACAGGCTCCAAATAATATAAAATAATGCACATTTTTTTTTACCTACAAAAAATTGCAGTTATTTATTTTTTTTACAGTGAACTTATCCTTCAAAATGATCTTACATCATTCAATCTCTCTATGATCTACCTTCAAAATGATCTTACATCATGCAATCTCTCTATGATCTTTCTTCAAAATGATCTTACATCATGCAATCTCTCTATGATCTACCAACAGATGTGAAAGGTCCTGAGTGAATAGATACAAGCTGAAAGGATTTACATGTATTTTCCCTCATTGCATAGTTTTGGTATATCAGATAATGCAGAGAATGTACAGTCAGATTGTAACTTGCTGGCCAACTTGGCCATTGGCTACCACCGCTGTCAAAGTCAGTTAGCCAATGAGGAGAGAGGGGGCGGGGCCGAGCAGGAACTCCGTGTCTGAATGGACACAGGGAGCTATGGTCCGGCTTGGGTGCCCCCACAGCAAGCTGACCCGAGAAGAGGAGGATCCCAGTTGCTCTGTGAAAAATCACAACACAGGGCAGGTAAGTAGAATATGTTTGTAATTTTTAACAAACAAAAAAAGAAAAAAAAAAAAAGAAGACTTTAGTATCACTTTAACCACTTCCCCACTGCGCTGCTACAGCGGCACAGTGGCTCGTTATCGTCTGGCAACGTAGACCTACGTCACCAGACATTCCCCTCTCTCGGCGCCGCGCACCGCCGGAGGCTCGCTCCCGCTGTTTTCAGTCACAGCGGGAGTCGGGCCAGGGGAGGAGCGGCGGCGATCGCCGCCGCTCTTCCCCGATCATCGGGGAATCTAGTTTGGAGATCCTCCCGCTTGTGTAAACAGAGCGGGCGGATCTCCTAAGTGACAAGGAGTGACAGATTGCAGGGTTCAGCATAGCTGAACATGCGGATCTGTCCCTGTGTCTCTCAGTCACCTCCCCCCCACACACGTCAGTAAGCACCAGGCATACATCAACCCCTCCCTCTCCAATAAAATTAACCCCTTCCCTGCCAGTGTCATTTTTACAGTAACAGTGCATATATATAGCACTGATTACTGCAGTAATGTCACTGGTAACCCCAAAAGTGTCAAAAAATGTCAGTCAGGGGTCCGATCTGTCCGCCGCAATGTCGCAGTCCTGCAAAAAAAAAAAATCGCAGATCACCGCCATTACTCGTTAAAAAAAAAAAAAAACACCAAAAATGACAGAAATCTTTCCCGTAGTTAGTAAACGCAATAACTTTTGCGCAAACCAATCAAAATACGCTTATTGTGATTTTTTTTTTACCAAACATATGTAGCAGAAAACAAATTGGCCAAAAATTAAAAAAAAATTGATTTTTACATTTTTTGGGGGGAATTTCATATAAAAAATTTTTAAAAATAGTTATTTTTTCAAAATAAACGGTGTTTTTTTGTTTATAGCGCAAAAAGTAAAAATCGCACAGGTGATCAAATACCATCAAAAAGAAAGCTCTGTTTGTGGGAAAAAAAGGACGTCAATTTCGTTTGGGTACAGCCTCGCACAACCGCGCAATTGTCAGTTAAAGTCGCACAGCGCCGAATCGCAAAAAGTGGCCCAGACGTAAGACAGCAAAATCCTCCGGTGGTAAAGTGGTTAATGATGTAACAATAATGTGGAGCTATGTATAGCTGTGGGGAGTACAGTAGTGTGGTCTGCTCGTTTATGGAACATATGTAATGGTTCATAATCTATCAATGCAGTGAACACAATTGATTATTGATCAAGGTTAAAAGACATGCAAAAAGAAAATGTGCTCAAAACACAAGAATTTGCAGGCACATTGTTACATACCATGAAGATACTGTGATTTAAGTGCAGTAACGTGTGCCAGCTGAAAAGAAACAATAAATTAGAAGCACATGCATAGTAAAGATACAATATTATAAAGCAAGGCTCAAAATTTTAAGTCCTAAGCTAATAGCCAGGCCTTAAGTGTGCCTCGCCACCAGTTGCACCACCCAACCCCTACCCTGCCCCCCCCCCCCACCCCTTACACCCTTGTAAATTATCTCATGAAATTACACTGTTAAATGTTTTATGTTGAATTAAGTTACAAAAATAATTATTAACAGCAACTTTAACAATATTAATATGAAGCATATTTCATTGATTTGAAAGTTCTAAATAAAATAAGGGTAAAAATAGGATTGGCTACTACAGGCACTGTAAATATTACTGCCTTATTAAGTAAATATTTTATTTCTATATTAAATATAGCATTGAAAAAATGTAAAACCAATAAATGTCACTGTTATAGGAATTCAGAGAGACAGTGGAGCACTGCACTGGACAGGGAAGCGGGAGCTGCCAAAGTTAACTCTTCCTATTAACAAGCTGGTGATTGGTTGCTAGGAAAACTAAACTTTGGCAGCTCCCATCCAACCCCCCTCCCCACTCCGCCCCGAGTCCACCTCGCCCCGAGTCCACCTCATCCAGTTCTTTGCAGACTCCCGCTGTACGCCAGGCCCTGCTAAGAGATTGAGAGGAAGCGGAGGCTGGGAGGAGAATTGGCTCCCATTCAACCCCGCCTGCTGGTGGGACCACCCGTCCAAAGCGGCTCCACATTCATCCTCAGCTTATTTCCACTCACCCAGGTTTGGAAATTCTAGAGAAAAGCGTAGATAAGGTATTACAATTTAACTAACCCCAAATGATTTTAGACTAAAATGTACTGGAGATACAGATGACTAAAATACAACTAAAACGGTATTTTAGTCAAGATTAGGAACAAAACTAAATCGAAAATTTGACGTCACAATTAATACTTCTGCACAGTCTTTGTACAGCACAGTAATAAGGTCACTGCTACTTTTTAAAAGAGAATAGGACAAGGTAATTTGGGTTTCCAAAGAAATTTGGTGCACACAAAGTGGATTTATCTCCTTTGTAGCTTTATAGCAGGCATCACTAAATTACTACGGACCGCGTTCTGGATCCAGAGTCAATGTCCTGTCTGGACCGCCACAATCCCGCCATTTAGGTACCATTCTACCCAGAGGGGGGCGGCCTGAAGAAGCATATAATTGGTTGCTAGGATGCAGGGCGGTCATAGTAACCAATCACCAGCTTGGAGCTCCCGCCCCTTGTCCAAACCTGCTGTGCCTCCCGCCCTCCTCCCTATCTGTGTAAGGTAGGACAGAAAGGGGGACTGAGGACATTACTTGGGGGCCCAGAACAGTTAGGGGAGGGGTGGGGAGTTCAGGAAAGTTATTGCGGGGGGGACTGAGAACAGTAATTTTGGGGAGGGGGGGGGGGGGGATTGAGGACACCAATTGTGGGGGGATGGAAGACCGTAAAAAAGGAGGGGGCGGGGGGAACTGAGGACTGTAATATGGTGGGAGGGGGAGAGACTGAGGACCGCAATGGGGAGGGAGACTGGGGACCTAATTGCAGGGTGGGGGGGGGGGGGTAATGTAAGATTGTAAGATGTAAAATGGGATTGTGATATGAAGCTTGATTGAGGTCTGTGCATGCGCGTTTGCCCGCGCACGACGTGGGTAGGGCAGTGCATGTGAATCCACCTTGGAGCTGTGTACAGGCAGCCCATAAACGTGGATGTAGATGCAGCAGCAGTTGCTTGTCAAAATCTGACATGTGGGCAGGGGCAGATGCACAGGTGAATGGTAATTTGTTTAACTGGTTACTAGTCATGTTGGGTGTACTCTCTTTTGTAGATTAGTCCTTCCCAGTTTTGCTACTAGAGGAACAAAAAAAGTTACTTACATTTAGGAGTTGAAGTTGATCGTAGGTGAGCTCCTTCACAGGGATCTCAAAGAGCTCCAGAGATGTAGCATTAGCTTTCTGCAAGAAACAGGTTCACATGTTTCATTAAAAGTTAATCTAAAGGCCCGTACACACGTACCGATCGTCGGCATACAAACGTCGGTGGACGAAGGATCTGCCGATTGTACGCGTGTTAGTATGGTGCCTCCGACAGATGTCTGCGCACAATCCGCGGACAAAAGTCTTTCTTGCAAACATGAAAATATTTGTATGCCGACACCAGAACGGACGATTGTTCGCCTGTCAGTACACAATTCGGCCGACAGACCGCAGATTTGCAAGACTGGGCATGCTCAGAAAATAGAAAACACAGGGAAAGTTAACCATTACATGACATCACTTCTGCAGTCGGCGGACAAAATTCTTGTGCTGTCCTTGTGCTGTCTTTGCACTTTTCAGCAGACACCGACATCCCGGGGAGAAAAGAGGAACATTTGTAAGCCGACCATCGGTACGTGTGTACGGGGCTTAAGAGTAAAATATTCTGTTTGTGTAATTCAGTAGCATTGCTTAACTACAGATTTACAATCAATGCCATTTTTTTTATATCACAGGGTATTTGTGCAGCGTTTTTTTTTTTTTTTTTAAATGCAATTTTGTGGGAACAAATACATTTTAATGAATGAAAGAAAAAAAAAAAAAAAATATGTGCCCCAATTTTTTGTATAATCCAAAAGATGTAATGCCGAATAAATAGATACCAAACACGTCATGCTTTAAAACTGTGCACGCTCGTGGAATGACGACAAACAACAGTACTTAAAAATCTCCATAGGCGACGTTTTAAACACCTTTACAGGTTACCATTTTAGAATTTCATAGGAAGTCTAGCGCTAGAGCAGTAATTCTATCATTTGCGGCGATACCTCACATGCGGTGCAAACGTTTATATATACGTTCGCTTCTGCACGGAGGGATGGGGGTGGCTTTCATTTTTTTTTCTTATTTATTTTACTTTTTATTTTTACATTGTCCCTTTAATTTTTTTATTTTATCACTTTTATTCCTATTACAAGGAATGTAAACATACCTTGTAATATAAATAAGGATGACAGGTCCTCTTTATGAAGAGATCTGGGGTATATATATATATATATCTATATCTATATCTATATATATCTATATATATATATATATATATATATATATATATACATATACATACATACACATATACACACACACAAACATATTATATATATATATATATATATATATATATATATATATATATATATATATACACATACATACATACATATATATATATATATTTATTACACACACATACACACATACATACATACATACATAATATATATATATATATATATATATATATATATATATATATATATACACACACACATATATACACACACGTGTTAATTCCAGCCTGGACTGGAAGGGACGTCATGTCGCTCTGGCCCGCCAAGGCCATAGAGGCGATTAAAGTGGATCTACTCTTTGATCGTCTGTGTACCCAGTCAGCAGCACCGTCAGATTGTTTCTCGAGCGAGCCGGCCGAAACCGTAAGCCCAGAGAAACACCCGCCACTTCTAAAAGCGTTCCAGCGGCTCATGAGCTGCTTGGAATGCTTTTAAGAGAAAGCTATCCGCTGTCTGAAAAAAAAAAAAACACTGGGGTTATGGATGATGGCTTCAGCCATAATCTCAGTAAGCCACTTGCAAAATGCAACGTATATATACGTATTGCAGTCAACAAGTGGTTAAAGAAAATAGCAAAAAAAAAAAAAAAAACACAAAGTAATTGTTAGATAAAAAGTTTCCAGTGAGCAGAATACATATCACCCCAAAGAAAACAGTTAAAGATGATCAATACCTTCTTCATAGATATACAGCATGTGAGGTCATGATATATCACTGGGACCTGGTCTTTGGACAGATGAACATCAAATTCAACAAAGGCTGCACCCTAAAAAGGAGAAAAATATGTAAACGCATAACTGAAACTTCTTTTAACCAATACATTAATGATCATATTTTTATATACAGTATCTGAAAACAATCATGAGAATATATTAAGCAAAATAAATAAATCAACTTTCTTTTGCCAATTTTGCAGCTTGAGGTGATTGTAGCAATATTTTTATCAACTGCCAAGCCGCAGCTAACAAAGCCAGCAAAATACTTTCATGCATTAAAAAGTCGTACATTCCAGAGATAAAATCACGCCGGTTCACACTAGTGCAACGCAGACATCGAATGCGATTTGCACCGCACTGCTGAGCAGCTCACATGTGATGTCTGTGAGATGAGATATCAGCCATACAAACTGTATGGCTGAAATCACATTGAATTTGCACCAAAATGGTTCAGGATCCTTTTTTGGTCCGCACTGGAATCGGATTGCTTGGGTGTTCACAGCCATGTGATCCGATTCCTGCACCATTTCACAATTCGCACTGCGATCTGCAAACCCATTTGGGAGTGTCATTAGTTTTACATTGACACCCCCCAGCGGTTCGCAGATCTCAGTGTGAGCCACTGTGCAATCCTGGTGCGATGCGGGAAATGGCACTGCATTGCAGGGTTTCCCGCATCGCATCAGTGTGAACCGGGACTTAGGTCTTTTTCACACCAGCTTCAGCTTGTATAAGTGCAGTATGAACAGCAAGCTTTTACAAAGCATTTGCAGGGCTTTCAGCAAACATTGCTGAAGCTTTTATTAAAGGCTCATTCAGCTCCAGTTTGTAAATGTTGAACACATTCTAAAGAGAGTGTTGATTGCTACTTTAAGCAAGCTGTTGAAAGGCTTTCAACAAGCTTCAAAAAGTCCAGAAGCCTGCTAGAAGCTTGTTTAAAGTGGCAATCAACACTCCTATTAGGATCTGTAATTCAACATTTACAAACTTGAGCTGAATGGTACTTTAAAAGCTTCAAAGCTTGCTGAAAGCTCTGCAAATGCTTTGTAAAAGCTTGCTGTTCACACCGCTCTTATACAAGCTAAAGCCTGTGTGAAAACAGGCCTTACAAACACTGGTTTACCCTCATCTTGAATATGCAGTTCAGTTTTAGTCACCAATCCTCATGAAAGACATTGGTGAATTAGAAAGAGCTCAATGGAGGGCGACAAAATGTTTGAGGATGGAGGAGCTCAGCTATGAGGATGGATTACATAAAATACAGTAGAGGCACTAAAAGAGGAACTGCAGTCTGCTCACATAATTTGTAGTAAAAACATCTTTGTCATTCTGAAGCTTCCCTCCAACCACTTTGCATGTTTTATATATTCTGTACTTGCCAAAAATCTCCCTCCACCAAGTCTGGCTGCAGCCATTTTAACTGTGGGCAGCTGAAGCTGCTGCCTGTTCACTTCCTGGATCTTCACAGACATTATACCTCTCTCTCTCATATATATATATATCTCTATCTATATCTATATCTATACACACACACACACACACCACGCCTAGCCTGCACATTTTTCCGCCCTCATCCAGCTCCCTTCAGCTCTCATTGGCTATGACTAGGGATGCACCGATCCGACTTTTTTGGTCCCGATGCCGATCTTTTGCTTTGTGAAATCGCGATCCCGAGTCCGATCCGGAAGTACGGTTTTGTGAGCTTATAACAAAATAATACTTCCGGATCGGTATCGGCAGATGCCTTATAACAATTGTGCATTTAAGACAGGGGTGGGAAACCTAAGGCCTGGGGGCCGTATGCGGCCCTCAAAGTCATTTGGTCCGGCCCCCCGTGCAGCTGAGTCTGTGTCTCTCAGCTGATCTGTCAGAAAAGAGCCAATGCTTCTTGTATAGTTCCGGATCCGTTCTGACAGTCTGAGTGACTCACAGGCGGAGTGATATCAAATGCACTCCGCCTGCGACCAATACAGGAAACATCGCCTCTTCCTCCAGTGCGGCGCCGCTGCTAGCCAGCATTTCCCGCCAGCAGCACACACAGCAGTACCAGCCAGAGCCAGCAGTACCCACAGCACAGTACAAGCCAGCAGTGCCAGTAGTACCCACAGCAGTACCAGCCAGCTGTACCCACCAGCATTACCCGCCAACAGTTCTTTTCAAAACTTACCACCACACTGCGCACCAGACTGACCGACGCAAACCTGGAAAACCAGTTGCGAGTAGCAACATCATCAATACCAACTAACATCACACACTTCACCAAAGAGAAGCAGTTGCAGCCATCACATTAGGGGTGAATTAATTAAATGTTTGACCAAATATAACAGGCAAATTTTTAAATTGATAATTTTGTACGGCCCCCGAATGATTTTATAAATACCCAAATGGCCCTTGGCAGAAAAATGGTTCCCCACCCCTGATTTAAGAGGTTAAACTTCCCTCCTCCAGCAGATGGAGCAAAAAGATACATTGTATGCATTGTGTTTACTTAACTAGAAGATTGACAGGCATTTGCAGGAGGCTCTTTTTTTTTTCTTTTCTTCTTTGACAGCTGTTCTCTGCTCCCTCACAGCTATGTAAAGAGCAAAACCGGATCGGCCCGTGGATCTGTTAATTTTTTACTGATCCCCCCGATCCAGCTATTATGGCCATATCGGCGCCAATATCCGATCCTAATATTGGATTGGTGCACCCCTAGCTATGACTCACCCCTCCCCCCCATTACTAGCAAACTCCCAGGAGAGAGAGAGAGCTGTGCATGATGGCATTAGCCAAGGCCAGTGATGGCGAACCTTGGCACCCCAGATATTTAGGAACTATATTTCCCATGATGCTCAACTACACTGCAAAGTGCATGAGCATAGGAAATGTAGTTCCAAAACCTCTGGGGTGCCAAGGTTTGCCATCACTGGCCTAGGCCAATGACCAGACAAGAAAGCGGAAGTGGGCTGAATAAGGTATTTACTGGCAGAGAAAAAATGTTTTACTATCCAAAATTAAAACAACAAGGGCAGAGGATTTAATAGATGGAAAGATGAAGAAAATGACTGAAGAGCTGCTTCGTGCCTGAGGACCTGCAGTGCAAGGATCTCCCTGCTTCTGATTTATTCATTCTGTGGATCTATGCTTTCTATACCTTTACTAATGCTTCTTGAATACTCCACCAGTCATCAAGGGGATGGCTCTTAGACCATGAAGCAAAACCCTGCCTCTATAAAGATGGTAAGCTCCGCAGAAAGACACCGTGCAGAACAAGGCATAGGTCAGCAATGGGGGAAAAAAACTGGCAAAATGGGTGACTATCGCTTTGTCTTCAGCTGCCCTTGTTAGTTGCAGCTTCATACGGTTCTCTTTAATTCACCTAAAGGCTTGTTCACAGCACCATCCTGCTGTAATGCTTGCATGACAAAGCATACATCACTAGAACCCCACAGAGCTTCAAAAGAACGCCCAAGAATTTACTGAAGCGATTGCAGCAGTAAATTGTGATGTTGCAGGGGCCAAGCAGAACCCATAATCAGGCATGTGATGCACAAAGCATTTTACGCTTGTTGGTGCAATGCAGTGCCAATCATTAAGAATGGCATCCTTGCGCACCTGCATGACAATGAACTAACGTGGCATGCTGTGTTGCCTAAAATGATGCATGTACAATTTTTGGTGCATTTGGTAGTCTATTTAAAATACTGGGCCTCCCTAATTCAACACACTGTAGCGCAACACAGTGTACCAGGGTGGTGTCAATAGGCCCTAATAGCTTCTATAATGTCTCAGGAACTTTTCCGGTGAAAACTTAGTCCTGGCACTTCCACTAGGTCTGCAACAGCCATTTCATCTAGTTTTACTTTGCTGCTTGGTCTTTGATTACATATTAGGAAGAATAAAGGATGGATCCCATAAAGCGGCACATTAATGTAGACCCACTAGTATTGGAATAAATGTCAGTCTCAGCCAGGGCTCCTGCCCCACTTATAAGCTCTAAGAGGCGGATGAAACACTGGAGGCGGGAGCCAAGGCTGAGATTGCCATTCATTGTAAAACCAGTAGGTATACAATGATGTGCAGCTTCATGGGATCCATCCTTTGCCCAACAGTTTTTTGGAGCCGAGATGAGCTCCTTCCCTGGCCTGCAGTTACAGTGGTGGACACAGAATTGCTTTCCCTTGTAGCCTGAGTGGCACACATTTTCCATTACCCGTTCACATATTACGAACAATGTCACCTGAGGAGTGTAAAACCAATGCTGTTGTAGGAAAAATAAAGGGATACAAAGGGTAAAGTGACTCTTGGAACAAAGTGCCAGATCTTGCCCCCTGGAGTCCCAAAAAGATGCAAGCAACAAACAGATTACTCAGCCAATAGACTTTACCTGTAGCTGAAATATCAGTTTTGGAAGGACTGATTCCTCGCAGTATTAAAAAGTATAAATATGACTGAACAAACAATGCTGCAAACATAATTCATTATTTCATAAATTAGTAAATTGGTACCGCATGCCAAAGAGTATAAGGATTGTAAAATTAGTGAAACGGATCTCCAAGAATACTTTCTGAAATGAATAATAATGATGATCTCACCTATCTGGCAATAACATCAGGCAGCTATAGCACTGCCAGTAAGAGAAAAATATGGCTATGAGACAAAATCAAAGAACTCCTTTAATGAGGTTATGCTAACTTCTGGAAACTAGGAACCCTCCCTGTGCTTGTGTGGGTTTCATTCAGGTACTCTGGTTTCCTCTCACACTCCAAAGACATGCTGGTAGGTTAAATGGCCCTAGTATGTGTATTTATGAATAAGAGTTAGGGACCTTAGATTGCAAGCACCTTGAGGGCAGGGACTGATGTGAATGTATAATACATGTAAATGGCTACATAAATTGATGGCTCTATGCAAGTACCAGTGATAAATAAGTTAAATAAATAAAAAGAAAAATAAGAATGACAAAAAAAAAAAAAAAAAATTCCAACTATTATCATCTGTTATGACATTATCCCCAAAATGTCCAACACTATAGTGCAAAGTAATCAAATCCTGTGCCCCAAAAATAGTAACCAAAAAAATTCCGAGTGACTTAAAATGACACATCTATGCCCACGGACCCAACTTTTCAGTCTTTATTCACAGGCATGCATATTTAAATAAGTATAATAAGTATATAGTGAACAGAAGCAAAGACAAGTAGGAAAGGCTGCGTTTCAGGAAAAAGCAGGCTTTATTCAGTCTTCAAGGTGCTAATTCTGAATACATGACCAGCTCAATGTTTAGTACCTATACCATTAGTACAGAGGTTGGATTTAATATGATTAAGTGCAATAATGGGTATGACAAAGTATTAGAGGACACGAACCCAAAAAAAACTTACATGATTGGCGGCACTCTTTAATGATGCTATTGTGTTTTCTCGAACTTTGGCCAATCTGGTAAAAAAAAAAAAAAAAAAGAAAACAAAAAAAACGTAAAAACCACATTAATTGCTTTATTACTCACGATAAACAAAACATTACAATTATTGATAATCCGATTCCTTTAAAAAGGAAAATTGACAGCACTAAATGGTTTAAAAATGTTATTGTAAAGGAACAATCTGCGTGAAGAATCCAGTCAAAGTTCACCAAAAGGATGGTTTTCTTTGTCTTGTTGAATAATTGTTTGAAGTGGAAGATTATTTGAATTGACTATGATCAACCCATTGTTTACAGCAGTAATATCCAAACTGCAGCCCTGGGGCTGGATGCGGCCCTTTGTGTGCTTTTATCTGGCCCTTGGGGCACTATTCCCACCCACGGTCAGCAACAGTGAGGCATAGTTCCTGCCACTGACAAACAATGGGGCACCATTCTTCCCATTGATTCCAATGATAAGGCACTATTCCTCCCACTGACACCAATGATGGGGCTCTATTCCTCCCACTGACACCAATGATGGGGCACTATTCCTCCCACTGACACCAATGATGGGGCTCTATTCCTCCCACTGACACCAATGATGGGGCACTATTCCTCCCACTGACACCAATGATGGGGCACTATTCCTCCAACTGACACCAATGATGGGGCACTATTCCTCCCACTGACACCAATGATGGGGCACTATTCCTCCCACTGACACCAATGATGGGGCACTATTCCTCCCACTGACACCAAGGATGGGGCACTATTCCTTCCACTGACACCAATGATGGGGCACTATTCCTCCCACTGACACCAATGATGGGGCACTATTCCTCCCACTGACACCGATGATGGGGCACTATTACTCCCACTGATACCAATGATGGGGCACTATTACTCCCACTGATACCAATGATGGGTCACTATTCCTCCCACTGATACCAATGATGGGGCACTATTCCTCCCACTGACACCAATGATGGGGCACTATTCCTCCCACTGACACCAATGATGGGGCACTATTCCTCCCACTGACACCAATGATGGGTCACCATTCCTCCCACTGACACCAATGATGGGGCATTGTGTCCTCCCATTTTTTCTCCCACTGGCCCACTAACGTTGAGAGGATAATGAAGTGGCCCTTTGTTTAGAAAGCTTGGAGACCCCTGGTTTACAGTATAGTTCTATTAATGGTGTATGTATGCAAGTTCTAGACACAGATTGTAGCCCAGAGAATGGAGGTGCAGAACATTCTACAGTTAGCAAGCAGATAAATTAGGTGAAGCTGTGCAACACATATGAAATATAAGACCCTGTGAAGATAGAGTTTAGAAAGCAGCTATGACATATCAAAAAACATTGAGCACCCTAGTGTCTTTGGAGACAAAAGAAAGAACTTAAATCTGAGCTCCACCCAAAAGGGGATGCTGCTTATTTGCCACTTCCGGGTGAGTTCGTCACACAATGATCGAGGCGATCTACGACATTTCCAGCCCCTCCTCCTTCCCCCCCACCGCTGCATTCTGGGAGACACATTGGTCCCAAAAGACAGCAGGACCATTCAGAAAGCGCGGCACGGCTCACGCATGTGCAATAGGAAACAGACTGTGAAGCTGCAAGGCTTTATGGACGGTTCTCCTTAGTTAGGATGCCGGTGCTTTCGCTCACGTCCGATGGACAAAATCAGCTAGGGGTGCAGACATTGTAGGATACCTGGGCAGGCAAGGGTAGCTTTTGACTATTTTTTTTAACAGGCTGGAACCCTGCTTTAATTTAAAAAAAAATGGTTTGCATGAATTTCCCCTCATTTGCACCTGGTGATTCTGTCAGTAAAATTTCTTGTTCTTGGGTGACAACACTTATTTCTCGTACTGTACCTTTGGAGCACTGTTGTCAGGTTAAAGTGGTTGTAAAAGAACTTTGTAATTACTAGAATCCCCTCGATTGTATGCAGCTATGTTGCACAGTGTCTTTTTTTATAAAAATTATGCAGCGCAATACCTTTTTTCAGAGCGCCGCTGTACAGTCACATGACTGCCCACCGCTCTCCTTCCCTGATTTGAGGACTACAGCGGGAGGGACTGAGATTCCTCTCCAACATTAGCCGGGAGGAGTGGAGGAGAGTGGCAGGTGGTGCTCTGCAAGGTATTGAGCTGCATCATTTTTATAAAAACAAAGACACTGTACAACATAGCTGTATATAACAGAGGGGATTCCAGAAATGACACAGTTATTTTACACAGAACAGCAGCGGGAGGGGAGGGGCAGGGAGCAGATTGGCATTGACTCAATAACTGACAGGCAGGAAAGGAGGGGGAGAGACAGCGAGATGACAGAGGCACGTAAACGGACCACGGTATCATGATCAGCAGCCATGATTACTGTGGTCAACACACACAGGGAGATACAGGAATAGGCAGGATCAACCAGGTATTTTACAGAATAGAAAAAGGACAAAATCCCTATGCTGTATATTGTGCTTTAAAGGGATTGTAAAGGCAGAAGGTTTTAATCCAAAGCATTATATGCATTACGATAAAAAAAGCCTTCTGTGTGCAGCAGCCCCCCTCAGCCCCCCTAATACTTACCTGAGCCCATCTTTATCCAGCGATGTTGCAGGAGTGTCTCAACTGCCCGGCACTCCCCTCCTCATTGGCTGGAGACTTTACAATACCTTTAATGGAACAGGATCATTTTTTTAAGGTTACAACCGTTTAAAATGTTTTAGGACACCCCCTATCCCTCTTTTCCAATCTCCACAACATAGGTGGAACTGTTCTGTAGTCTAGAGGTGAACAGAGTGGGACTAATAGGACTGCCTGAGATAACACTACAGAGTACACATAACAGCAATGGATTCCACGCAGGATCAAACACATGCTTTTGCATTTCTTGAACAGATATGATAAATTGTAATGGTATATTTAACATCCCAAAAGTAAGCAAAATAATAGAAGTTCATTGTTAGGTTTTACACACATTTTAGGAAACGATGACCATTTGTTTTAATATAAATAAACACTATGCAGCTTACTTTGCAGTAGTAGTGGAGTTGCCGGCTCCTCTGTGTCCGACATCAAGTGGAGTCCGTGGCTTCCAGTACTTGCAGAAAGAGTTTCTCATGTCACAGGAATAACCTTGTATTGGCTTTATAACAATGTAGTCAACTGCAAAAAAAAAAAAAAATGTATGATCAATGCAAACAATAAGGATAGTGGCTGATTACTCAACTGCTTTACAGACTGTATATTTACCAGTTCCTATCATCAAGGACCTTATAACCTAATAGGTATATATATATATATATATTACACACACACACACACACACACATATAGTCCACATGGGTTGCTGCACTTAAGAATTTTCTTTTATTGGAAAAACATCCAAAAAGTACATACCAGTACAATTGCAGTGTATTTCATCATAACCGTTTCGGGCTAGTAGGACAGTCTGAGGAGGGGCATCATCCTACTAGCCCGAAACGGTTATGATGAAATACACTGCAATTGTACTGGTATGTACTTTTTGGATGTTTTTCCAAAAAAAGAAAATTCTTAAGTGCAGCAACCCCTGTGGACTTTATTCTATATATGCAGCCAGTGGGATGGCTTGATTACTTTGTACATGAACCAATGGAATGAATGCTGTAGTGCTGCTCACTGTATTTGTGATATACAGTGCTTTGAAAAAGTATTCACCCACCTTGACTTTTTACCTATTTTGTTACATTACAGCCTTAAGTTCAAAGTTTTGTTAATCTGAATTTTATGTGATGGATCAGGACACAATAGTCTAAGTTGGTGAAGTGAAATAAGAAAAATATATACATAAAATTTTATTTTAGAAATAGAAAACGGAAAATTGGCACGTGCGTATGTATTCACCCCCTTTGTTAGGAAGCCCATAAAAAGCTCTGGTGCAACCAATTACTTTCAGAAGTCACATAATTAGTGTAATGATGTCCACCTGTGTGCAAACTAATGCCTCATACACACGCACCGATTGTCGGCCGACCGTTCGGCCGTCTTTTGTCCGCTGCTGTCTTGTTGGTTGAAAAGTGCTCTAGACTGCACACAAATTTTGTCGGCCAACAACAACCAACTTCAGAAGTGATGTCATGTTCTGGTTTACTTTCCGTGTGTTTTTGCTTCTCTGAGCATGCCCAGTCTTGCTCATCTGCTTTTTGTTGGCCGAAATCTGTACTGACTGAGGGAAAATCGGCCGTTCTGGTGTTGGCCAACAAAAATTTTATAGCATGCACACCAGATTTTGTTCGGCCAAAAAGTCGCAGTCGGTTGTCGGAAGCATCATACTAACAAGCCGACAATCGGCCGATCGGACGTTGGCCGAAAATTTACGGCCAACAATCGGTACGTGTGTACGGGGCTTAAGTGTCACATGATCTGTCATTACATAGACACACCTTTTTTGAAAGGCCCCCAGAGGCTGCAACACCTAAGCAAGAGGTACCACTAACCAAACACTGCCATGAAGACCAAGGAACTCGCCAAACAAGTAAGGGACAATGTTGTTGAGAAGTACAAGTCAGGGTTAGGTTATAAAAAAAAAAAAAATAAATCGTTGATGATCCCCAGGAGCACCATCAAATCTATCATAACCAAATGGAAAGAACAAGGCACAACGGCAAACCTGCCAAGAGACGGCCGCCCACCAAAACTCACGGACCGGGCAAGGAAGGCATTAATCAGAGGGGCAGCACAGAGACCTAAGGCAACCCTGGAGAAGCTGCAGAGCTCCACAGCAGAGACTGAAGTATCTGTACAAAGGAGGACAATAAGCCGTACGCTCCATAGAGTTGGGCTTTATGGCAGAATGGCCAGAAGAAAGCCATTACTTTCAGCAAAAAACAAATGGCACGTTTGGAGTTTGCGGAAAGGCACGTGGGAGACTCCCAAAATGTATGGAGGAAGGTGTTCTGGTCTGATGAGACTAAAATTTAACTTTTCGGCCATCAAATCACATCACCTAAAGAACACCATCCCCACAGTGAAACATGGTGGTGGCAGTATCATGCTGTGGGGAGGTTTTTCAGCAGCCAGGACCGGTAAACTGGTCAGAGTTGAGGGAAAGATGGATGGTGCTAAATACAGGGATATTCTTGAGCAAAACCTGTACCACTCTGAGCGTGATTTGAGGCTAGGACGGAGGTTCCCCTTCCAGCAGGACGATGACCCCAAACACACTGCTAAAGCAACACTTGAGTGGTTTAAAGGGAAACATGTAAATGTGTTGGAATGGCCTAGTCAAAGCCCAGACCTCAATCCAATAGAAAATCTGTGGTCAGACCTAGAGATTGCTGTTCACAAGCGCAAACCATCCAGCTGTTCACAAGCGCAAACCATCCAACTTGAAGGAGCTGGAGCAGTTATGCAAGGAGGAATGGGCAAAAATCCCAGTGGTAAGATGTAGCGAGCTCATAGAGAATTATCCAAAACGACTTGGAGCTGCGATTGCCGAAAAGGTGGCTCTACAAAAGTATTGACTTTAGGGGGGTGAATAGTAATGCAAATTGCCTTTTTTGTTATTTTGTCCTATTTGTTGTTTGCTTCACAATAAAAAAAAAAAACATCTTCAAAGTTGTGGGCATGTTCTGTAAATTAAATGATGCAAATCCTCAAACAATCCATGTTAATTCTAGGTTGTGAGGCAACAAAAACACAAAAAATGCCAAAAATAAGAATACTTTTGCAAAGCACTGTGTGTTTATATATACACACACACACACACACACAGTATTTTCCGGCGTATAAGACGACTGGGCGTATAAGTCGATCCCCCCTAATTTTCAAGTTAAAACATAGGTTTTGGGCTATACTCGCCGTATAAGACTACCCCCCTTCTGAAGCAAGGCAACACCATTGAAAAACATCAGATTTCTCATAGATCTCCAAGGTACCCCAAGTACTGTAATACATGTAATCTCTCATAATATCTCCAAGGTACCCTAAGTATAAGTATTACCAGTAGATGTAATCTCAAGACGCTGGCTGTGCGGGAATCCTGTACCGGTATACCGGTATGTACCGGCTACATACAGTATAGCGCGCTGAGCCAATCACAGTGAGCGATGTATTCTATTATTGAATGCAAAGCCTGCTCGGATTGGCAGAGTCAGAGAGGTGGGTTGATGTTACTCCGCCAATCCGAGCAGGCTTTGCATTCAATAATAGAATACATCGCTCTCCCTGATTGGCTCAGCGCGGTACACTGTATGTAGCCAAAGCTACGGTACATACGGTATACCGGTACAGGATTCCCACATAGCCAGCGTCTTGAGAGATTACATCTACCGGTAATACTTATACTTAAGTTACCTTGGAGATATTATACTCGGCGTATAAGACGACCCCCCATTTTTGGGGGATTTTTTTGCGGTTCAAAAGTAGTCTTATACGCCAGAAAATACAGTATATATATTTTACACACACATATACAAACATGCCAATTTAGAAAGAGCCAATCAATTAATCTACCAGCATGTCTTTAGGGGGAGAAACCAGAGTATTGAAGAAAACTCAGACGAGCACAGGGAGAAAATAAACCGAGGACACACCAGCCTAGAGCATAATCCTTGTAAACCATTTATTATTGGAATATTCAAAAACACTAATATAGGTAAGCTTGTGATTATCAATGATTCTCAAATCCAGAGACGTGAGATCCAATGTACATACTCGCTTTCATGGGAAGAAGCCACTCTGGTTAGAATAAGGCTCAACACATTTAAAATTGGCTCTGATAAAGAGGGGACTCCCCTTGAAACGCATCAGCCATATTAAAACTGGAGTGGCTTTTTCCTCATGAAAGAGTATGTGCATTGGATCTCATGTCTCTGTATTTGAGAATCATTGATGAGATTACATACATGTGTGTTTGCGTGTATAACAATTGTTTCTATTCCACTAATAAATGTCTTAAAGGATTATTATACACTAGGCTGGTGCGTCCACTGTTTATATTCTAATTCATTTGGTATCTGGGCTTCCCCAGTCCTAAGAGGGCAGCAAAGCATGGTGGCCTAAAGTATCTCTGGAGTGGAACAGTAATGCCTCGTACACACGCAACGATTATCGGCCGACCGATCGGCCGTCTTTTGTCCAGAGTTGCGTTTGGTTGGTTGGAATGTGCTCTAGACTGCACACAAATTTTTTTGGCCAACAAAAATCAACTTCAGAAGTGATGTCATGTGCTGGTTTACTTTCCGTGTGTTTTTTCTTCTCTGAGCATGCCCAGTCTTGCTCATCAGATTTTTGTCTGCCGAAATCTGTACTGACTGACGAAAAATCGGCCGTTGTGTTGTCAGCCAACAAAAATTTTATAGTCTGCACGCCAGATTTTATTCGGCCGAAAAGTCGGAGTCGGTTGTCGAAAGCATCATACTAACAAGCCAAAAATCGGCCGATCGGACGTTGGCCGAAAATTCACGGCCAACTATCGACGCGTGAGTACGAGGCATAAGGATCCATCTGCCTCTGAACACCACACTAGAGTGCAGGAGCTTGTTTTTGTTCATCTAAGCCAAGGTTTTTCAACCAGGGTGCCACAAAGTCTTCACGGTTGCCGCAGACACATCCCGGTCTGAGCGCTACTCTGTGTTAATTCCTGTGCAGTGCAAGTCTGCCCAGTGTGATCGGGTGTTAAAGGCATGTTCAGCGGCACTACAGCTTTCTGCTTTGCGGGCAATACTACACACAGCTGCAGGGAGGAGGAGAGAGCCATGCGTGCTGTGCTCTCTTTCTCTCCTCACAGAGTTGCACTGCACTGGAGTTAACACACTGCATGGGAGTTGAGCACAGCCCACATTTGTGCTAGGAGTGCGATTTGAGAGGATTGTGCTGGGATTGGAGTGGGGTTTGTGCTAGGAGTGGGGATTTGGGAACGGGGGGAGTTGTGCTAAAAGGGGGGATGGGGGCTTGTGCTAGGAGGAGAAGTTTTGTGGGGGCAGGGAGGGGGGGGGGGGGGTTTGGGAGGAAACTGTGCTAGGAGGGGTGATCGGGAACGGGGGGTTGGTTGCGCTAAGAGGAATTTTTCTGGGGGGGGGGGGGATTTAGTGGGTGCATTGTTCTAGGAGGGGAGATTTGTTGGGGGATTTGTTCTGGAGAGTGTGTGTGTGTGTGTGTGTGTGTGTCTGAACTTTGCATCGCAGACTACATTTTAGGGCTTGTTTCACCCCAGGTGTAGTGAGACTTGAAAATTGCACATGTGTATGTTGGGGACCATTAACAAAATGTGATTTGCGCAAACACGCAAAAAAGTGTATGCTCGTACACACTTCCTGCTGTGAACGATCCCTCAGACTGGTGTGCCCTGGGATTATGCACAGTTCTAAAGGGTGCCTTGACTGAAAGAAGGATGAAAAACACTGATCTAAGCACAGGAAAAATGTAAACTCAATGCATTTGAGTGCATAATGAACAGGGACCCCAGCACTGCAAGGCAATAACCACTAGGGCTACAAGATTGTGGAATTCTCTACCACAAGAGGTGGTTTCTGCGAGAAGTATGGTGGCTTTCAAAAGAGACTTAGACGTACATCTCAAGGATCAGAACATTCAGGGGTATATGAGATGATTACAGCCGTACACACCTACACAGGTTGAACTGGATGGACTATTGTCTTTATTCAACCTCATCTACTATAACTAAACCACTGTAATGCCCAAATTATGGCACACAAGTAAATAAATGTTATAGTAAAATTACAATAACACAATAGTCGCTCATCCTAAAAAGACACGACTATCAGCATACTGCACCTTCATTACATATCCTTTGGACTTGGAATTTAACCAACCTCCCATGACCCCCCCTCTATCTGAGAAAATAGTTACATAAAGGCTACAAACAGGAATCAGGATGACCTATCCCGCCCATTTTAAATATTTGTACGTAGTTAGTGTGTGGATTTACATCTCTAAGCAACACAGCACAAAATTCCAGGGCCCGTCGCTGACAACACCTCCCTGTCTTAACTGGTTGGCGCATTACGCAACAGGCTGTTTCTTTTAGAATAGTAATTGTGCCAGAGACTGAAGTGAGTGGGTTTGGTGTTTTGTTTGTTGGTTACAACATAGGCAGTGGTGTGAAATTGCAGCTCTCTCTTTTCCCACGGAAAAGATGCCCAGAAAATAGAATAAAATAAATTGGGAGTTGAAATGTTTCAAGAACTGACACCCACCCTGGGAATAAAAAAAAAAAGAAAGTAGATACCTCGAACTTTTCCAAGAGCCTGCCTGCCATTCCTGCTCATGATTGGGAGTGTGATGATACCGTTGCTTTTTCCTGTCTCAATGATAGCAGAGGACAGCAGACAAGCAGTGCCCACATGACCCGGGAGTGCGTCACCCTGCACCACAGCTTCACTCAAGTCTTCCTGTAAGAGGGGAAGGAAAACAGAGGGAAAAAAAATTAAGCCAAATACATTATAATGGAAGGGACCAATTGTAAATAAATGAATAAACTGACTGTATTTCATTGTGTAGAGCAGTTGTTTTGAAACTGCGGACAGGTGGCCAGATGCGGCCCTTTGCATGCTTTAATCCGGCCCTTGGGGCATTATCACCCCCACTATCAGCACCCATTGATGAGGCACTATGCCGCCCACTGACACCAATGACGAGGAACTATGCCGCCCACTGACACCAATGACGAGGCACTATGCCGCTCACTGACACCAATGACGGGACACTATGCCTCCCACTGACACCAATGACGGGGCACTATGCCGTCCACTGACACCAATGACGAGGAACTATGCCGCCCACTGACACCAATGACGAGGCACTATGCCGCTCACTGACACCAATGACGGGACACTATGCCTCCCACTGACACCAATGACGGGACACTATGCCTCCCACTGACACCAATGACGAGGCACTATGCCGCCCACTGACAACAATGACGAGGCACTATGCCGCCCACCGACACCAATGATGAGGCACTATGCCGCCACTGACACCAATGACGAGGCACTATGCCGCTCACTGATACCAATGACGAGGCACTATGCCGCTCACTGATACCAATGACGGGGCACTATGCCGCCCACTGACACCAATGACGGGGCACTATGCCGCCCACTGACACCAATGATGGGACACTATGCCGCCCACTGACACCAATGACGGGGCACTATGCCGCCCACTGACACCAATGATGGGACACTATGCCGCCCACTGACACCAATGACAGGGCACTTTTGCGCCCACTGACACCAATGACGGGGCACTTTTGCGCCCACTGATATCAGCGAAGGGGCACTAATACTCCCCCTGACACCAATGATGAGGCACTATTCCTTCCACTGAAACCAGCGAAGGGGCACTATTACTCCCCCTAATACCAATCATGGAAAATTGTTTACTCCCACTGCCGCCAGGACATTTTCTACTCTCACCAGCCACAGTCTGCGCCCCCCCCCCCCCTAGAGTTTGAAGGAAAGTAAACTGGCCCTTTATTTAGAAAGTCTAAAAAAAACAGCCCCTGGCTTTTATTGGTGTAGGCAGTCTGTAAAGCACAAGTCAAATGTTACCTGATAATTCATTAATTTGCTGGAGATAGGAAAATAGTCCTCTCCTGGAGACAGGACTGGACCGAAATTTGGTTTGCCACACACAGAGAGCCAGAATGTGTTAGCCCTGGAAACAATATAAAAAGGTGTTGTCTAGATGGTACCTTGTCCCTGCGAGATTGGTGAAATCTGAAGTTACAAACCCACGTTTTCACAATTGTAAGAATTCTGGCACACACACATCTGGTGGACCTGTCTGTTAGTAGGATCTTTGCACCAATAGCTGCTTATTTGACACCACCCTCCTAACAAACCCTCAGCTTGCGCTTTCAAAGTATAACGTACCAAGCCCAACTAGAAACCAATTCCAACTGTTATACGTCATCACGGCTGTCAAGCAAACTATAGCTAGGTCTGTGAAAACCTCAAGCATTTGTATCTTAGAGACCAAAACACAGGATCATGTAGGCGATGGTCCATGCCAAGATTGAGGCAACCCTGCAGGATAGAATCCATAAATACCAGTAAGTCTCGCAGCCATGGTTGGACCACTTTCTGCCTCCAGACTTGGAAATGACCTTATTGGGACCTTGAGTCACCGTAACCTTTTAAGCTGGCCATACACAGTTCGAATCTTGGCCAGTTAAGCAGGAAGGAACTGGCCGAGATTCAAACCGGTAACGGGCAGGCTGAATGTACCAAGTTGACCAATCAATCTATCAACTTGGGTACAACCAGCCTGCGGGATTCTCTTACGATTATCGCCAAGCGGCTGCTGTAGCCACTACCAATAATCTGTTCTCATCTGGGATGGCTTGGTCCAGTCTTCTATGCTGCGCTATTGCTCAATGAAAACACACACACACTCAGTTCTAATCCTCTAAACCCCTCCCCTATAAGCTCCCAATACCAAATTCACCATAAATTCCCAATGCCCACTCAACTTCCAGGACAAGTTCACATTTCTGCAAGAAATAAAATGCACATATTTTTGCAGGCCAAAAAAAAAAAAAAAGTGCATTTAATATTTCTTGCACAGAGCCTGCAGAGCATTGCATTCACAATCAGTGAATCGCGGGTGCAATGTTGGGCTCCTGCAAACACGTCCTTTCATTTTCTTGCCAGTACCACTATATAGGCTTTCTGGTAGAAGGCTGGAGTACATGTCAGTGGACTATGAGGGAGCTCATCAGAGCCCTTGCAGTCCATTGAGAGCTACAAGCCATCTGCCTCAGTGGCAGATGGGACATCTAGTTTTCTTATTCAAAGATGCCTGTGCATGAATAACGCAGCTGTGCGGGCAGAGGGCTGTTTTGCAAATCTGGAAGGTAGGTGCAGGAAGAGGAACTCCCACCCACTCTCACAGGGAGTGCATGGACTGGTGCTGGAGCAGGTTACACATTACACCCTAAATACAGGGGTAATGTGTCACATGCTCCAAAAAGGTGAATTTAGCCTTTAAATACACAAAATTTAAACAGGATATTTACATTTATAGGCAATAACACCAGAGACTGTTGTTCCGAGGAATATCCAACTGTCTTCTGGGGGATCAGGAAGGAATACATTTTTCCCACAATGAAGTAAATAGAATCATGCATAAGGCTCAGTTCACACTGCCGCAATTTGGGATCTGACTTGGGACCCCAAGTCGCATGACATGTGAAATCCCATGTTATTCAATGAGAGCTGTCTTAAAAGTAGAACTTTAGGCAAAACTTCCCCCTCCATTTTGGATAGAGCAAGGGAAGGTTATAACCCGTTCAATCTTTTTCTCCATCTGTGTCCCCTTGCGGAAATTGCCCTTCACTTCCTGTCCCATAGCCAAATAGGAAGCAAGAGGAAATCCCTACAAATGAAGGAAATTCTTTGAGTACCCCAAGGTCACCAGAACAAGTGTCCCCATTGCAAGATTTCCCCTCTTTACTTTTTGGGGACAACCCAAAATTTAGGATTTTCTTTTACTTTCAACAATAATGGTAAACAGGACAAATAGAGAGGGTGAATCTCCTTAATAGGGGTTCAGACAGCAATAAAAACTGACAGGGGTTCCAATCCATTTCTATTCAATCCAAAACAAACGTTTTGTCTTCAGTTGTACTTTAAATTGGCACTACTGAAGTCGCTCCCATTTTAGAAAAAGTTCCTGTACTACTTCAAGGGGACTTCTATCAGACTTGTGGCCATAAAATAAAGGAAATCGCCTCCAAGTCAGATCCTCCTCTATATTGATGTGATTTGGATCAGATATTACAGGAGGATTACCAAGGCAGTGCATGGCATCTTCCTGCACAAGACAAAGTCACTTCAAAATCACATCAAATTAGTACTCAAGTCACCAGCAAATCGCCAGGAAGGCCTCTGACAAAGTAGCACAACTTTCAGGCCGCAGTAGTGTGAACCGAGCCTTACCCTTTTTTTTTTTGCCTTCCTCTGGATCAACTGTGGGTATAGGCTTCTGTATATAAAACATTTTCTTTTTAGATTTGTTCTATTAATTTTTTTTTCTATTGGTTGAACTAGATGGACTTTCAACCTGTAACTATGTAACCATCAATTTCCGTCCTCTCCCCTACCATCAGCTCTAATTCCCCTCGGCACCACAACTCACGCTTTCCACTGAGTAAAGGCTTGATCCTGACTGATAAGTGGGCATTAGCCTCAGTTTACACTGCTTTCGACTCCATTGTCATGCAATTTCCACAGCTACTATCAGGAATGTGTATGGGACACAAAGTAGTATCAAAGTCACATGAAAGTAGTGCAGGAACCTTTTAAAAAGTGACTGCAACTTGAGTCACATTGATTGGAACAGCAGATGTTTTTCCACTTGTCATGTAACTTCATGTGTCACAAGTAAGTTGCAGCAGTGTGAACCAAGGCTTTAGGAGACCAGTCGCTCAAGGCACTGACAGCAGGCAGAGTGGTTGGTTGACCTAGCTGGGGACCCTAACTCCCATTGTGTGGGTTTTTGTTATCATTTGCAACTCAAGGATAACTATCAGACAAGAAGAAAAGAAGTTTTCCTATACCCAAGCCATCTACCGCACTTGAATTTTTATCTAGGAGCTCTTTAAATAATATTAAATTGCAATAAAAGACACTTCATCATGAATAGCCACTAAATGTGGTTGCTTCTGTATAAAGATACAATTTATGAAACACTCACTTCAAAAAAGTCAAACAGTAACTCCAAGTTGTCTGGCTCCATGGTGTGTATACTGAACTCCGTCCATCTGTCATGCTGGATACCATAACCACATTCTGGCTGGGAATGCCGAGATTTGTATTCTGTGTTACTTATTAAAGAGATCTCTAATGTGCTAGTCATCTTTGGAAGAAAAATAGGGGAGGGCTTATCCTGATCTTCATCATCGCCCTCTTCTTCAAAGCCGCCCAGTGACAGCTTCACCCTAATTGTACAAAGCAGCGGGACATCAGTACAGACATACAGTATATGTAAACTATTTATGGCAGCAACAGAAAATACCTTCTACTCTTTATTAGACCTAGAAAATCAAGCAGTTATATTATATATATTTCTTGCTAGAAAACCATAACAGTAAACTCAAATTTGCCTTCATCAGCATAACAGGGACCGAAATGTAAGAAACAAAGGATGTGATGTATAGCACTGACCCTGTAAGGGTTTACTTCAAGGGGAACTTCATTTAAAGTGAATCATGTGATTTTTCTTGCTATAAACATCTAACAGTACCTGAGCATAGCTGCCATTATAGGGCCATAAACGACCCCCTTTTTTTATGTCACAGCTCTCTAGCAATCCCTAGATAGCAGCTGTGAAAACTCAATATAAAATCCTTTACTATACACATATATATATATATATATATATATATATATATATATATATATATATAAATATATAGTGTCCGCGCTGAGTATTCACAGCTGCTATCTAAGAATTGCCAGAGTGCTGTGGGATAAGAGAAGGACTGATGTAAATCATACACCAGCTTCTATACACGGGAGCTTCTATGCACGGGAGCTTCTATACACAGGTAATGTTAGATGGGATAGCAAGATGAATGGTTTGTCACTTTATTGGTTTGTATGAAAAGAAGGTGAAGTCAAACAGTTACAGTCACTTACAGAGAAGGGCTGGTTAATTTATTATTTAGACCTGCTAACTTCCATGTGCACCAGTTGCAGATTCTTATGAAGAAGTCGATTTGCAGGAAATCACATATTCACAAGATTTGTATACCCTATGGGGTTGATTTACTAAAACTGGAGAGTGCAAAAAAGGATCGTAAAGGCAGAAGTTTTTTTTTTTTTTTTTTTTAATCTTAATGCATTCTAGGATAAAAAAACCTTTGTACAGCAGCCCCCAATACTTACCTGAGCCAATCTTTATCCAGCAATGTTGCAGGAGTGTCTCAGCTGCCCAGGACTCCCCCTCATTGGCTCATTGCCTGAGAGTGTGGCACGATTGGCTCCCTCTGCTGTCAAAGTCAGTCAGCCAATCAGGAGAGAGAGAGGGGCAGGGCCGGGTCGCAGCTCCGTGTCTGAATTGACACACTAAGCTGTGACTTGGTTTTGGTGCCCCAACAGCAAGCTGCTTGCTGTGGAGGCACTCGACAAGAGGAAGAGCCTAGGAGCACAGAAGAGGGACCCAAGAATACAAGAATCGGGACTGCTCGGTGCATGTGCTCTGTGTAATATGTTTATTTAAAAAAAATAAATAAACGAGAGACTTTACAATCACAGTTAGTTGAAGTGGATTGACTATCATGCACACCTGCACCATATTTTTCACTCTTTAGTTTTAGTAAATCAACCCATATGTGTCTGATACCTACAAAGATTCAGTGATCTCAAATTACTTAAAATTACTAAATGCAAAAATGGGATTTTTGTACTTACCGTAAATCCATTTCTCTGAGTTTATTTTGACGAACAAAGCGCTCCATAAATCATAACTAGTGGGTCATATTGCCTCCTCCAGGAGTAGGAATAGGCAGAACAAAAAACACCTGGCTACGTCCATGGGCCGTCCCCAGCTGGTATATAACCCCCCTCTCTGCTCTAGGTAATCAGTTTAGTAGCAAGCAGTATTAGAAGTATCAGAACTCCATAGAGGGGTGATTGCTGTGTCCGTCCATGAACTCAGAGAAATGGATTTTACGGGAAGTACAAAAATCCCATTTTCTCTTTTGGTCATTGGCAGACACAGCGCTCCATAAATCATAACCACTAGGACGTCCAAATGCAGTGCCAAAAGAAAAATGAGGGGGGGGGGGGGGGAAACCCAAGACCAAACACAAGAGTCCTTAACCAGGACACAGGAGCCTTAATTGGGTTACAGGAGCCTCATCTGAAAAATAAAGGTTTAAAGAAAAAAAAAAAACCCTCAAGAGGGAACAGCCCCTTTTAAACAGCAGCCTGCAAGACTTTGCGGCCAAAAAAAACATCCGCAGATGCCAAAGTATCTACTCTATAGAAGTTTGGAAGGTATGCACGGACCACCAAGTGGCCGACTTACAAACTTGCGATATTGAAACCTGATAACGGAAGGGCCAAGAAGCACTCAAGTAGATTGCGCCTTGACAGGGTAAGGTGGAACCTAACCTTTAATGGAATAGGCCTGAGTACTGTCTGTCCGATCCGATGAAAAGTCTCAGTAGCTGCCAAATACACCCGAATCGCATAAACCACATCCAAGGTATGCAAAGCAAATTCCTTGGGATGAGCCGGCTTGGGACACAAGGAAGGCAACACAATGTTCTCATTCAAATGGAAGTCAGAGACAACTTTGGGCAGGAATGATGGACAGGGACGAAGAACCACTTTATCCCTATGGACCACTAAATAGGGACCGCAGCAGGATAATGCCACCAATACGGATACCCTGCGGCCCGAGGTAGCCACCAAGAATGTCACTTTCTGGGATAACGCAGGCAAGGGAATCTCCCGAATATTCTCAAATGGAGGTTTCCCGTTGAAGAAAGGTTAAGGCCCGAGCCAAGGAAAAGGATCAAGGATGAGCGCCAATTGACTCATACCATTGTATGTGGAAAGCGTACATTTTTTGGTGCATCTTGCTGGAAGACGCCTTCCTTGCCTTCACCATAGTAGGGATCGCTGATCCAGACAGACCTCTATCCCTCAGTATCTGGCTTTCAACAGCTAAGCCATTAAAACCAGCGACTGTAAAGCAGGATGGTGGATCAGCCCTTGGGACAACTGGTCTTCTCTAAGAGGAAGCCCCCAAGGGACGTTTACAGCCACCAGGATGATTGGAAGATCCTCGCTCTTGATTCCTCACAGGAACTGCGGAAGAAGCCTTAGCCGAGGATGATACTGGCCTTACTGTGGCCCTTGGATGCCTGCGGCGTCTGTCAGAAGACCCCGTGACCTCGTCACGAACCTCGGTATCCTCCTGTGGAGCCGAACCTGCTAAAGGAGCTGCATATAAGACTGTGCAAACAGAACTGTCTTGAAGGTGCATACCACCAAAGTCAGAACCTGTATGCAAAATGGGAGAGAGAACTATCTGCGTTACAGCAGCCGGTGAATCATGGCCTGTGGTCCCTGAAGTTTGTGCAGAGGAAAGACCAACCTTGTCAGAAGTAGAATCAGACCTAAACGACTTCCTCGCCTTCACCATAGTAGGGATCACTGATCCAGACAGAACTCTATCCCTCAGTACCTGGCTTTCAGTACGTTTATGGCCACCAGACTGATTGGAAGATCCTCGCCCTTGATTGCTCGCAGGAATTGCGGAAGAAGCCTGAGCGGAGGACGATACTGGCCTAACCGTGGCCCTTGGACGCCTTTGGCGTCTGCCAGAGGGACCCGTGATCTCGCCATGAACCTTGGTATCCTCCTCTGGAGCCGAAACCTGCATGAAGGATTGTGAAAACAGAACTGTCTTGAAGGTTGATACCAAAGTGGGGGGTGTCATGGCGCTCTTCTAAAATCCCAAGATGGTACGAGGAATGTGGGTGGATGGGAGGGGGGGTTATGGGGCTGCGTGGGGGGGGGGGGGGAAGTTTGGTACTGTAGGGAAGCTATAGTCCGCGGCAGCCGGCTGAAGCGTGGAGAAGCCCTGAGAGATGCAAGAAAGGAGAGAGCGGCGCCAGCTTAGTATAGTACAAGTTTATTTAACACTGTTAAAATTGGTGACTCACTGTCCGAGGTTGGGTGAGACCGGTACACAAAGACTGTTAGGGTCATACATCTTCCTCTTCCAGGATAGTGGTCATAGGAGAAGGTGGTGAGGTTCCAGAGGTATAGCCGAGCCGCTGTGGGGCTGCTAGTTGTCACTGGCCGCGGCGGAGCATGCACAACAGGGCTCCGGCTGCCGACTTCTGATCCCTGATGACATCACTTCCTGGCAGGAGAAAAATAGGGGTTGCACGCGTTCGGAGCATCCGTGCTCCTTCGTCAGGCGATGGGAGTGTCTCAGGTGGGGCAGGGAATTTATACCCTGTTGCCGGACTAATTGCAAAGACATCTGTCTGTGGGGGGGGGCGGAGCCAAAAGACTCTAAGAAAGTCATCTCAGTAAAAACACAATTGGGGATACATGTCTCTAGGAAATCCATAAAAGTACATAAAAATACATAAAAATACATGATGGTATTACATAAAAGAGGACTTATAAGAATAAATCCCATAAAAACAATACTGACATGGCCATGGGGAAAATAGATCGGTAATGTGTGTATACATCTACATGAAAAAACGGTATTGGAGGGAAAAAATAAAACTAGAAATAAATGTAAAGAAAAAAATAAAAAATAAACAAACATAAAAAAAAAAATATATATATATATATATATATATATATATATATATATATACATATATATATAAATAAATAAAAATAAAACTAAATGTAAATAAAAGTAAAAATAAAGATAAAAATAAAAATGAAAATAAAAATGAGAATAGAATACACACACACACATATACATACACACAATATATATATATATATATATATATATATATATATATATATATATATATATATATATATATATATATAGATGAAAAAAAAAATATATATGTCACTGATAGGGAATGATGTGTGAATGTATGAGGTGTCACAAGTATTATGTGCAATATTTTAGAGTGTGATATTGATTTCTAATCCCTCGTTTAGGCCTCCTGGCGCTAGAGTGTCCAGGGTATAAATCCAGTAGTTTTCTCTGGTACACAGTCGCTTGAACCGTTCAGCAGGGGGAAAGTGTGCAGGGATGGCTTCCAATACCCACACTTTGAGTCCATCGGAGCTCTTGGGATGATACTCAGTAAAGTGTCGGGGGACGCTGTTTATCGGAACCTGTTTCAACAAGGTTCCGATGCTCTCCAAAGCGTTTGCGTAAGGTCCGTATAGTACGGCCTACATAAAGTAGGTTGCAGGGGCACACGAGGCAATAGATGACATATTCCGTCGAACAAGTGTAGAAGTCAGTGAGGTGATGGGTTTTTCCATTGTTTGTGAATTCCTTTAGACCGTGTCTCACATGTTTGCATGTTAAGCACCTGGTCTTACATTTGTACATTCCCTTGATTTGGAGAAAGGAGGTGAGTGATGAGTTAGTTTTTGGTCTAATGGAGCGGACCTGGCTTGGTGCTATTAGAGTTTTGAGGTTTTTTGCGCGCCTGTATGAAAAACGGGGGCGCTCGGTGAGGTCTGCACGTAGGTAAGTGTCTTCCTTTAGGATTGCCCAATGTTTATGGAAAATGCGTTCCATGTGCTTGAATTTACTGTGAAACTGGGTAGTGAATCGTGCGGAGGTGGGATGATTGTTTATTTTCCTTGTATACTCCGCTCTACTTTTCTTTAGATCTTCATGCAGGTAGTGGTCATAGGCTTTTGTTATGAGTTCTTCAGGATAGCCCTTATCAAGAAATTTCTGTTTGAGTAGTGTTCCATGGTGAAGATATGTTTGGGACTGAGTGCAATTGTGTTTAAGGCGGCAATATTGGCTCTTTGGTATATTCTGAATCCATCTGGGGTGGTGACAGCTATTGTAGTGCAGGTATGAATTTCCAGCGGTGGGTTTGACGTAATTCTGAACACTGATTGTATTATCATGATGGTATAACTCGAGGTCCAAGAAAGTAAGTTTTTCGGCATCTGAGACTGATGTGAAGGAAAGCCCCATCTGGTTGTTATTGCAATGTTCGAGAAATGGTGGTATGAGGGAGGCAGGGCCATCCCAGATGATAACTATATTGACCGAAGAAGATGAGATGAGAAGCAAAGGGATTGTTGTGCCAAATGTATTGCTGCTCCCAGTAGCCCATAGTTAAGTTGGCGTAATTGGGGGCAAAATTGGCCCCCATGGCCGTGCCTTTGATTTGGGTGTAGAACTCGCCATTAAACTCGAAGTAATTGTGGGTGAGACAATATTCTATGAGATCCAGGAGAAAGTGTGTTTGCCGGGGATTGAGTGCAGATTCATCATTCAAGAAGAAACGTACGGCCTGAAGTCCAATGTGATGTGGTATAGATGTATAGAGAGAGACTATGTCCAAAGATAGCCAGAGATATGATGGTTGCCATGGGTAAGAGGATAATAGGTCCAGTAGATTGATGCCATCCTTAACATATGACGGAAGTTGTTGGACTATCGGTTGAAGGAAATGGTCAAAATAGATGGAAAAATAACTGGAGACACTCTCCATGGCTGCAATGATGGGTCTGCCCGGGGGATGAAGGGGATCTTTATGGATCTTGGGGAGATGATAAAAATATGGCCTACGGTAAAAGTCATGTTTGAGAAATGACACTTCTGTGGAGGTGATGACATTGTCCTTTGCCGCTTTTTCAATGAGGGAATGAGCTTCCACTTTGAATTCGGGCAAGGGGTCACTGGTGAGTTTTAAGTAGGTGGAGCTATCGGACAGAAGCCTGATGGATTCTTTAATGTAGTCAGCTTTATTTTGAACGACCAGGCTACCACCTTTATCCGCTGATTTTATGATGATATTTGGGTTTTTCATGAGTTCCTTTAAAGCCGATTTTTCCATAGGTGTTAGTACAAGGAAAATAAACAATCATCCCACCTCCGCACGATTCACTACCCAGTTTCACAGTAAATTCAAGCACATGGAACGCATTTTCCATAAACATTGGGCAATCCTAAAGGAAGACACTTACCTACGTGCAGACCTCACCGAGCGCCCCCGTTTTTCATACAGGCGCGCAAAAAACCTCAAAACTCTAATAGCACCAAGCCAGGTCCGCTCCATTAGACCAAAAACTAACTCATCACTCACCTCCTTTCTCCAAATCAAGGGAATGTACAAATGTTGTAAGACCAAGTGCTTAACATGCAAACATGTGAGACACGGTCTAAAGGAATTCACAAACAATGGAAAAACCCATCACTTCACTGACTTCTACACTTGTTCGACGGAATATGTCATCTATTGCCTCGTGTGCCCCTGCAACCTACTTTATGCAGGCCGTACTATACGGACCTTACGCAAACGCTTTGGAGAGCATCGGAACCTTGTTGAAACAGGTTCCGATAAACATAGCGTCCCCCGACACTTTACTGAGTATCATCCCAAGAGCTCAGATGGACTCAAAGTGTGGGTATTGGAAGCCATCCCTGCACACTTTCCCCCTGCTGAACGGTTCAAGCGACTGTGTACCAGAGAAAACTACTGGATTTATACCCTGGACACTCTAGCGCCAGGAGGCCTAAACGAGGGATTAGAAATCAATATCACACTCTAAAATATTGCACATATACTTGTGACACCTCATACATTCACACATCATTCCCTATCAGTGACATATATATTTTTTTTTCATATATATATATATATATATATATATATATATATTCTATTCTCATTTTTATCTTTATTTTTACTTTTATTTTCATGTTTATTTTTATTTACATTTAGTTTTATTTTTATTTATATATATTTTTTTATTTTTAGGTTTATTTATTTTTTTTTCTTTACATTTATTTCTATTTTTATTTTTTCCCTCCAATACCGTTTTTTCATGTAGATGTATACACACATTACCGATCTATTTTCCCCATTGCCATGTCAGTATTGTTTTTATGGGATTTATTCTTATAAGTCCTCTTTTATGTAATACCATCATGTATTTTTATGTATTTTTATGGATTTCCTAGAGACATGTATCCCCAATTGTGTTTTTACTGAGATGACTTTCTTAGAGTCTTTTCGCTCCGCCCCCCCACAGACAGATGTCTTTGCAATTAGTCCGGCAACAGGGTATAAATTCCCTGCCCCACCTGAGACACTCCCATCGCCTGACGAAGGAGCACGGATGCTCCGAACGCGTGCAACCCCTATTTTTCTCCTGCCAGGAAGTGATGTTATCAGGGATCAGAAGTCGGCAGCCGGAGCCCTGTTGTGCATGCTCCGCAGCGGCCAGTGACAACTAGCAGCCCCACAGCGGCTCGGCTATACCTCTGGAACCTCACCACCTTCTCCTATGACCACTATCCTGGAAGAGGAAGATGGATGACCCTAACAGTCTTTGTGTAGCGGTCTCACCCAACCTCGGACAGTGAGTCACCAATTTTAACAGTGTTAAATAAACTTGTACTATACTAAGCTGGCGCCGCTCTCTCCTTTCTTGATGGTTGATACCACCAGACTCAGAACCTGTATTGGAAATTGGGAGAGAGAATTACCTGTGTGACAGCAGCTGGTAAATCACGGCCTGTGGTTCCTGAAGTTTGTCCAGAGGAAGGACCACCCTGGTCAGAATTAGAATCAGACCTAGGTAAATCAATTCCCTGGACAGGGATAGGGGGGACTTTAGGTAGTTCAGACATCACCTGAACCTTTGCAGGAATTAAATCTGCACAAGGAGACTCAGGACCTAAAAAACCTGAAAATGACAAGCTTTGGGGGTACCCAGAAAGGGGGACAAAGTAAACATTGAGGATTTCCTTGACCTTCACCAAAGAAGTCCATGGGGTCGGAAACCAACAAAGATATCCCCCCCACCCCAATAATGGGTGAGGGCACACCTTAATGCTGAAGGAGTCTTGTCTGCTGGTCCGGGGAAGCTAGCTCTAGGCTTACCAGACCAAGGTTGCTTGGAACCTCCCGGGAAACATTTAAAATATCTATTTCCCTTATTCTATGTCCCAGAACCACAAAATAATTTTCTATTGGCTGAGAAGGAGGGCCCCCCCGTCTGCGGCGAGGCTCCTTCCCTTTCCTTGATTGTGGCAGGAAGGTACTCTTCCCCCCCCCATGACACCCTTAATGAGGTCATCCAGGGTAGCCCCAAACAAGCGATCACCTTGAAAGAGAAGATCAATGAGATCTCTCTCTCAGAGGTTTGGTCTGCGGACCAATTCTTACACCACAGAACGCGCCTAATCACCACCTCTGAAACAGAAATTTGAACAGCACAGGAGCTGTATCCAAAGCTGCATCACAAATGAACTGCAACCCATGGAGCAACTGGTCCACTAAATCAACATAAGCAGCGGGGACCTGCTCACCCCCCAGGCCCTGGCGCAAAAGCTTGGCCCATTCAGTTAGGGTCTGAGACACCAAGGCTGAGGTAAAGACTGGCCGCAATGCCGAACCAGTCAGTAAACATGCTGCATGCTACAGCCTCTGCTCTCGTCAGCCGGGTCCTTAAAGGACGGGGATTCCACTACTGGGATCATGGCTGCTTTATTCAACCCAGATAGAAAAGACAAAAAAGAAAAAAAAAACAAAAAAGAAAAAGAGGGGCGCACCGACCTAGTGCATTACCATAAAAACATTCATTAAAATATTAAAAAGTGTACAAAGTACTCACAAGACTGGTGTGATACATCACACATCAAGAATAGCATATACAGTCTCCAAGGTAGCCAGGTCCCAATTGTGACGAATGAGCATGCAAATAGTCGCATGGGGCTGCTGTGGCTAGGCTGACGCGTTTCAGGGGCGAACCCCCTTCCTCAGAGCCAGAAAAAGAGCACTTTTTCTGGCTCTGAGGAAGGGGGTTCGCCCCTGAAATGCGTCAACCTAGCCACAGCAGCCCCATGCGACTATTTGCATGCTCATTCGTCACAATTGGGACCTGGCTACCTTGGAGACTGTATATGCTATTCTTGATGTGTGATGCATCACACCAGTCTTGTGAGTACTTTGTACACTTTTTAATATTTTAATGAATGTTTTTATGGTAATGCACTAGGTCGATGCGCCCCTCTTTTTCTTTTTTGTCTTTTCTACCAGTGGTTCTGGATACCCTTGATCCTGAAGGGGGCAGCAAGACCAAACAGCTCTCTTTACATCCGAGTTTGTAGTGCACCTCTTTCTACTCCATCAGACAGCACTTGAGCGCAGGAGGTTTTGTTTTTACTTGAATATACACTTTATTCAACCCAGAAACAGAAGGGACCACCACTGGTGGACTAGCCCACTTTTTTAAAAGGGACTCGTAGAGCAAAACATTTGGGGAACCACAAAGGGTAATTTTGGTTATTTCCATTCCTTACAGGAAAACCTGTCAAAATAAGGCACATAAGGAAACACCTTTGGAGTATGATGCAATTTGTGCATACCAAATGACACAGCTACGTTCGTGTCTACATCAGCCACATCCTCCATTTTTTAAATCTCACGCACTGCAGTGAGAAGTGTGTCTACCAGCGCTTTTTCATTGGCTGCTGCGACCATGGAGGAATCATCCTTACTATCAGATGGATCAGGGGGTGTGATAATAAATCCCCCTGGACGGGCTGCGTCCACGGTGGCATCATGCTCAGAATCACGCCACTTCCACCCGGGACTGCAGGACCGCCGTCATTACAACCATGGGAAGCTGGTTATTCCGAGTGACCTGCCACCTCCATGAGGGGGGTCAGTGGGGGAGATGTGACCCTGAGGCTCCATAAAAAGGAAAGAAAGACCTTGCAGTACAAAAACAAAACTTTTGGCACCACTAAAGGATCCCCTCAAGGCTCAGGCTCAAGGCTGGAATGGAAAAAGGTGGGATTGACCAGCGCTATGGAATATGTAAAATTGTATGTACAGGTGTAAAGCTACCACCAACCAACCCCTAAATGTAGGGGTCAAGTGTGAGTGAAGGGTATAAAAGGATTGGTATCGGCGTTACCTGTGGTAAATGTGTGTTGCACTAGATCCTATAGGTGTGTGTTTAATTATGAACACAAGAATATTAAATAAATAGAGATATTAATAAATTCACAAGTGATAATAAAGTGCAGGTGCCAAATAACAGGATCTAGGTTTGGGCTGGAGTATATAAGCCCATAAAGTGCTCTGTGCTAGAAATAAAATGTTAAACACTATGCAATAAACAAGGTGCAAATAAGTTTATTCAAAAGGTGCAATGCCAGTGCGGGTTATAAATATCAAGGTAAAAATGTGATATCCACAAAAGTATAAAATGAATAAAGGAAAAACCTTTTAATACTAAAGTGCTGGGAGCAGTGCCCGTGCAAAAGGAAGGGTAGTGAGATAACTGAGGCTAGTGAAATTAGGTGCCTATACCTGTGAGATCCAGTAGGTATCGCACTCACCCTTTTCACCCCTCAGTATAGGGTGTTGAATGCAGGCAGGGATAATCTCCAAGCAAACAGCAAGTAGAAAACTCCGGGGTTCAGTCTGTTTGTAGTGGGCAAACCTCAGGAGGATCCTTCAGGATGCAGGACCAATCTGGGTGCTCAAAACAGAGAAAACCCCATGGTGCAGTATTCAAATACAAAATAGAGGCAAGTAAAGCAGACTCACAATTCAGGCTGATCAGTTTCAGTACACAATGCAAAAGCCGGGATACTTCTGCGTTCCGCGGCTAGAGACTGCAAAACCGGAAGCGACGTTGACGTATGAAAGTCCGCCCTACGCGTTTCATCATAGGATGTCTACTGGAGCGGCGTGGATGCTTTGGACCTGCATCCTGAAGGATCCTCCTGAGGTTTGCCCACTACAAACAGACTGAACCCCAGAGTTTTCTACTTGGCACCCAATTTCACTAGCCTCAGTTATCTCACTACCCTTCCTTTTGCATGGGCACTGCTCCCAGCACTTTAGTATTAAAAGGTTTTTCCTTTATTCGTTTTATACTTTTGTGGATAGCACATTTTTACCTTGATATTTATAACCCACACTGGCATTGCACCTTTTGAATAAACTTATTTGCACCTTGTTTATTGCATAGTGTTTAACATTTATTTCTAGCACAGAGCACTTTATGGGCATATACACTCCAGCCCAAACATAGATCCTGTTATTTGCACCTGCACTTTATTATCACTTATGAATTTATTTATATCTATTTATTTAATATTCTTGTGTTCATAATTAAACACACACCTATAGGATCTAGTGCAACACACATTTATCACAGGTAGCACCGATACCAATCCTTTTATACCCTTCACTCAGGCTCAAGGCTACCTATCAGCAGAGAGATAACAGAGACCCCCAAAGACTCACCTTAACGGAGGAGCGCCAAGAATTCAAACCCAGCATCATCATGGACGCTATCCCAGTTCATATGTCCCGGGCACAGGAGGAGGAAACTAAGGAGGAAGAGGAGCTTCAGCATCCCCATGAAGCTTCAGTTGTTTCCAGCATCTCCCAGACTAAGGCAAAATGGCCCCGTGACATCATCCAACTACACAAATATGGCTGCCAACCGGAGACCAGCCAGACTAAGGGAAAATGGCCACCATCAGCTACAAACACTGAAGCATGCTGCCAGGATCTTTCCTACACCCTCTGCAAAGCTGAACCCTCTGCAAGGGGACCCCCCCTGAAGGTAGGACACACGTTTAAGGGAGACTCTGCACTGGGACCCCCCTGCACTATACCCACACTGCACACAGCAAGGCACGCACTTTAGGGGTCACCTACACTGGGACCCCTCCAGACTACCAGCGCGGGACACACACCATTCCAGGACCCTTACAGAGTGGGGATAGTGGGAAAGACCCCAGGGATCTCTGCAACATTCTCTGCCCTGGGACCTCCCCCAGACTCTTGGTCCAGACAGGGGGGAATGGGAGTGAGGGAAGCCCAGCTCACTGAGGGATTTAAGGATGGGAGGAGGGAACCTGCAGGCAGGTCCGACCGTCCCTGGAGGTTACCCGCGTCCACCCCCAAAGAAAACCACCAAAAGGGGAGAAGGGGGACTGTACTTGCCCTTCCATGGCGTGGGCAACGCTCCAGACAGAACTCCTCACCACTGAAGTAGGGGAGCTGTTGGCCAAGGGACCGCTGCGACTCAGATCCAAGCCCGATTATATATGAACCTGCGAGACGTTTAACACGCAGGACAGCCTCTGTCCGTGAGGCTGTCGTGGCCGACCTAGCGCGTAGCTGAGGTCTGCATGCGCTCACTGGCTGGGCTGGGGGGGGGGGGGAACCACTGGATCTAGATTATCCAGCCTGTTGCCCAGCCTGGCAGTTGATTGTAGATCTCCCAAGAGAAAAACAAAAGAGATGCAAGGAAGGAGAAAATTGCTAGGACCAGAGATCCCAGCAAGGAGTCTAGGTCCTTACTCCTGACTAGACAGATTAAAAAGGATTACCTAGAGCAGAGAGGGGGTTTACATACCAGCTAGGGACGACCCATGGGGGTAGCCAGGTGTTTTTTGTTCTGCCTAGTCCTACCCTGGAGGAGGCACTATAACCCACTAGTTAGGATTTATGGAGCGCTGTGTCCGTCAATGAACGAGAGAGAAACTTTTTTTTTTTGTTGTAGATAGAGTGAAGAGGGATTATTGCTGTCTGTGTCCCCAAAACGGGACATAGATAACGCAAAAAAAAAAAAAAAAAAACATCTGACAGGGGTTTTAACCCTCCCTTGCTCTATCCAAAATGGAAAAAAAAAAGGTTTTGCCTAAAGTTCCACCAATCTTCTATTTTAAAGCTGTGGCATGTTTACCTCTGGGTCTGGTCCTCCACCAGCCAGCTCTTTCCAAGCCAGAACCATCTAACTCCAAAAAAGAAAACAAGATGCAGAGGTGCGTGGTATGGGACATTAGAAGAGTTGATTGGTGGAACAGGGGTGCACAGCCAAGTGATATCACTTCAGTTTCAATTCACCTCCCCAATCCCCAAAACTGTTGAATAAAGCTCCCCGTTGAAGACAAGATCCAGACTAATGTTCACAAAAAGTCAAGTTTCATGTCTTGGGAAATGGTAATGTTTACTTGGGGCTCTTGAAAGGTTAACAATATAACCGGGACGGATAAAATATTTATTAACGTCAATAATGCTATTAGATATAATAATAGTATAATGTAAATATATTAGTGGACATTTAAGAGTTTAAAATCCTCAGGAAGATGTGTTTCCAAGTTATGTCTGACGACATATTTGAATATTTATGAAGATTCACTGGTATCTGATAGTTATATGTTAAGGACTTTTGTTACGTGGCACCTATTTAGCCAATTTGAGTTTATTAGCTGCCACGCTACATGGAATGTGGACAGTCCAGTTTGTTTACACATGAACATTTTTCCACTGAGTGTTGTATGGTAATTTTTTTTTTTTTTAATTGCTTTGGAATGCAATTAATGTAATCCTCTCAGATTAAATGCAAGCACTAACTGTTACATATTAAATGAAAGATTTAAACTCATATGTAACCCACTAAATGTCTTTAAAGTGAACTCAACAGGTACATCAATGATCATCATCCATAATACTCTAATCTATACCAAGGAAACTGGAGAGCACTTGGATTATGGGCACTGTTACACAGAAGGCCTAGGCTTTGGTTCATTTTGGTGCCAAGCCCTGCAAACATTTGGAACCAAGCCCCACCTCTCCAACTACAGAGGCTCTGTACTTTTAAGAGCTCATGCACACTGGACGTTTTTACAGCTGCTGTTTTTGGCTTCAGGCATTTTTTTCTGCAGCCAGTAAAACTGCCCAGCATGTTATCCTATGTGTCTATGCACACATAGGCTGTTATCAGCGTTCTTTGGCAGGGGCATTTTCTGGCTGGAAAAAAAAAAAAACAAGAACTAGTGGGAGGAGCAATATTTTAGCTGTAAAAACCCATGCTTTAAGTCAGGCATGTCCAACCTGCGGCCCGGAACCTCTGGCAATGCGGCCCACTGCCACCTGACAATTTTGTTTTTTGCTGGGGAGGAAGGAAGTCAGGTCGGGGGCACGGCCACAGTAGCTTCCAACTAACGGTAGACAGAGGCTGCCTTAGAGGGGAGGGGTGGGAGGGGAGCATGTGCAGTGTTTCTGACTCCTACCACCATGACCACTTCAAATCATTGAAGTGGTCATGGTGGTTAGAGTGTTCCTTTATTATCGCTCAGAAGAAGTAACCCTCTGTATACTGATTCCATTTCATTTGATCATCCTCTAGTTGTGTTAAAGGAGTGCGGGGGGCGCGGGAAGGGCGTGGCAGCATTTTATTACTTATATACCTTAACTATAGTATATATTTTATATGCGGCCCGAGAAAATTTCTCTACACTCAATGTGGCCCAGAGAAGCTTTAGCACTAAAAAAAAAAAGAAAAAAAGCGACTGAAAAGCTCACGAAAACCTATTCCCATTAAAATCAATAAATGCTTTCACACCGGGGTGGTGAAAAAAAGTTCTGCAAGCAGCATCTTTGCAACATGTTTGGAGCGCTAAAAAAAAGTGCCTCAAAAATGCCTGTCTCCTTTGAAACGAATGGGAAGCGTTTCAAATGGTTCTTAAAAAAAAAAAAAAGCCCACCGCTACCGCCTCAAAAGTACTCAATGTTTTATGGGTAGTTTTCAAGTGCCTCAGGGTAAAAGGACTCAAACTCTGAAAAAGGCTTAAAAACTTGGCTATTCAGCGTTTTTGAGCCAAAAGCTTTTGTAGGATAACTGCCGGTTCACACTACCGCGGCACGACTTCGGGGTGACCTGTGAATAATGAATGTCAATGCAAGTCGCTCCGACGTCGCCCAGAAGTAGTACAGGAATTATTTTCTAAGTCGGAGCGACTTGAGTCGCTCCTATTAGAACGGTTCCCGTAGCACTGCATGGACCGCGACATGGTCAGGCTGACCAGTCGCCTGACAAGTCGCAGTAGTGTGAATGGGCACGAATAGTTTTGCTAAAAAAACAAAAAAACAAACATTCTTCAGCTAATACTTCACGCGTTTTTATAACGTCCATCCAGTGTGCATGAGGCCTAAAAGTGTAGGTCAAACTTCATTTCCTGAAGTGGACAACTTATTTATTTCCAAATTAAGCCAAAGGCTTCCCCCGGGTGCACTGACAGCTCAAGTGGCAATGGCAGTATCATTAGTTTCAACACAAAAATGTACCCAACGGGTTTGCTTTAATGAACTCCAGCGTTTTGTGTTGTAAATTCATCTACAATGTAAAAATAAATAAATAAATGTTATAACTGGCAAATTATTTGGGTTTAGTAATGCTGTTTGTACAGTTCTCAGCAAGTGGCAGGTTGGTTAGGAGTAGTTTAAGCTATCCCCCCCCCCCCCCCCCCCCCAAGAAAAAAAAAGAAAAGATCAAAGAGCTGCACACAGAACCCAACATGCCAGGGTCAAGGAACGGTGGTCCATTCCTTTGTTCTAAGCATTCAGAACCTGTATGCATCAGAGAGGAGCTTCAGAGGGGTTCCCCTATACTAGAAGAAAGCATGTGCAACCTCTGTATTAATAAAAGGCCATTGTTTTCTAACGATAAAATGTCTGGTCGTGCCATTGAAGATGGTTAGAATCTAAGCCAGTTCAGAAGCGACCAGCTGAGATTCAAACCATCTATGGGCAGGCTGCTTGTACCCAATCGACATGGGTACAACCAGCATGTCGAATTTTTACATGCAGTTACTGCTAGCGGCCATAGCCATTAGCAATACTCACTGTGTTCTCCCAGCAGGGACGGCTCCCCGTATCGCAGACCAGCCATTCAGATGTAACGGCGCTTTATAAACTCTTCCTCCATGTAGACCGGGTCAGAAATAAAATTAGTGGTATATAGGGGGAAAAAAAAACCCCACATGTATAATACCCACTCCTACACCTTCCCCCAGTCTGCTTCTCTGGCCTGTACAAACAGCATTAGTTGAAGTCTATGGCAAGCAATCTATACTCTAAAAGAAAGATAGACTGATTCATCACCATACCTAAACCTAGACTTTTTAAATTTTTTCTTGGTTATAGAAACAGGCTGTTTTTCAGAAAAATGCAGACGTAATCTAAGCTCAGTCTGACATGTCAGCCATCCGGAATCCACTGTTTCAACGCCATCTGGCAAAGTAGATGAAAGTTATCAGTTGCAACAAACAACCTAAACATGTTCATATTAATCAGATAAAAAAAATGCATTGCTTGTACAACTGCTCAGTGACAAAGCGTCAGTCCACCCACAACTCAGATTTCTGTGTTTGACAGAGGAGAGAAAATAAATAAATAAATAAATAAATAAATAAAAAGGGAAGAAGAGCAGTCACCCCTAATTACTTAATTTTGTGAGGAGATCTTCGCACCAGTTTTCAGTGACAGTGATGAGTGATGTGGGCAGGGATGATGTGAAGGAGTGACAGTGATGAGTGATGGTGATGTTGTGAATCAGGGATGATGTGAAGCAGGGCAGTGCTGTGGGGGAGGGTGTGAGGAGATGTAAAGGGGAGCAAAGTTTCAGAAGGGGGGCAAGTGATGATGGTGAGAGGAGTGACATGAAGGGGGGCCAAGAGATGTAAAGAGGAGCAGTACTGTAGGAAGTGCAGTGCTGTTGGGGGGGGGGTGATGTTAAGCAGAGCAGAGATGTTGTATAAAAGAGGGGGGCAAGTGCTGCTGCGGGGGGGGGGGCAGACAGGATGTAAATGGGGGCAAGTGCTGCTGCGGGGGGGGGGGGGCAGACAGGATGTAAATGGGGGCAAGTGCTGTAGGGAGGGGGTGATGTGAAGGGGTGGCAGTGATGTGGGCAGGAAAGTGCTGTAGGGGGGAGGGTGATGTGAAAGGGGAGCAGTGCTGTGGGGGAGGGTGATGTGATTGAGATGTAATGGGGAGCAATACTGTGGAAGGAGGGGGGGGTGTCATGTTAGTGGGAGAAGGGGGGCAAGTGCTGGTGGGAAGAAGAGGAGTGACGTGAAGAGGGGCCAAGTGCTGTGGGGGAGGGAGTGGAGATGTAAAGGGGGGACAGAGATGTAAAGTGGAGCAGTGCTGTTCAGGGGGTGATGTTAAGCGGGGCAGAGATGTGGTATAAGAAGGGAGGCAAGTGCTGCGGGGGGGGGGGTGGTGGTGTAATGTGAAGGGGAGGCAAGGGTTGTGGGAGGGGGGGATGTGATGTATAGGGGGGGGCAAGTGTTGTAGAGAGGGGTCATGTGAAAGGGGGGGGGGGCAGTGATGTGGGCAGGGATGATGTGGAAAAAGGGCAGTGCTGTGGGGGAGTGATGTGAGGGGGGCAGTAGAAACGAATGAGAAGTGGAAACTGACGTGAGGTGGGGGACAAGAGACACTGATGCAAGAAAGAGATTGTGATAGAAATGTGGGAGGTATGTGATGGGAAGGATCTTAGGCATCTCATAAACATGCAATTTGGACCTCTGCTGGAATAAAATTTTACTAATCGGGATTTTAATTCAATATCCCCCGTTCTAGAGAATGAAGGAGAAGGCACATGCAGACACTTCCCAGGCAAACTTGCCTTAGTGGAAACTATATAAAACTGGACAAGTCTGTCATCTAACCCAAATCACTAATCCCCCAAGATCTTTCGGAATATGGTGTAATTTTAGGTCTCAGGCCAATTCTAGGCAAAGGGAAAAAAACGGAAACCAATGGCAAGGATATTTAGCTGTTGAAGGTCGAAGTCATTCAGCGGTCAGTTGGAGAGCAAGTCCACCAGTTGTGGGTGGACTGACTTACACGTATGGCGATACTTCAATAGTTATCTGTAGAAATAATGTCACATCACCCATTACATGAACAAGGTGTACAAGTGCACAACCACATTACCACAAAACTCCACAGCAACTTGATCACTTAAGGTTTCCTGGTCAAAAAGGTGACCGGCATGAACACTCAAGATGCCTAGAAGTCTCATGGAAATTTGGGATACCACAATACAAGGCTCTCCGCATGCATGTGAAAGCACATGCATTGTTTATTAAAGAGATAAAAAAAAAACCCATCATAAACATAATACTTTTATACACATGAAGCTTTAGGCGAACACACACAATATATGCATTTCATTTTCTCTTTTATGGAAACTTTTTTTTGGGGGGGAGAATACTCTTCCTATTTAAAACCCAATGCAGTATGTAACAGCTGCTCCTCTTAGCGACTGAAAACAGTTTCGGCATAAAAGAACCATCCTGTAAGGCTATACAGTGATGGCGAACCCTGGCACCTTAGATGTTTTGTAACTACATTTCCCATGATGCTCAACTATACTGCAGAGTGTATGAGCATCATGGGAAATATAGTTGCAAAACATCTGAGGTGCCAAGGTTCACCATCACTGCTATAGTAATTCTGCTGCTAGTTTCAGATATTTACACAAAATAAAAATATTAATTTTAATGTCTCAAAAAAGACTGACTGTCCAATGCTTAGGCCCGATTCAAACAAAAGGTCGGATCAGGTCTGCCTGTCAATTGTTCAGGAGGACCTGATCAGACCTCTATGGACCAGCGGGTGTATAGGAACCTGCGTCAAGTTTAAAACCGCCTACATGCAATCCGATCCATTAACATCTTGGCGCTGACGGCATGCAAATATGAGGCCCCTCGGTGGGTGGGCCTTGGCGCGAGCGGCTGCATATTTGAATACCAGCTTGCAAACACAGCTGTGCTAAGAGTGCGAGCCATGCGCGCTCCTGGCACAGTTACTGGCGGCCAACGGAAAGCTCCCCATCGCTACTTGCAAATCGGGATGTTTCTGATCATGTGACCTCTGTAACAGCCAATCACAGTGGTCACATGATCATAAACCTCGCCCCCGACATCTGAAACCCCTTACAGGGCCAGGGGTTAAGAAAAACAAAAGGGGATCCGTCCCCATCCATCTAGGCTGATCAAATCTGAAGGCCGTTGGGTGTAAATGGACAGCGGAGTCCATTTACACCCGCCGGTCCATAGCCCTGCTCTGATCAGCAGGGGATAAGAGGACAGATTCCCTGCTGAGCAAAACGTAGTCAGTCCTGTGTAAAAGGGGCCTTCGGAAGGTGTGCAGCGTGGGGTGAATCATCCACTGGAGTCTATTTCAATGGCAAGATTTCATTACAGTAGTCTGTATGCCTGTCCCTGTCTGGGAGGCCATGCCAATAGTGCCACTCTTGACTCAGAATCCCTCAAGTATTTCTTACTATGATATTACAGGACATTAATCTAAGAAGAGTTATGCAATCACTATACTATGTATTACCACAACCACTAGGAAGAACAGGGAATTCAGATACAGATTTTTTTTTTTTTTTTTTTACATTTAGAGTCACCAAGAAGTTTAAAAGCCAGCATGTGGATGAATGTGTCCATTACAATGCAAAACTGAAATATCAGTGATAATTAGACATAACATTTATTAAACCGCAAGAACTTGTTGAAAATAGTTTCCAATTTCCATCATACATGTCACTTATAAGTGGTAACCTTCATGATTTGTGCACAATACTGGTATCACTGCAGTTATATGCAAAACATTTGAAATATAACTGGGTCAATGCAATTCAGCCTTCTCATAAAGGGTCACCTATAAAAAGAGTTCAACAAAATGGCAGCCATCTGCACACAGACACCGACTCCCTGTTGCAAAAATGTGAATAAGATGGGTAAAAGAACGCTTTAGCTCCTGTTCTCCACTAGAAGAGAACTCCTTTTTTATAGAGCCTCTGCAATTAAGCCCCAAAAAGGGCAAAACTTATCAAGCCTTTAGGCATTTGTTTCCTGGCCTGGGCAATAGGAGGAGAGTAGGTCAAGAGAAGGAGAATTATTCAGGTACATTTGCAGGCAATCCCATTAAACGTGGAAAAACACTTTAAAAAGGAAAAAAAAAAAAAAAAATAGGATTTTTGACTTACCGTAAAAACAATTTTTCTGAGTTCATTGATGGACACAGCTCTCCAGTATTCAGAACTATGGGGTTATATTGCCCCCTACAGGAGTAAGACTAAGTATATAAAAAAACCTTCTCTGAAGTTCCTTGACAGACGTAGCTCCATATTCTTCTTGACCATCGGGTTATGATGCCCCCTACAGAAGTAGGACACTAGGCAGGAAAAACATTTACAACGCCTATGGGGCAGTCCCTGCAGACATACACCCGCACACTCTGCTATAGCCTTCAGTTTTGTTGCAAGCAGTGTTTAGAAAAAAACAACCCCATCCCACTCATAATTAGAGGGGCGGGTGCTGCATCTGTCAATTAACTTCAAAGAACAGGATTCTTAAAAAATCCAGTTCTGTCTATCGTTCATTGACAGACACAGCTCCATATTCTTCTTGACCATTGGGATGTCCCAAAGCAGTATTTGCATGGGGGGTGGGAAAAACAAACACAAAGAAAGAACGTAATTTCCCAAAGGCTAAACTTAGCCAACCAGGTAACATGGAGCTCAACCAGGAACAACTGGATCTTACCTAGAAACATCATAAAACATCATACACCCTCAAAGAGAATCTTTTCTCTTTTAGACAGCAGCCTGCAAAACCTTGCAGCCAAAAGAGGCATCCGAAGATGCCAACACATCTACCTTGTAGAATTTTGTGAACGTGTGCACTGATGACCAAGTTGCCGCCTTGCAAACTTGCATTACTGACGCCTGATTCCGAAGAGCCCAAGAGGCACTACTCAGCGCTCTAGCAGAATGCGCCTTCACAGAGAAAGGTGTAATCTGACCCTTCAGTGAATAAGCCTATACTACCATTTGCCTGATCCATCTGGATATGATCGCAGCAGACGCAGCCAATACCTTTCAAGGTCCTTCGGGGAGGACAAAGGGTCTGATTTCCTGAAAGATTCAGTAGCCGCCAGGTAAACCAATTGCCCAAACCACATCCAAAGAATGCAAAGAAATTTCCTTGGGATGCTTGGGCTTAGGACAGAGTGAAGGCAGCCCAATGTCTTCATTCAGATGAAAATCAGAAACCACCTTAGGAAGAAACGACTGATCGAAGTACTACTTTATCTCTTTGGACCACCAGATAAGGTGAACAGCAGGACAGCGCCGCCAATTCAGATACTCTGCATGCAGAAGTAATAGCCACCATAGGCAACCTTCTGAGACAGTGTAAGCAGAAATCTTCCTAGTGTTCTCAAAAGGAGGTTTTTGAAGAACAGTCAATACCAAATTAGGATACCACGGAGGTAGCGGGGATCGTCTCGGAAGAGCCATATGGCGAACCCCTTGTAAAAAAGTGTGAATCAAGGCATGCATAGCTAAAGGGCGTTGGAAAAAAACAGCCAGGCCGACACTTGGCCTTTGATAGTGCTCAAAGCCAACCGCTGTTAAACCCCTTTTTGAAGAAAGGTCAAAATCCTAGCCACCGAAAAAAGGCGAGGATGCACATTCAGCGATTCACACCATGAGATGTACGATTTCCACGTACGATGATGGATCTTCCTGGAAGTAGACTTTCTGGCCTTCAGTGTAGGAATCACAGAATCAGAAAGACCTCTATCCTTTAATACCTGGCTTTCAACAGCCATGCCGTTAAAGCCAGCGACTGTAAAGCAGGATGTAAGATCGGCCCTCGAGACAGCAGATCTTCCCTGAGAGGAAGTTTCCAAGGAGCAATCTTACCAGATCTGCGTACCAAGACCGGGGAGGCCAGTCTGGGGCCACCAGAATGACCGAAATCCTTTCAACTTCTATTCTGCGCAGAAGCCTCTGTAGGAGTTTCAGCGGAGGGAATGCATAGATCAGCCGATACTGACCCCAAGGAGCCAGAGGATCCCGAGACCTGGCTACAAACCTCTGAATCTTCTTATTGAGTCGAGAAGAAAATAGGTCGACATTGGGTGTTCCTCACCGGACACACAGGAGATGAAAACACCTCTGGGTGCAGGGACCAGTCTCCCTGATCCAACACTTGACGACTCAGGTAATCCGCCTGCCAGTTTTCCCCACCTGGGATGTGCACTGCAAAGAGGGCTGGAACAAACTTTTCCATCCATTCCAGAATCTCGGCCACCTCCCGGGCTGCCAAGACACTCTTAGTGCCCAATGAGGATTGATGTAAACAACGAAGCGAAGAAAACGCTAGTGTCCAGCGTAAATAGGGATGTGTAGATATGCATCATTGATATCTATGGTGTAGAGACCCCACTACCATGTGAATGCACTCAATCTGAAATTTCTGTACACGCACAAAGCGGCACAAAGCGGTTCAGAGCCTTGAGGTCCAGGATTGGATGTACTTTGCCTTCTTTCTTGGACACAGTGAACAGGTTTGAATAAAACCCCTGAAAGCGTTTCCGAGAAGAAACTGGCACAATCCCCCTTGCAACAACAGATCTTGTACCGCCTCTCGTAGATCCCTTAACCGGAATTCGATCTTGCAACCTGATCAGATCAGTTCGTGGACCCCATTTGTCCTGAATCAAGGAAGTCCATGGTTCCAGAACGTAGCGAAGACGTCCCCCCACCCCAGAAATGGGTGAGGGAGTCCAATAATACAGACGAGGATTTGTCCGCAGATCCAGATTGGCCTGTTCTCGGCTTACACGACCATGTCTTCTTGGAACCCCCAGAAGACCTGAATGACTTAGCTCCTTTCTCCTGAGACTCCTACTATGAGCAGTAAATGAAGGCCCCCATTTATTACGGGGTGCCTTACCCTTGGTGGATTGGGGTAAAAGAGTACTCTCACCCACCCGTAAGGCCTTTGATCAACTCATCCAGGGAGGATCCAAACAACCTGTCCCCCTTAAAAGGGAAGGTCAGAGAGCCTTTTTGAAAGCCTGGTCCGCAGACCAGCTTTATAGCCGCACCATGCGTCTAATAGCAATCCCCACCGCAGACACTCTTGCTACCAGTGGAGCCGCATCCAGCGACGCATCGCATATATACAGAAGGGCTTGGACCATTTCGCCAGTTAGCTCTATCAGGCCCGGGGAGAGCTGCTCCATTTCCATATCCCCTTTTTCGCCCATTCTGTGATGGTCTGTGACACCAGAGTGATCACAGAGACCAGCTTTAATATTGAGCCCGCTAACACATGCAAATGGCGGGACAGAGACTCTATCCGTGGGGGCCTGTAAATACCGGGGACTATTCCACCGGGACCACAGTAGACTTGTTTAGTCTGGAAACTGGATGATCCATCTTTGGTGGCCTGGTCCACCTAGTGGAAACCACATTTGTGAAGGGGTAGCGCCTTTTCAAGCGCTTAAGCACCACTAACATTTGTTTGATGCGCCCCCACTGTTCATTGACAATATTGTCAAAAAGTTCCGGACAGGGAAAAACCTTGTCCGACTTGCGGGATTTGCGGGTGCCAAAAGACACCTGCGTCCCTGATGCTGTAGAGTCATCCGGCATTTTTAAGGTTTCCCACACTGACACCAAGTGCCTCCACCAGCGAGCTCTACCGCGTGGCAGCTTAAGAGGATTTATCCTCCTCGCCGTCAGAATGCAAAGACGCAGATCCATCAGGATGGTCTATGTCCGCGGCGGCCACATCTACCTCATAATAATCTGAGGATACTAGAACGGCAGGGGAAGGCATAGGGCACTTAAAATTTATGCTGGTGGCATTTTTTTTTTTTTAAACTAAATCCACTTTTGACACCAGGTTTTCCAAAACTGCTGTAAAAGCAGACAGGGGCTGCATACCCGGAGGGTCCTGCAACCGCACTGAGGGGGTCTGTAGGTGAGATTTGGTCCTGGGACTCTATAATCACTTAATGCAAAAAAAAGCGGTGTTACTTTAAGAAAAGTTTCAAAAAACGCGATCCGCACCGCTGCACCAGTGGTACCACAAGTCCCAGCCCTAACACAGCCTGCAGCAGGTTGAGTGAGGAATACCTACAAGGACCCCAGAAACATACCACCTAAACTATCTGGAGGCTGCAGGAACGTTCTGTGCAGAGATGAGAAACGATCTGACACAGGTGCAGAAAAAAACCTGGGTCATGCATAGGGCCACCCTAGCTTCTTCCTTGCTGTCCACGGTCGCTGAGAAAATGGCCGCCCCATGCATCCCTATGGGGAACTACCAAAACATGGCCGCCCGCCCGCCCATGCATTCCAATGAGAAGCCTTTACATTGATGAAGGGCCGAAATGTACAGCAAAATAGTGGCCCCCAGGGCGCGCTATGCGGTCTCCAGGACCCCAAGGGGGATCAGACAGTGGCATCAGGGGGGGGGGGGGTAACCTCCAGGACAGAACTCTCTCCTCTACCCCCCCCCCCCCGGCAGAACGGCCCCAATACAATCGCCCCCCAGAGGTAGGAAACTGCTTGTGGGGGGAGGGACAGACCTAAGGGGGCCTGGTATCACCGAGTGGCCAGGGGAACCGAGGGATGCCTGAGGGTCTGATTTTCCCAGGGAGGGGGCCCACGTCCACCCCGAGACCGCCAGAGAAATGGGGGGGGGACACTTCCTCACCATACTATGGCATCAGATGGGTGCCACTCCAAACCGACTACCTCTCCATCCAGGGTGGAGGTGCTGATGGCCAGGGGGTAAGCTGCGACTCAGGGTTTCTCAGGTCGTGTGCGTCCTGGCGAGGTGTGTCACTCGCGGGCCATCCCCCGTCCATCCGGGCTCTGTCGTGGCAAGGCCTAGTGCTGGACATTAACCTGCTCATGCCCGCTGGCCAGGCTGGGAGACCTTAAGGATCTAGTACAGTGGTTCTCAACTCCTGTCCTCAGGACCCACTAACAGGCCAGGTTTAAAAGATAACTGAAATAGATCACAGGTGATATAATTTGATGCTCAGTAATTGCAGTATTCTGATCTGCATCTCCCCAAGGTAATAGTTAAATCTGGCCTGTTAGTGGGTCCCGAGGACAGGAGTTTGAGAACCACTGATCTAGTATATCCAGTCCGAAACCCAGCCGGCTGTTGCTTGCTGTTCTCTCAGGAACACTAACTAAAAAATAAAGTCTTACAAAAGGTTCCCAGAAAAAAAAAACAACATCTAAGACCGAAGTCCCAGCAGGGAACTAGGTCCTACTCCTAAACTAGGCAGAAACAAACTGAAGTCTATAGCAGAGTGTGAGTGTATGCCTGCAGGGACTGCCCCATAGGCGTGGTAAAGCTTTTCTGCCTAGTGTCCTGCTCCTGTAGGGGGCAGCATAACTCAATGTTCAAGAAGAATATGGAGCTGCGTCTGTCAATGAACAATAGAGAGATGGATTTTACAGTAAGCCAAAAATCCCATTTTCTCTTTCGTTCATTGATGGACATAGCTCTCCAGTATTCAGAACCATAGGGACATCCAAGCAGTGCCAGACATGAGGGGTGGGATACCAAAAAATCCCAAGGCTAAAACACAAAATAGAACTGGCTCTCAACCTGAATACACCCCCAAAGAAGGAAAAAAAAAACTCTCTAAAAACAGCAGCCTGCAAAACCTTGCGGCCAAAAGGAAGCATCCGCAGATGCCAACACATCCATTTTGTAAAAGTTAGTGAAAGTGTGCATCGACGACCAAGTGGCCGCCTTCCAAACCTGCGCCACTGACGCCTGATGACGGAAGGTCCAAGAAGCACTAAGCGCCCGAGTAAAGTGTGCCGTTACAAGGAAAGGAGGAACCTGAACCTTGACAGAATAGGCCTGAGTCGCTGTCTGATCTATATGGAAATGGTCACAAAAGAAGAAGTGGACAGCAATTTTCACGGCCCATCCGTGTATCAAAAAACAGTGAGTCTGACCTCCAAAAAGGCATGCAAAGCAAATTCCTTAGGATGTTTGGGCCTGGGACACAGGGAAAGCAACACAATGTCTTAATTCAAATGGAAAATCAGAGACTACCTTAGAAAGGAAAGACGGACAAGGGCGAAGAATCACCTTATCTTCGTGCACCACCAAATAGGGGGTACAACAAGATAACGCTGTCAGCTCAGACACCCTGCAAGCAGAAGTGATAGCCACCAAAAAGGCCATTTTCTGGGACAGTGCAAGCAGGGGAATCTCCCGAATATTTTCAAAGGGAGGCTTCTGTAGAACTGAAAGCACCAAGTTTAGATCCCAAGGCGGAAGCCGAGACTGCACTGGTGGAGTCAAATGTCAAACCCCTTAAAAAAAAGTATGCACCAGGGAGTGAGTGGCCAGAGATCACTAAAAGAAGACCGCCATTGGCCAACACCTGGCCCTTGAAAATACTCAAAGCCAATTTCTGCTCAACACCTCATTGAAGAATAGTCAGAATCCAAGCCACCAAAGAATGAGGGTGAACGCCCAATCGTGTCACACCACAAAATGTACGCTTTCCACGTACAATGATAGATTTTCCTAGGAGGTAGACTTCCTAGCCTTCAGCAGTGTCGGAATCACCTACCCAGCCAAACTTCTATCCTTCAGCACCTGGCTTTCAAAAACCAGGCTGTCAAAGTAAGCGACTGTAAACCAGGACGGAAGATCGGCCCTTGGGAAAGTAGACGTCGGCCACCAGCGGCACAAGGTCAGCGTATCAAGACCAACAAGGCCAGTCTGGGGCCACTAGAATGACGGGAATCCCCTCGGCCTCAATCCTGCTCAAAAGCCACAGGAGAAGCTGGAGGATTAAAAGCGTAATTCAGACGATACTGGCCCCACGGGGCCACCAGAGCCTTCCAACTGGTTCAAGCCTGCCAACTGAGATAGTCCGCTTGTCAGTTTTTCACTCCTGGAATGTGTACAGCAGGGAGTGCCGGAACTAATCTTTCTGCCCACCAGAGGATGTTGGCTACTTCCAGGGCTGCCAACACACGCTTTGTTCCACCCTGGTGATTGACATTAGCCATGGCCATGGCATTATCTGCCTGGATCCGTATCGGTAGCCCCCGGAGTAGATCCATCCAGTGATCCATGCATAGCCTGATCGCCCGGAGTTCCACAACTTTGATCAACACTCCTCCAGCGTCCAACAACCCTGAGCGGAGCTCAGTCCCAGGACACCTCCCCACCTGGACAGACTGGCATCCGTGGTTACCACTGTCCAATACATTTGCACTGCCGAAGAGCGAAGCCACCAGACCAGAGACCACCTGGTTTCCTGGCTCAGCCAGATCTGATTGTTCAGAGACTTCAGACACAATTTTACCAGGATCACCTTTTTGTGCAAACCGAACCGCCTCGAAGGTAAGATACCATCAGGTCCAGCACCCGCATGCAAGTCCGGAAGGAGGACCATCTGCTGGACAGCAGGAGATGAATTGCAGCATGTAACTTTTAGAGTTTGTCCAGAGGAAGGAGGAAGGAACACTTTGGTTAGAGCGGAATCCAGAGACAGACCCAGATAATCTGATTTGTCAAAGCAGACTTCTGGCAATTTAGAAGCCAACCGAGCGCCTTTAGAGTCTGTATAGTAATCTCTACATCAGTCATCAAGGCAGCAAAGAGAGCTCACAAGAGGAGGTTGTCCAGGATAGCCCAGTACCGCAATCCCCTGTTGACGCAGCAACGCCAGAAATGGGGCCAACACTATTGTGAAGACCCGAGGAGTGGAGGCGAGATCAAAAGGTTAACGCCACTAACTGATAATGCTCTTCTCCTACAGCAAAAATGGAAGAAGCACTGGTATCTGGAACATACTGGAATGTGCAGGTAAGCAGGTCTTGCACCGCCCCAAGGAGAGCTTGGAAATCGGTCTGGGAACATACGCACATTGGAAGAGAAGAACCTTTCCGGAGGGCAAGAACTAAATTTTTCTATCTTGTAACCGGACAGTATCACTTCATGGACCCACTTGTCGTTTACCAAGGGGGGTCCAGGGGTCCGGAAACCAGCAAAGATGTCCCCCCCAACTCCATGCATGAGTGAGGGCGCAGCTTCATGCTGAAGGAGCCTCGTCCATGGGTCTAGAGAATCCTGCTCTCGGCTTGCCAGACCAGCACCACTTGGAACCTCCTGAGGAGGACTTGAAAGGTTTTCAGGCAAGCACCACTGCCGAAACACACAGCCTAGAAATCAGAGGAGTCGTGTCCAAAGAGGCATCGCAGACAAACTGCAACCCCTGGATCACCTGGTCCGCCAATTAGGCAAAAGGCAGAGGGAAGCTGCTCACCCTCTAAGTCACGATGGAAGAATTTAGCCCACTCAGAGTTTGCAACACCAAGGCAATGGTCAGGACTGGCCCAAGTGCCGAACCAGCAAAAGTGAACATATTGCGGGCCCGGTCTTATGCGACCTAACGAGGAGTTTAACTCGCAGGTCAGCCCCTGTCCAGTGGGGCTATGTAGTAGCTGACCTAGCGCAGACCTGTGGTCTGCAGGCGCTCGCTGCCCAGACTGGGGGGACCATTGGTTCTAGATTATACAGCCCGTCGCCCGGCAGTTGACTGTGGATCCCATAGGAAAAAAAACAGAAGAAAAAAACAGAATTTTTGTAAAATCTTACCTGTAAAATTCCTTTCTCTGAGTCCTCTCAGTCAATAACTTTCTGCTTCCTGCATTTCCAACTCAGTTTCAGTAGCATAGCAGTAGAGTACATAAACAAACCCCAAAAGAGGGGCGGGGGCGGCGACTGTCGGAGGACTCAGAGAAAGGAATTTTACAGGTAAGATTTTACAAAAATTCAGTTTTCTCTTACGTCCTCCGACAGTTGCCGCCTCTTCATATTCGTCACTAATGGGGACGTCCCATAGCAGTGTAGACATGAGGGGTGGGAAAAAAGCAGCCGCGCCTAAAGCAACGCAGTACCCACATCAGAGAAAGGAACCATACCAAAGTAAGAGAACCAACTGGGCGACAGGAAAACGTGCTTAACAGGAGCAACAACCCAGGAAAGACAAGTAACCTAGGGGTAAAAAACACCCCAACAGCCAAGGACCCAAACAAGGGACCCTAAGGCACCGCCGCACTAAGAACTTTACGGCCAAAGGAAGCATCTGCCGATGCCTGAACATCCACTTTGTAAAATTTAGAAAAGGTGTGAACGGACGACCAAGTCGCCGCCTTACACACCTGGGCCACAGAAGCCTGATGACGATAGGCCCAAGACGTACTCAGAGACCTGGTAGAGAGTGCGCCTTCACAGGAAAAGGAGGAACCTTCCCCTTCAAAGCATAGGCTTGCACAATCGTCTGTCTGATCCATTTGGCGATGGTCGCAGCCGACGCCGCCATGCCCTTCCGAGGTCCCTCAGGAAGGACAAAGAGAGAATCCGACTTGCGAAAGGACTTAGTTGATGACAGGTAAACCCTGATCGCCCTAACATCATCCAAGGAATGCAAAGCCACCTCCTTCGGATGCTTAGGCTTCGCGCAAAGCGAAGGCAGAACAATATCCTCATTGAGATGAAATTCCGAGATCCTCTTCGGAAGAAAAGACGGGTTAGGTCGCAAGACCACCTTATCCAAGTGAATCACCAAATACGGAGAGTTGCAGGACAAGGCCGCCAGCTCCGACACCCTGCGAGCCGAAGTGATCGCCACCAAGAAGGCAACCTACTTGGACAACAGAGACAACGAGATCTCCCTGATATTTTGAAAAGGAGCATGTTGCAACACAGACAGAACAAGGTTCAAATCCCATGGAGGCAAAGGCTCCCTCCTAGGAGGGACCAAATGTCGCAACCCTTGAACAAAGGTGCTAACCAAAGAGTTAGACGCCACAGGGCGTTAAAAGAGAACGGCCAGCGCAGAAATCTGACCCTTAATCGTGGCCAACGCCAAACGCTGCTCCACGCCCGTTTGAAGGAAAGCCAACACTCTCGACACCGAGTACGAGCGAGGGGAATACCCCCTGGACTCACACCAGGCAAAGTAAGCCTTCCAAGTACGGTAGTAAATCTTCCCCGAAGAGGCCTTCCTAGCCTTGATTAAAGTGGGAATGACCTCAGGGGAAAGACCCCTATCCTTCAGGACCTGGCTTTCAACAGCCAGGCCGTTAAAGCCAGCGATTGTAAAGCAGGATGGAATATCGGTCCTTGAGACAGGAGATCTTCTCGAAGTGGCAGACGCCACGGAGCGTCGACCGCCAGATTCACGAGGTCTGCGTACCAAGACCGGCGAGGCCAGTCCGGTGCCACCAGAATCACTGTGTGCGGTTCCGAGGCCAGCCTGCGAAGGAGCCTGGACAGCAGCTGAATCGGTGGAAAGGCATACATCAGGCGATACTGATGCCAGGGCGCCACTAACGCGTCTGAGGCGTCTGCCCGAGGATCGCGCGTCCTTGCCACGAACCTTTCCACCTTGTTGTTTAGACGAGACGCGAACAGGTCCACATCTGGGGACCCCCACTTCACGCACAACATCTGGAAGACATCCGGGTGAAGGGACCATTCTCCCTGGTCCAGGGTCTGGCGGCTCAAAAAATCCGCCTGCCAGTTCTCCACCCCCGGAATGTGAACTGCAGAGATCGCCGGGACGTGCGTCTCGGCCCAAGACAGAATGTCGGCTACTTCCCGAGCCGCTCGGGCACTCCTGGTGCCCCCTTGGTGGTTGATGTAGGCCACCGCTGTGGCATTGTCCGTCTGCACCCGAACTGGACGGCCCTGATGCCTGTCCGTCCAACACAGAAGACAGAGATTTATCGCTCGCAATTCCAGAATGTTGATCAGAAGGGAGGATTCCTCCTCCGACCAAGTTCCCTGGGCGGACAGAACGCCCAGAACACCACCCCAGCCCGACAGGCTGGCATCCGTGGTGATCACCGTCCACGACAAAGGACGAAAGGACTTGCCCCCCGACACCACCGGGGACTGGAGCCACCACAAAAGACCCCTTCGGGTGAGATGGCTCAACGACAGCCGCAGATCCAGAGATTGCGGACGCCCGTCCCACTTGGCCAGGACCTCCGCCTGAAGCTCCCGTGTGTGAAACTGGGCAAAGGGAATCGCCTCGAAGGCCGAAACCATCAATCCCAGACACCTCAAACACGTCCGGAGGGACGAGCACTGATTGTCCCCGAGGGACCTGACTTCGCACTGAAGTGTCCGAAGCTTGTCTTCCGGCAGGAAGACCTTCGCTTGAACGGAGTCCAGGATCATCCCCAGGTAGGGAAGACGAACCGACGGACACAACGTTGACTTTGGAAAATTTATCGTCCAACCGAATTCCTGCAGAGTCTGCATCGTGATGGACAGGTCGTTCACCAGGCCCTGACTGGTCGCGGACCGAATCAGGATATCGTCCAGATACCCCAGGACAGAAATGCCCTGGGCCCTCAACAAGGCCAGAACCGGCGCAAGCACCTTGGTGAAAACCCGCGGAGCCGAAGCGAGACCAAAGGGCAACGCCACGAATTGATAATGATCCTCCGCAATGGCAAATCGAAGGTACCTCTGGTGACCCTCGAAAATGGGGATGTGAAGGTACGCATCCTTCAAGTCAATGGAGGCCATGAATTCCCCCGGAACCAGGGCAGCCACCACCGATCGCAGGGATTCCATGCGGAACTTGCGAACCCGCACAAAGCGGTTCAGAGCTTTTAAGTCCAGAATCGGACGTACCTTGCCCTCCTTTCTGGGCACAGTGAACAGACTGGAATAGAACCCCCGAAATCTGTCCCGATGAGGCACCGGAACCACCACTCCCTGAGCCCGCAGGTCCCGCACCGCCAGGTGCAGATCCTGTAAGCGCTCAGGAGTCAGCTGAAGGTTTGAGGGGAAAAATCTGCCCGCCGGCCGAGAAAGAAACTTGATCTTGTATCCAGATCGAACGATTTCCTGAACCCACCTGTCCTGAATGCGGTCCAGCCAGGGTTGAAGAAAACCGAGCAAACGTCCCCCCACCCCAGAACCGGGTGAGGGCGTCCCTTCAGGCCGCATTGTTATGGGCAGCGGGCCCGGACTGGCCGGACTTCTGCTTACCCGTCCACGGCTTCTTCTGGGAGCCTTGGCCCTTGAAGGGCTTACCCTTATAGTGCGACCGAAAGGCACGAAAGGACCCCTGAGAGGGCCTAAACGAGGCATTCTTCTTACCACGAACAAACTTATGCTTGTGAGATTGGGGCAAGAGAGTGCTCTTACCCCCAGAAATACCCTTTATCAGAGTATCCAAAGATTCGCCAAAAAGGCGAGATCCCGCGTAGGGCAAATTAGCCAAAGTCTTGCGGGAAGATTGGTCAACCGACCATTTCAGCCATATCAGGCGACGGTTCAAGACCGCCACACTAGAAAGACGCGCAGCCAAAAGGGACTAAATCCAAGTCCGCATCACACAAATACATGACACCCTGATGAATCTGATCCACCATAGCCAAAGTTGTCGGCGGGACAGAGTTAGCCACCAGAGTGCGCCTGAGCACCTGCGTCCAATCTGCAATAGCCTGGGCTGCCATAATGGAAGCAAAAATAGGCTTCAGCATAGAGCCAGCAACCGTATAGGCATGACGGGCCAGAGATTCCAATCTCCTGTCCGTCGGGTCCCGGAACACCGGGGTATCCTCAGCAGGGATCGCAGTTGATTTATTCAAAATCGCCACAGCGTGATCCACCTGAGGCGGCACACACCAACGCTCATCAGTAGCTGGTGTAAAGGGATAACGCAGCTTGAACCTACTTGGCACAGCAAAAGGCTTTTTTAAATTGCGCCATTGCTCATCAACAGCGCGCTGAAATTCCGTAGAGCAAGGAAAAACCTGCGATGTTTTGCGTTTCCTTTGCGTCCCATAAGAGGACATCAAAACAGGAGGACATGGTTCATCCTGCAAATGCAGCGTTTGCTTGATAGAAGCAACCAACTCATCCATGAGTGCAAGCTCTTCAGACGAGCCAGGGGGAGAATTATCAACCCCTTCCACCTCAGCCTCCCCGTCAGACCCCACAAGGTCTAGGGATGAGTGAGACCCTGAGAAGGGCACTCCAGCCATAGCAGCCCCATCGCCCTCTGAATCAGAGGAAATAGACACCCTGGGCCGTTTTGTGGATCCATCAGCCACCAGCATCTGCACTTGAGCAGCTAAGTTTGCCACAATAGTGGCCAGATCAGCCCCCCTCGGGGGAAGCAGCAGCCCCTTGGCCCCCCACCAAGGTGGGAGGAAACTTGCAATCCTGAGAATCCATGCCCCAGTAGTGTTAGGAAAAAAGGAGTACTGCCTCTTTAAGATCGCGGCGAGCGTAGCCCACCGCACCCACTGAATACACCGACCCCCACAGGGACAAGAAACTGGGCAAGGAATACAGGAAAAAAGGGAAGATAAAAACCTGGAGAGATCACACAGGCTGCTGCACCGATCGCTGTCCCAGAGCAAAAGGAAGTGATGCAAGACTGACCGCCCCTATGAAGCCTATGCAAGGCTACACAAACATGGCCGCCCGGCTGAGGATTCCTTGGGCAAAGAGAACATGGCGCCGACATGTGGCCTGATCGATCAAAATGGCGGCGTTTGGCGCCAAAACACCGTGCATCACCACACAGGACCGGCCACCACGATTTTGCCTCAAAAAAATGGCGGGTCGCCGCAGCGATCGCCGCACAGCATGCCTCAAATCTGACTGCTTCATGCTGACATCCAGCAGAGCGGGAGAGCCCCCCCCCTTCACAGCCCACACACAGGCAGCAAGTCCACACAGGAACTGACAGGGAGCACAGCAGCCACACAGACATGCAGGGTCACACAGTCCCAGACTGACACCCAAATAGACAGGTCCCCACATAGAGTTACACTTACCAGTCCGGATGGCGTGGGGAGCCTGCTCCAGCGACCAAACCGCTGCACTGAGGACAGGGAGTGTCGCAAGCATGACGCAGTGGAACTGCGGTGCGAAACCGCAATGGCGTCCAGTGAGGTAGCCACCTCACCGATAGCATCCCTGCAGCGAACAGGGATGGGTCGTTCAATGTGCCAGGGCAAAACCTAAGCTGAACGCTCGATGGCAGGCTGGGAAGCCCCTGGCCCTGAGCCCTGGGATCCAGGGTGGCCAGACTGAGACCCAGCTCCGCACGATCATCTTCATCAGAAGAAGCTAACTAACGCTGAAAATAAACAGCTAAGTAAAAGAAAGAGAAAAAAACTCCAAATAAAATCAAAAAGAGAAAAGAAGCTGAGACTAAGAGCCCCAGCACAGGAACAGCCCAACCTACTCCTGAGCTAGGCATTAGAAACTGAGTTGGAAATGCAGGAAGCAGGGAGGTATTGACTGAGGGGACCACCCCCTGGGGGTGGGATATGCTAAAAGCTTTGATATTAATATATTCTGTTGCCTAGCTACTCCTACGGAGCAAAGGTCAATAACCCCATTAGTGACGAATATGAAGAGGCAGCGACTGTCGGAGGACGTAAGAGAAAAGCCATTTAAAAAGAAAGATTGCCAGGACCAGAGATCCCAGCAGGGAACTAGGTCCTTACTCCTTACTAGGCAGAAAAAAACTGAAGGCCTATAGCAGAGAGGGGGAGTATACCACCTAGAACTGCCCATAGGCACAGCAAAGTCTTTTTTTCTGCCTAGTGTCTTACTCGTGTAGGGAAAACATAACCCAATGGTTCAGAATCCTGGAGAGGTGTGTCCATCAATGAATGAAAGAGAAAAAAAGCTCATGTACTTTTTTGAGCATAGGGTTACTGAGCATACAAGAGACAATTAGAAAGAACATGGACTGACAACATCACTTGTAGGGCTTCTGTACACTTGTGTATGGGGGGGGGGGGGGGGGGGCTAAGGCACATTTTTTTTTCTATCACCACCCAACCCCCTCCTTAAGCTGTGGACAGGGTTGTACGCATGCTGCAGATATGATGCTTTGCAGTTGTAGCAGAAATTAAACCCCCAGTTTTGTTTAGTGGGCACTACCCTGGCTGAATACAATTCATTCAAGTGACTACAATGCATTGGTTTTGCACAGAGCAGCCCTGATCCTCCTCTTATTGGGTCCTCTGCTGGCACTCCTGGCCCCTCCCCCCTGCCCCCAAAGCAAGTCACTTGCTATTGGGGCATTCATGTTTCCCCTCTCCCAAGATGCCCCCTGTATGTACATTGACACAGAGGATGGCTCGACCCCGCTCCTCCCTCTCTTCACTGGCCGTGATTGACAACAGCAGGAGCCAATGGCTCTCGCCTCTCTGTCCAGTGTGTGTGGAGAGAGGGAGCTTCTGCTCTTCTGCACGTCCCTGAAATCGAGACATAGCTCAGGTAAGTATTTAGGTGGGTTAGAGAGGAGCTGCATGCAGAAGTTTTTTTTTTTTTACCTTAATGCATAGAATAGATTAAGGCTTCATTCACACTTGTGCGACTTGTCATGCAACTTTGGACATCAAAGTTGAATAAAAAGTCCTTCACCAGGTTTTCATATATGTGTAACAAAGTTGCAGCGACTTCAAAAGTATTTCTTGCACTACTTTGGTCTGACTTTCATAAAACTTTTGAGGGTTAACATTGAAGTCCAGGTGCCTCAAGTTGCATAAAAGTCATACCTGAATTTTATACAATGCAACAGTTGTCCATTATCACTGGTCAAAGCCAAAGTCCTATTCAAGTTGCATCAAATGGCGCTTTTTCACTGCATGGTACGGATCGGTTTGGCGCTTTCCCACTGCATGGTATGAGTTAGAACGGTTCGGTACGGTTTGGTACAGTGGCGCTTTTCCACTACATGGTACGGCGTCGGTACGGCTCGGTTAAACAGTACCACCTCGGTTGGGGTTCCAAGCAGGCCGTACCGATACCATATCCCACAATCCTTTGCATGCAGCATTGATTGTTTGTCACTACTAGCCACTGATTGGTCAGAGAATCGTTGTAATCCCACCCACTTACTACTTAGTACTACTTTAGTGGAAAAGCAAACCAGGCTGAGTAGAGCCTATACAGTGCTGAAAGGTGCCCACTCGTACCACGCAGTGGAAAAGCAAACTGAGCCGAGCTGGGCCAAGCAGTGCCGAGTGGGGCCGAGCCGGTACTTGCAGTGAAAAAGTGCCTAAAGTTGTGCTCCATAGTCAGTGCAAGCTTGGAGTCGTACAAGTGTGAATGGAGCCTGAAACCACTTCAGTCAAAACAGCTTTCTTACAATACAGTAACTGTGGTTTGTTATGTTTTATGGTTTCTTTTTTTTCCGCCCTCTCTTTCCTTCTCTTCCTAACTTTTTTCCTAGGAGGGGGTTAGGATGGTAACCCCCCTCCCCTCTTTGACCTCACCCTTACTGGTTTTCCCACTATGTCCCATCTCCATCTTTACCTCTCCCCCCCACTGCCAACTTCCCCCCCACATTCTCCTCAATACCGCCTTTGCTTGATGGGCTACCCACATTCCTCTTTTTCTGGTCAGATGGGGTTATTTCCCCATCCTGTTTGTATTACCCTGAAGATATCTGTTGACTACTTTGTATAGTTCTTTGGGAAGGTCTGTATTCTTTTCCTCCTTTTGCTATAAATGTGAAAATAAAAAAAATCTGACAGCTTTCCTCCCGATATTATGTGAATACAATAACTCATAGCTATCCTTCAGCTGAGTAATGCATAAAAGTATATTTAAAAAAAAAAAAAAAAAAAAAAAAAAAAGGAAGAAGGACAAGTACAGAAATCGGCTCTCCTAGTATGATCATACAGTATATTCCTAGAAAGGAAGAGTCGTTGAGACATTTAGTTTGTTTACAAAATCGGTTCCATAAAAGGCTGGGAGTGTGGCCAACTATTGCATAAAATAACCTTTTGCAGACACTGCTGTCTATTTGTGCAGCAGGGACAACATAAAGCAATATTTTTTTTTCCACGCCCATTCCCACACTGCAAATGCATGCACCACAGCAATCACAAATTATAAAAAGAGGATTATACTTACTGTGAAGTCCAAAATCTCCATCATCTATGCAAGTTTCATCATCTGCAGATATTATAGAAGAGCAAAGAAAAACTATTTAGACATTGAAAAAATAAAAGGCAATTTACAGATACAGACATAAAGCTCCAGGCAATACCATGGAGGTTACCCAATCCGCAGCCCCCCTTGTCCCACCATACTGCTGTCTCCAAGGTTTGGGCAGACTAATCTGGCCTATGCCAGTACAATATTGCTCAAGGGGTCCCCAGCGAGAATTTGTTTTGCTGCACAAGGGGAAGATGAAGCAAAGCTGTTATTTGGAAATTGTTTATTTAAAGCTGAATTAGGATCTGCTTATTTTGCCTTACATGGTTTCTTTCCTCCTCCTCCTCCACAACATGCTAATGACATTTTAAATGAAGAACTTCCATTTTCATCACATACATTTTTGAAGACCCAGTGACATGACTGGGTCTCTTTGCTTCTCTATACAATGCAGGCAGTTATGGCTGGCAGGAGGGGCCAACAAGGTTCTGTACATAGTAGTATCCTGTGATGTTTTCAGGAAGCCATCAGGAGCCCTTGGCCCTGATGCAAGCAGTGGGCTTTCTCTTGGGAGTAGTCATGTAAATACCAAAATGCCTTGATGGGTGGATATTATTCTGGAGGAGTGGCTGTTTCAAGGTAAGCAACATTTGCAGTGGGTATAGAAAATAATCACCCCCTTTAAAATAAACACATTTTGTTGCTTTGCAGCCTGAAACGAGGACTGATGTGGTTTTTGTTTTATCCAGCTGTATTTACTCCATTATAGCCATGACAGGAGAAAAAAAAAATTCAAAGACTGAATCAATGAGTTGGAAAAAGGATCACCCCCCCCCCCAAAAAAAAAAACAACTCAAATCAGGTGTAGCTAATCACCTTTTAAAAACGGCACGCAAAGCCATTTGACTTTCATCTGTGATCATTTTGATTAGCTCAGCTTGAAAAACAAAAACAAAAAAGCTTTTCTGGAGCATTTCAGTCCCCGAGTCCCCATTCACACTAGCGCGACTTGTCAGGCGACTTGGTCGACTGACAAGTCGCGGTGGGTCGCCGGCCATTGATTAGCACAGGACCCGTTCTAATAGGAGCGACACAAGTCGCTCCTACTTAGAAAAAGGGTCCTGTACTACTTTGAGGCGACCTGGAGGCGACTTGCATTGACTTCAATGATATGAAGTCCGTGCATGTCGCGCCGAGGTCGCGGTGCACTGCGACCTCGGCGCGACATGCACGGACTTCATATCATTGTTGTCGCCCCAGCAAGTCGCGTCGACCATGTCTGAACGGGGTCTGTTAGTGCAACTGAAGCAAAACATGAACTATGGGTGGGTGGCAAGGCACAGTCAAAGGATCTTCGGGATAAAGATGTAGACAGGCACAAGTCAGGCGATCGATACAAAGGCTTTATCAATGCCTAGAAGCATACTAATGTCTATTAAAAGGTGGAAGGTATTTAATACAACACAGACCCTCTCTGGATCAGGACGTTGCTTCAAACTGGATGAAAGAGCCAGGAGGAAACTGGTTAGAAAGGCTAGCAAGAGGCCTACAGCAACTCATAAAGAAGTTGCAGGAATTTATGACAAAGAGTGTTAATTGTATGCATGTGACAACAATATCACAAATTCTCCACAATTGTGGCTTGTATGGGAGGGTTGCAAAGAAAAAAAGCCACTCCTCAAGAATGGCTGCATGCAGTCACCACTGAGCGTCCCCAAAAACGCACCTTGAAGGTTGTGAGACCACATGGAAAAAAGGTGTTAAGGTCAGGTCAGAAGAGACTAAAATGTAATTTGGCCTCAACACCAAACTACCGTATTTATCGGCGTCTAACACGCCCTTTTTTCCCCTGAAAATATAGTGCAAACAGTGGGTGGGGGTGGATCGGTCTGCCCGCCTCTCCTGGCCCTGGGACAGCCCTGCCAGCGTACTCTTAAGATAAGAAAAAAAATCACTGCCAGCCCTTTTTATAGATCCTTACTACATTATATCACTGTCATTGAAAAACGCTGCCTCTAAATACCTTGTTAGCTTCGTTCTTGCTGGCTGCTCTCCTCCTCCTCCTCCGAGTGTAGCTTCAGATTGGTGGAGGAGAGCGATCACATGACCGGCCATTAAACGTCAGAGAAGAGCAGTCACATGACCGCCCATGAAAGAACGGAGCTACTAAGGTATTTAGAGGCATTGGTTTACAATAACAGTGACACATTGTAGGAAGTATCTATGGAAAGGGGCTGGCAGTGATTTTGTTTTTACTTTAGAGTACGCTGTTAGGGCTGTCCCAGGAGACTGGGGGTCTCCTGGTAGTGCAGGGGGGCTGTGTAATGTAAAGGGGGCTTTGTAATAAAAGGGGGTATGTAGTGTGCATGGGGGAAACTGTGCAATGTATAGGGGGGCTGTTTAATGAAAGGGGCAGTGTACTGTTATTTTTAAATATTTCATTTTTTTTTTCCTAAAACTTCCCTCTTAGGGCTCTTTCACCCGGGCGATTAGTTTTTTGCCTCCGCTCTGGTCCTTTTTTTTTTTTTCACGGAGCAGATGACACTTGTGTCATCCGCTCCGTATGTCCGCATATCATCCCATCCGTTTGCGGATGATATACGGACATAATGTAAGTCTATGGGCATTGCGGATGTCAGCGGATGACACCGCTGACATCCGATTTTCCTTCCTTTACGTTTTTTGAACGGAGGAAAAATAGGGTTCTGTTCCGTTCCAAAAAACGGAACAGACCTGAAAGGACGAAAATCGGATGTCAGCGGATGGTATTCCGCTGACATCCGCAATATGCCATTGACTTACATTATGTCCGCAAATCATCCGCAAAAAAATAGGATGATTTGCGGACATACAGAGTGCCCGTGTGAAAGGGCCCTTAAAGTGAAGGTGCGTGTCATACGCGTGTGCGTGTTATACGCCAATAAATACGGTATATTTCTGGCTCAACATCCAAATAACACCATTTCTACAGTAAAGCATGGAGGTAGTAATATCCTGTTATGGGGGCAGTAATATCCTGTTGGGGGGGGGGGGGGATGTTTCTCTGCAAGAACTGGAGCACTTGTCAGGAGAGAAGAAAAATGGATGGGGCAAAATACTAATTCAACTCTTGAGAAAAATCTGCTGCCCTCTGCCAGAAAGTCGTCAATGGGAAGGTGGTTTACCTTCCAACATAACAGAGATCGAAAGCACACAGCAAAAATGAGCACACAGTGGTTGAAGGAGAAAAAGGCGATTGTCCTTGGATGGCCTAGTCAGAGCCCAGACTCAAATCCCACTGAAAATCTGTGGAATGTCTTGAAGACTGCAGTCCACAAATGGTCACCATCAAATTTAACTGCAAAAATGCTCAATTTCAAAGAGTGGACAAATATAGTCTAGACTGGCAAAGTTAGTAGAGACAAATCCCAACAGACTAAAGGCTGGAATTAAAAGCAAAAGGTGGTGCAACAAAATACTGACACAAGGGGAAGATCCTTTTTCTTTTCTTTTTTTAATTGTATTTATTTCCTGACATGTTCATTTTATATCTTTCACTTGGATGTTATAAGTTGTATATTGAGTACATACAGCTGGATAAAAACAAAAACTGTGTCGGTCTTCATTTCAGGCTACAAAGCAACAAAATTAATATTTAAAAAAAAGGGGGGGGTGATTCTTTTCTATACCCACTGTATATGTGAAGCAGAGCCTCCATGATGGAAAGAACTGAAATGCAATGAATGAACGGAGTGGACCAGGGACACTCAGACTGGGGAGTGTCAGATGCTGGTTGTCCTACAGCCAGGGAATGAGGTGGGCTGACTTGCAGCAGCTTCTAATACACATTGTGAGAAACCGTGAAGCACTTTCAAGCAGTATTGACCCCCAAAACAAAAATATAATATATTTTTCAGCTTACCAATCATTAAGTGTCTTGGCTGCATTTGTTTTATTTTCTAGGCTTCCCCCCCCCCCCCCCGTTTTCATTTGGTGATCTGGCCAGTAACACCTCCTATAATAGAGACACACACACATACACTCTGGATGAAGGAACACAGGAGGCACATTAGAATAGCAACATGGTCAGCCTGGGGGCTGAAAGTGTGGGCTAGAATTTGTCTTCAATTTGTTAGTGTATCTAAATCTGCTATTACATCTAACGCTCTCCTTGCCCCAGACTGACAATGCTGCTGTGCCTCCTAGGCCCATTCCTCCGGAGTGGTCTCATAATATAGGAGATGAGTTACTGGCCAGATCCCCAGGTGAAAACAGAGGGGGGGGGAGCCATTGATGAGAAAACGAATGCAGCCATCACATCTAATAATTGGTAAGCTGCATTACATTTTTGCTTTTAGGTTTAATACTACTTTAATAAAGGCAAATAGATGATTGTTGAATTTGCAAGGGAATTTCCCTTCGCTTAGTTAATGAGATGACTTTGATCATCCAACCATTTACAAGGAAAAAAAAATGCATTTATTTTTCCTGCATGCAATGGGTGCTCTTTGCAAAAGACAAAAGTACAGTCTATTTGCCTTTAGCAAATCAACCCCTTTCAGTTAAACAGCCTCTCTGTCCCCCCCGGTCTGGTTCAGGGGGCACAGAACATGATCACAGATTAAAGAGAAGCCTCATGTACGCTGGACTTTTAGCCCCGATGCATGAGGTTCCGGTGTTTAGCTGCACTGGGAGGGCACAGGTGCACCGTCCAACCCCCACCACTGGCAGCCTGTCAAACTAGGAGACTGACAGCTGCTGTGGCTGGGCGGTACAGTACATTTTAACTAGCGTCCTGCATAAAAACAGCAGCCTAAAATGTATGTGTTCATTCATTAGAGACCGCATTTCAGATGAAGTCAAGCTCGGTTTGCCTTTTAATAAATTTTTTATTTCAGGATTTTATTCAAAAGAATAAAATTAGGGTGAGCATTATTGGTGCAGGTGGTTTGTGTAGGAACTCTTTATTGGTACATTAAATTCTTGTCATCTAAACAGAGGATAGATAGTTTCTCGATTTTTGTTTTATTTAAAATATGACAAAATCAAAAAAACCTGCAGTAAATAAAAAATCACCGTAATGCAACGTGTGCACAAGACTGCCAACGTGTCCTATCAGGCTTACTTTATAAAGATATTGGAAAATAAAATATGGGAGAGATTTACTAAAACTGGTGCACACAGAATCTGGAGCAGCGCTGCATAGTAACCAATCAGCTTCTAGGTTATTTTCAAAGCTTAATTGGGACGAGCTAAATTTAGAAGCGGATTGGTTACTATGCACAGCTGCACCAGTTTTAGTAAATCTCCCCCAATGGCAGGGGCCCATAAGCATCTGCTTTCCAATTCCTACGGTATGTTGGCTTGTCACACCCCTTACAAAATAATTTCTTTTAAACAAAAAAAAAAAAAAAAAAAACAAAAACACCACAACTGTTCCTGGGTGTTTTTGAGGTACAATTTACACAATGCTCCAGTATTGGAAAAAAAAAATAAGAGGAGAGAAGAGAAAAAAGGAGATAAAAAGAGAGAAAAAAAGAGAAAAAAAAAAAGAAAAAAAAAGAGAAAAAGAGAAAGAGAAAAAGAGAAAAAGAAAAAGATAAAAAGAGAGAAAGAAAGAGAAAAAGAAAAGGATAAAAAGAGAAAAAGAAAAAGAAAAAAAAGAGAAAAAGAAGATAAAAGAAAAAAAGAGAAAAAGAAGATAAAAAAAGAGAAAAAAAAAAAAAAGTAAGAGAAAGGAAAAAAAGACGGAAAAAAAAGAGGGAAAGAAAAGAGAAAGAAAAAAAGAGAAAGAGAAAAAAGAAATTACAAAATTGTGTGTATTATAATTTTATTACAAAATTGTAACACTAAAACAAATTAAGGACATTTCAAAGACAATCCCCATTTGCCATATCCAATTCATCATCACTGTCTAGATATTTAACAATTAGTGAACCAAACCACTCCAACTCTATTTTCTGTGAACTCGCCAACACATGACTTTATGATTTTATGGCTCAATGCGTTTCTTGAATATTAATCCACTTCCTCAGGAGATAGCGATAAGGTGATAAACAGATAATCTAAAACGCCATAAAAAAAAAAAAAAAAAGAAGAAGAAGAGGTTTGCCTTTCACTTGGTGTGTGGTGACGGTAGAGAAGTTTTCTGCTCTCCTCATATGGTGTTGGCCAGAACGGTCGCATGCTTGATATCGATTGGATTTTGAGAATGCCCATCTCTGGTGCCCAGAGCCGCAGTGAAATCAGAAGCAGACGTGTCGTGATATCCCGAGATGGCTGCCGGTAATCGGGCGCTCATGCACTCAAATGCCAGGATACACCAAATTTGTCATCTTGGACACCGGAGGGCATACGATTTTGAAATCTAGTTAAAAGGGGAGTGAGAGGGGCGTGGTTAACCTCCAATGCAGATGGCCGCTCTGTAGCTTGGTTCCAACAGAAGATGGCTCACCAGACAGGATTTCAGCAGCACGGGGACACAAAATCCTCCACGGACATCTCCTCACAGCCCCACTGCCCACAAGTATGTCCTCAAAAAAGAGAAAGGGCTCCTACAGGCCCGGAAAGATGACTGATTTCTTCCCCTAGCCACGGCACGTTTCCTTCCAAGATGGCGCCGGCAGCTCTCCTGGACACATGCACAGCAGATCGCCAGCTCAGCATGCAGCAATCCCTCTCAGGGGATGTATGCTCACAATGCCAGTGGAGGGACTCGTTTAGGATCTTCCTCCTCCAACCCAGCTAAGACCAAACCTAAGCTACAAAACACAGACCTGGAACAGGAGGCAAGTGCTACTGATACCGCTCTAGAGGACCCCAGGGAGTTACAAGACTACATTCTAGAATTCCCCACAATGAATAAACCAGGTCATAGACACAACTCCGAATTTGGTGGCGAGTGGGATCTGGTAAGGAGCCATTTGTATCAATTTGGGTGCATATTCTCCTGAGACTCTTGGACACATCTTCCTATCCTTGTGGAATATCTCTTTCCTGGGAACTACGTCGTCTGCTATTTCTGGTGGACTTTTATATACTGCACAAGGACTTTTTTCGCAATTATCTGCCATACATATGTATATTTTCTGTGATTAGCGCTGCACCACACTGTATTGATTATGGTTATTGGAATATGTACTATTACTTCAGGTGTTGCAGCTCCTCCTATAAGCACAGTATTTATTTTATTTCAACTATTTAATATCTCACGAACGGCATTGATGAAACAAAAATCAATCAGTTGGCGGAATGGGTCTACCCATTTTGAAAGATTAAGATTACTACATAGCATCTCTCTTAGACCAAGACGTTTGCTCCTTCATCCCCATCTTAAACATTGGTCCAAACTCGAAGGGGAGGTGATCTCACCTCATAGCCACCGCACCCTTCTGCTGAGGAGCTCGAAAATAGACGCTAATCCCATTAAAAGTCACCCAATATTAGGGGCCTCACTATCAGCGTGGCGAGAATATCCAAGATGGATATCTCTACCAATTAGGATCAGGTTCATATACCTCTTGACTCACTGAAATCCCACCAGACATTTCATTCACTAAACTGAAAGAAAAAAGGAATTATTAATATAAACTACCCAACAGAAAAGGGTAAAATACTCCCCTTCAAATCTCTGGTCAGGCAACACATGTTGGAGAGGAGAACTATTCACATACATAGGGTTATCCTATCTACTAGCATCCAATCCCCACTGCCCAATAAAGGTTCCTTCTTAGGCGTGGACATTCTGGAACTCTCCTCACCCCACATGTAAAGGCATTTCATTATTCTAGGTCTTGCTTCAAAATAAATCCACCTTTACTATAACCCCTCCAGTGCTCAAATGAGAGAAAAATTTAAACTGCTTATTCTCTGTAGAATAATGGCTGAAATCTATTAGATGTACTTTCCAGTTTTCATCCACCCCCTCTACTCGATCTACTACCCACTAATCTATTGAATTTTAAAAGGGGAGTGAAGGTTTATACCGCTGTAAAATTAAGTTAATTTAGAGAAGGCAATGTGTTTATGTATATTGGGTGGGGGTCAGGCAGGTACCCTATCCTTAGGAATTTTAAGTTTCTTCAATATAGAGGACATGCTAACAAACAAATAATAAAAGACATTTTATGCAGTAAAGTAAAAAACCTTCTGCATGAAGCTCCCCCTGCCCCAATACTTACCTGAGCCTGATCTTGATCCAGTAATGTACATGAGAGCCGAGGCTCTCTCAGCTCTCTTGCTTTTTATTGACTCAGATACAGCAGCGGGAGCCATTAGCGCCCACTGATATCAGAGCCTGTGATGAGGAAGCTGGGGCGGGGTTGAGCCCCACTTTGTGTGTCACACAGAGCAGGGCTCGGGAGCGAGCACAAGTGCCCCCATAGCAAGCGGCTTGCTAAGGGGGGAACTCATCAGGGGGGAGGTCTCATCAGCTGCCCTATTTTTGGGTCCCCTTCTTGGATCGTTTGAGTCCCGCATAGAACATCTCCCCCTGAGGAGGAGATTCAGGTACTCTCAGGCAACACGTGGATCTTGCAATACACGAGTTATTTGTATTGACTTGTGGAAATTGATATTGTATGTTGTTTTCCATGGTGTTTAGAGTATCTATTCGTTATCACCCTATCGCCTGCTCCTGAAGAAGTGATTATTCAAGAAACACGTTGAGACATAAAATCATGTAAATTGACGAGTTCACAGAAAATAAAATTGGAGTGGTTTGGTCCACTAATTGTTAAACATGTAAACCATAAGACCCGGTTCACACCGGGGCGAATCAAAGTTCCCCCGACTTTGAAGCTGCACGTGCAGCACAACTTTAATCGCGGCTTGCAAACGACTTCTCTAATAGAAGTCAATGCAAGTCGCTCCGACTTCGCTCCAAAGTAGTGCAGGAACCTTTTTCTAAGTCGGAGCGACTTGAGTTAGGGCTCTTTCACACGGGCGGTCCGATCAGATCCGCCTGTCAGTTTTTTTAGGCGGATCTTATCGGATGCCCCATTCAGCCCTATGGAGCAGCGGATGTCAGCGGTGACATGTCCGCTGACACCCGCTGCCATCCGCATCCGATCCTGTCCTGAAACCCTTTTTTCCATCCGTCCTGGGGATCGGATGGGATCAGATGAAAGCGGAAAGGCGGTCCGCTCTCATCAGATTCCCCATAGAGAGCAGCGGGGGCTGTGACTACTCCCTCTCCGCACTGCAAGCGGAGACGGAGCCGTCATCCGCCGGCTCAGCGGGAATCGCGGATCGATCCCCGCTGAGCAGCACGGATCCGCCTATGGAGGCGGACCGCGTGAAAGAGCCCTTGCTCTGATTAGAACGGTTCCATTGCACAGAATGGAGCGCTACATGTCAGGCGACTAAGTCATGGCAGTGTGAACCGGCTCTAAGGATGATGAATTAGATATAGCAAAAAGGAAGAGTCTTGGAAATTTTTAAAATTAATGTGTTTTAGTGTTACAATTTTGTAATAAAATTTCCGATTTCATACACTGGACTATTGTGTAAGTTGTGACTTAAAAACCCCACCACAAGTTTTATTTTTTAGGTTTAAAAGAAATCTGCTATACAATTTATTGTGACCAGATGAGGAAAAAGTCAATATGAGTTACTGCACTTTGCCCTGCCTTAATTAATAAGCCTTTATGTATTTTTATTCATTCGCCATGCTGTGTGTAGGAAATCTGATACAAGATCCCTTGCAGTAAATGGCCATACCTAAAGGATTTATCGATCGTGGCTGTAGATGGGTCTCCCACTTGTGAACTATGACTTGGCATGGACCGCCGGTGTTCTGCAAGTTAAAAAGTTAAAGAACTGCATTCACGTACAGAATTACACCACTTTACCCCCAAAATTTATCCTAACATGATTACATTCAGTCACCCAGTCACTGTCAGGGAAACAATGTAACCATAAATTATTAGAAAAGATTTTTCTATACCTGAAGAAAGGGACAGAGTGATCTTAGACAGAGGTTTATATTAAAAGCTGACTTTTAATATTTTTTGGACCAGCATGAACCAATGTAACTAAGCATGTGCCATACCAGTGGGATTCCTATGCAAGTTAGAAATCACTGTAGTAGGCACAGCCAAAAAGCTAAAAAAAAAAAAAAACACATGCACAAAGCTGTAACACAAAAGTAAGACACAAAGAAACCAAAACACATTTTGCACATTATAAATAAAGTAGAACTGTAGGCATTTTTTTTCTTCCCATTTGGATAGAGCGAGGAGGGTTAGAACCCCTGTCAGATTATTATAATTTTGCCATCTGTGTCTCATTGGGGAAACACCTTCACTTCGTGAGAGGAAATCCCTGAAAATTAATCATTTCAGCTCTGGAAGATTTACCCCCCCCCCCTTTCCTCAATGTTTGCGATACAGCACTACGTTACTCTGACAATTGCGTGGTCGTGCGACACTGTACACAATTAAAATTGATGTCCTTTTTCCCCCACAAATAGAGCTTTCTCTTGGTGGCATTTGATCACCTCTGCATTTTTTATTTTTTGCGATATAAACAAAAAATGACTGGCAATTTTGGAAAGAACACTGCTAGAAGACCCAAAAATCTAATTTCTTCATCAGTTTAGGCCAATACTGTATATGTTCTGCTACATATTTTTAGTGAAAAAAAAAAATCCCAATAAGCGTACATTGATTGTAAACGCTATAACTTTTGTGCAAACCAAACTATGGGATACATTTATGGAAGTTTTTTTTTTCTACTAGTAATGGCGGTGTAATGTTAAAAAACCCTACCTCGTGAGAATTCCATACCCCCGTCACTTCCTGTTTACATACATCATGGAATAGCTGAGCAGCATAGCAGTGCGCATGCCCACAGCTCCGGAAGGTAGGGAATTCTCACGGGGTAGTGTTATGCAACGTTACACCGGATCAGCTGTTACATTAAATCATCTCCGCTCCTACCCCTGTCACTTCCCCGATCTCGGCTACAAAATGTAAAAGTGGCGGGTGTATGAAAATATAAATCACGAGATCTCGACTCCGTGATTTATATTTTTTTATAGACCCGCCGCCGCTTTTACAGTAGCCGAGATCAGGGAAGTGACAGGGGTATGAGCGGAAATTATTTCATGTTGCAGCAGCAACAGCTGATGCGGTGTAACATTACAAAACACTACCAGTGAAAATTCCCTACCCTCCAGAGCTGTGAGCATGCGCAGTGGTAAGCTGCTCAGCTGTTCAATGACATAAGTGCACCGGAAGTGAAGAGGGTAGGGAATTTTCATGGGTATGGTTTTTTCCCGGAACAGCGGCAATCAGAGACTTATAGCAGGATTGGGATATTGCAGCGGAAAAATTGGACACTAACTTTTTTGGGGACCAGTGACACTAATACAGTGATCAGTGCTAAAAACATGCACCGTCACTGTACTAATGACAGTGGCAGGGAAGGGGATAACATCAGGGGCAATCAAAGGGTTAAATGTGTGCCTAGCTGGTGTTTTCTTACTGTAGGATGTGCTTTTACTATGGGAAGGCATAGATCCCTGTCCCTGCTTTGCAGGAACACAGGATCCATATCTTCCCTACTGACAGAACTGCGATCTGCCTTGTTTACATAAGCAGATTACCGTTCTGCCTGTGTCCTAAATGATCAGCGGCTGCCAATGGACATAAGAGTCCGCAGGACCCACTAATCGGCTCCAGCTGTGTAGAGTCACAGTGGAAGTGAGCCTATGGCAGCGCGTATCCGGAAATGCAGGGTCAGGTATTGGTACGTGATCCTGGGCAGCACGGCTGCCCTTTAGCAGTAAAACCGCTATAGGGCTGTCGGCAAGTGGCTAAAGCGGAGTTCCACCCAAAAGTGGAACATACGCTTATCCAATTCCACCCCCCTCCGGTGCCTGATTTGGCACCTTTCGGGAGGGTGTTAGCGGGTACCCTGTCCCCCACTTCAGTTGGGAACTCATCGCGGCGAGGTACATCAGCAGGTTTGCCCCCCTCCTCTTTACCCTGCTGCCAGGCCAGTAAGAGTGCAGTGCGCTTTGTGAACGCGCTTTAGGGAACTGGCTATGAAGCCGTAAGGCTTCACTGCTGGGTTCCCTTACTGGCAATGGCAGCAGCAGCACCTGACAGCTGATGGAAACATCGGCCAGGTTGCCGACATCATGGGATTCCTGGACAGGTAAGTGCCCCAATATTAAAAGTCAGCAGCTATAGTAGGTGCGGCTGCTGACTTTTACATTTTTAGAGGGGGGGGGGGGGTGGTGGTGGTTTGGGGGCATTCCGCTTTAAGGAAATCCTTAAAGTTCACCAGGACTATTGTCCCCATTGGAAGAGTTCCCCTCTACTACCCTACTTCCTCTTTACTTTTCTGGGGACAACCCAATGCTTGGGATTTTCTTTTACTTTCAATAATGGTAAAGAGGACAAATAGTGAATCTCTAACTGGGACGCAGACCGCAATAAAAACTGACAGGGGTTCTAATCCATCTCTCCTCTATACAAAAAAAGAAAGAAAAAATAAAAAGTGTTGCCTTTAGTTATACGTTAATCTTGAACAAGAAATGTTAAAGAACATGTTACCCCAACATTTCATATTCCTGATATGTGCCAGCTGTACCATGTACTTGTGTTATATAGTATTCTGTTCTCTTTGTATTGCTTTCTTTGTGTGAAATCCCTGGTGATCCATCCAGTCCCTGCTTTTTTTTTTTTTTATTTCAAACTGCCCATGCTAGGCATAAGAGCACACCCATCTCAGTGTGGTCAGTTTTCTGGCTGTGATGAGAGAACAGCTTGCCTGTCCTTCAATAGTCAAGACTTGTGCTGACACGCCCCCTTCACAGCCATTTGCTGGGAAGATCAGTGTACTGCTGTTTCTCCACCGCCAGCTCTCTATGCCCCTATGCAGCTCAGAACAGAGGTCATGTGGTCACTTAGAAAAAAAAAAAAAGGGAGGGAAAAAAAAAGCATTTATAATGAGATATACACACACACACACACACACACACACACACACAAATGTTCTGCCTTGCATCTCCATTTTAAACTGTATGGGTTGTTTTACAAGGTGAGGGTTCACATATGATTTAGGAACGTTACACATTCATTCAGTGACAGATGATTTGTAGACTTTCAGAAAACATCCGAAAATGCTGTCTAGACACCAGTAGTTTTATAATCATGTTTTACTAAAGTAAACAGTATAGTTACTAATAAAAGTAAATCATTTGCTAGCACAGATTAAGACAACCTGCAATATCCGCTGATTGCTATTGAAAGGTATTTGTAAATGCAGAATTTAATCTAATTTGATCTCCAGCTTTAGTTTCAGTTTAAATAGATAATTGGGGCCAAGCTGGCCCAAACAAACGACTTCCTTCACTAACATGTGCAGCCACTGGATGTGCTGTAAAAGCTGTACGTTGCGGAGGCTACATACAGTATACAGCTCTGCGTTCCGGGTACCTTTCGGTCTCATACCTGGAACAGAATGGCGTCAGTCTGAGCGGCGCTCAGCCGTTCATAGAAAGCTTTGTATTCTATCAGTAATTACAAAGCTTCCTCTGATTGGCTGAGTCAGAGCAATGGGTTCATGATGTCACAATCTCTTACTCCGCTGATCAGAGGAAGCTTTGTATTCTATCAGTAATTACAAAGCTTCCTCTGATTGGCTAAGTCAGAGCAATGGGTTCATGATGTCACAATCTCTTACTCCGCTGATCAGGGGAAGCTTTGTATTCTATCAGTAATTACAAAGCTTCCTCTGATTGGCTGAGTCAGAGCAGTGGGTTCCTGCAGAGAAAGCTTTGTATTCTATCAGTAATTACAAAGCTTCCTCTGATTGGCTGAGTGAGAGCAATGGGTTCATGATGTCACAATCTCTGACTCCGCTGATCAGAGGAAGCTTTGTATTCACCCAACGATTTAAATTCAAGATACTAACAAATAATGTACAAAGTCATCCACAACTCTGCCCCCAGCTACATCACTAACCTGGTCTCAAATTAAAACTATTTGGTTACTATTTGTTCCTCCAAAGATCTCCAGCCTTCTAGCTCCCTCGTCACCTCATCCCATTCTCGTCTCCAGGACTTCTCCAGAGCCTCTCCCATCCTCTGGAATTCTCTACCCCAATCTGTCCAACTATCTCCTACTCTGTACACTTTCAGATGATCCCTGAAAACTCATCTCTTCAGTGAAGCCTATCTGGCCCCACCTAACAACTGTGCATTTTTTTTCTCCATCAGCCCATCCCCCCACAGTTATTACCTCTTGTATCTCTAGATCCTCCCTCTTAGATTGTAAGCTCTAACGAGCAGGGCTCTCTGGTTCTTACTGTATTTAATTGTACGGTCTACCCTCATGTTGTAAAGCGCTGCGCAAATTGTTAGCGCTATATAAAGCCTGCAAAAAAATAATGGAGAAGCGCCGCTCAGACCAACACTATTTTGTTCTGGGTGTGAGACAAGGTGGTCTCCGGTCACACCCAGAACACAGTGCTGTATACAGCCTCATCTACATATAGCACACCCAGAACGCAGTGCTGTATACTGTATACAGCCTCATCTACATATAGCACACCCAGAACGCAGTGCTGTATACTGTATACAGCCTCATCTACATATAGCACACCCAAAACACAGTGCTGCATACTGTATACAGCCTCATCTACATATAGCTTACAGTGGGTACGGAAAGTATTTAGACCCCCTTAAATTTTTCACTCTTTGTTATATTGCAGCCATTTGCTAAAATCATTTAAGTTCATTCTTCTTCCTCATGAATGTACACATAGCACCCCATACTGACAGAAAAACACAGAATTGTTGACATTGTTGCAGATTTATTAAAAAAGAAAAACTGAAATATCACATGGTCCTAAGTATTCAGACCCTTTGCTGTGACACTCATATATTTAACTCAGGTGCTTTCCATTTCTTCTGATCATCCCTGAGATGGTTCTACACCTTCATTTGAGTCCAGCTGTGTTTGATTATACTGATTGGACTTGATTAGGAAAGCCACACACCTGTCTATACAAGACCTTCCAGATCACAATGCATGTCAGAGCAAATGAGAATCATGAGGTCAAAGGAACTGCCTGAAGAGCTCAGAGACAGAATTGTGGCAAGGCACAGATCTGGCCAAGGTTACAAAAAGATTTCTGCTGCACTTAAGGTTCCTAAGAGCACAGTGGCCTCCATAATCCTCAAATGGAAGACGTTTGGGACGACCAGAACCCTTCCTAGAGCTGTCCGTCCGGCCAAACTGAGCTATCGGGGTAGAAGAGCCTTGGTGAGAGAGGTAAAGAAGAACCCAAAGATCACTGTGGCTGGGCTCCAGAGATGCAGTCAGGAGATGGGAGAAAGTTGTAGAAAGTCAACCATCACTGCAGCCCTCCACCAGTCGGGGCTTTATGGCAGAGTGGCCCGACGGAAGCCTCTCCTCAGTGTAAGACACATGAAAGCCCGCATGGAGTTTGCTAAAAAACACCTGAAGGACTCCAAAATGGTGAGAAATAAGATTCTCTGGTCTGATGAGACCAAAATAGAACTTTTTGGCCTTAATTCTAAGCGGTATGTGTGGAGAAAACCAGGCACTGCTCATCACCTGTCCAATACAGTCCCAACAGTGAAGCATGGTGGTGGCAGCATCATGCTGTGGGGGTGTTTTTCAGCTGCAGGGACAGGACGACTGGTTGCAATCGAGGGAAAGATGAATGCGGCCAAGTACAGGGATATCCTGGACAAAAACCTTCTCCAGAGTGCTCTGGACCTCAGACTGGGCCGAAGGTTTACCTTCCAACAAGACAATGACCCTAAGCACACAGCTAAAATAACGAAGGAGTGGCTTCACAACAACTCCGTGACTGTTCTTGAATGGCCCAGCCAGAGCCCTGACTTAAACCCAATTGAGCATCTCTGGAGAGACCTAAAAATGGCTGTCCACCAACGTTTACCATCCAACCTGACAGAACTGGAGAGGATCTGCAAGGAGGAATGGCAGAGGATCCCCAAATCCAGGTGTGAAAGACTTGTTGCATCTTTCCCAAAAAGACTCCTGGCTGTATTAGATCAAAAGGGGGCTTCTACTAAATACTGAGCAAAGGGTCTGAATACTTAGGACCATGTGATATTTCAGTTTTTCTTTTTTAATAAATCTGCAACAATGTCAACAATTCTGTGTATTTCTGTCAGTATGGGGTGCTATGTGTACATTCATGAGGAAGAAGAATGAACTTAAATGATTTTAGCAAATGGCTGCAATATAACAAAGAGTGAAAAATTTAAGGGGGTCTGAATACTTTCCGTACCCACTGTATACAGCACATCCAACGCCTGCACATTAGTGAGGGGAAATAGTTTATTTGGGTCAAACAATCTATTTAAAGCTGAAAATAAAGCTGGAGATCAGCTTTAATACCCAAGAATAAGGAGCTGGAAGCAGTAGAACAGAAGGGGATAAATAGCTATTCCCTTTACGTATTTATTACACTTTGTTTTGCTGATTCCCAGAGTTTTCCTTTAAAGGCCAAGTCTTCCTTTAGCAAAAAAAAAAATAATAAATGCACATATATTTGCAGCAAAAGAAAAAAAAAATGCATGTATTATTTTTTTTCACAAATCTGGCTGCAAACCACAGTATGAGGGTAGTGGTGGTGGGTCCCATTATAAACCTGTTCCACCTCAAGTACAGGAGTAACATGGGCCTAAAGGTGGAGTCAGCCTTTAACTATACTTCACACAAACTATACAATGGAAGGTGCAAATGACTTCATACTAAAAGAGCTCTGCATTTCCAGTATGGCCATATGCTAAAACAAAAGATTCATGTGAATAATCGAATGAAGGTCAAGTGTGAATAAGTATATGCAGCTGAATGAAAGATGAGGTCACTGGTGAAGCTTGCAAGGCCCCTTTCACACGGGCGATCCAATCCGATCCGCCTGTCAGTTTTTCAGGCGGACCTGATCGGATCCTCCATGCATCCCTATGGGGCAGCGGGTGTCAGCGGAGACATGTCTGCTGACACCTGCTGCTATCCGATCCGTGAAATCCAGATGGATGGAAACCCCATTTTCAATCCGTCTGGAGGATCGGATCGGATGAGAATGGACAGGCGGTCCCCGTTCTCATCCGATCTCCCCATAGAGGACAGCAGGGATCTGACACCTCCATCTCTGCACACAGAATGGAGACAGAGCTGTCATCCGTCTGCTCAGCTGGGATCGGCGGATGGATCCCCCGCTGAGCAGAACGGACTCGATCGGGCAATGCGCCCGTGTGAAAGGGGCCTAATACATAGCTATGTGTACTTGTTTCACAAGACAAACATCAATTGATTCTTCCATCCACACTTAAAAGTGGTTGTAAACCCTCACATATACCCAGTGAAGTGACTAACCTCAAGTGATACACAGGGATAAAAACAAATCCTCCTATATAAGTTGTACCTGTTTATCTGCATCGTTCTCCTCTATAGCCATTCAAACCCAAAAATGTAGAAGTTTGTCTGAGAGTTCAGAAAAAAGGAGGCAGAGAGATGAAATTACACTCGGCAGAGCTCCCCAGGAGAGCACTGACAGCCGAGTGGAGGAAAGGGACACGCCCACCTTCACACAGGAACAGAGCTGAGGTTGTCAATCAGCTAGATCTCCCTCCTGTCACCTTTTTTCTGTTGGTGTCAGGAAAACTTGTCAGAAGTGATTCATGCTGATAGCAGAAGGAAGCAGCAGACAGGAGATTACACTTCGTGCTCTGGAGTGAGACAAGTACACACTGTAGAGCAGGGATATGCAAACTGTGGCCCTCCAGCTGATGCAGAACTACAAGTCCCATGAGGCATAGCAAGACTCTGACAGCCACAAGCATGACACCCAGTGGCAGGGGCATGATGGGACTTGTAGTTTTGAAACAGCTGGAGGGCCACAGTTTGCATATCCCTGCTATAGAGGGATAGGATTTGTTCATATTTAAAAGAACTAATCCATCTTTTCACACACTTTATATAGTTAGTTTGGGCCAAGCTGGCCTAAACAAACTATATTCCTTACTAACCTGTGAGGCCGCTGTATCTGCGGTATAAACTGTATGTAGCTGCGGCCACACACAGCATACCGCGCCGTGTTCTGGGTGCGAGCCGACACTTCCGGTCTCATACCTGGAACACAGAGGAGTCTACCGCAGCAGCGCTCAGCCACTCATAGCAAGCGATGAATACAAAGCTTCCTCCGATTGGCTGAGTCAGAAGTTGTGACATCAGCCTGCCTCTGCCAGACGAAGCTTTGTATTCACTTATAGAATATATTGCTTGTTCTGAGCGGCTGAGCGCCGCTGCTGTAGACTGATCTGTGTTCCAGGTATGAGACAGGACGTGTCGGCTCGCACCCGGAACACAGTGCGGTATGCTGTATGTGGATGCAGCTACATACGGTTTATACCGCACATCCAGCGGCCTCACAGGTTAGTTAGTGAAGGACGCAGTTCTTTTGGGCCAGCTTGGCTCAAACAAACCATGTAAAGTGTGGGGAAAGATGAAATAGTTCTTTAATGTCTGAGGTTTTACAACCAATTTAACCCTGTGATGGATATTGATGGAGGAATCTGCACTGCTGGCTATTGTATTCAAGCAACCGCACCCCCTGTAGCTGTCTAAATACCTGAACAGTGACCGTATCCGTTTGTATGTACTCACTTTTCAACCAAACTCCATCAATTTTTCAATGGACTTTTGTTGAGCTTAGTGGTGCCAGCAGGGCCACTTGCAACTGAAATTTAGCCTGATTCTGCAGGATTTGGCTGAATTTAGAACCGTGTATAGCCAGCTCTGTGGATTGAACTGGACGGACTTCTTTCAACCAGACTAACTATGTAACTTAAGAGAAATAGCCCTCAATACAAGCTTATTATTTACACTAATTTGCAGCCTAGATGTAGATGTATTTTCAGCACTATGGATGACAAGGCAGACAAATGTAGGCTGAATTCAGAGGACGCTCTTCACCAGGAGCAGACCTATAGAGCAGCTCTGCATTCTACAATGTAAATCTAAACATTTAGTGCACTCGAGGACAAATAAAACCAACATACCCTTGGTTCCAGAAAGAAGCCCTTGAAATATCGATATTGTACTTCTGTTCCTTTTGGGAGTGTAACATATGTTCTCCAGACCATACTGTAATGAAGGAACACAGGGACATTTATCACTATACAACTAAAGAATATGTTACCCCCAACAGTTCATATTCCTGATATGTGCCCCGCGGTACCATACACTTGTATGAAGAGGTCTCCTGTTCACTTTGTATCTCTTCCTTTGTGTGAAATCCTTGGTGCTCCTGACAGTCCCTCTGTTTTCCTATTGAAAACTGACCACACTAGGAATGAAAGCACTGTATGGTCAGTTCTCTAGTTGTGCGGGGAGGGGAGCTCAGCCTGCCCTCCTTCAATGATCAAACTTGTCCTGACAATACCCCCTGCAAAGCCATTCACTGGGAAGAAGATCAGTGTGCTGCTGTTTCTCCTCCCCCAGCTCTCTGAGCTCCTTATGCAGTTGAGAACAGAGGGTATGTGATCACTTATTAAAAAAAGGGGAAAACATATACACATATGTTTGTGTGTGTGTGTATATATTATATATATATATATAAATAAAATAGTGTAAGTGTGTGTATATATATATATATATATATATATATATATATATATACACACACACTATATTTATACACATGCTATATCAGACTGCTGTTAATCCAGTGTTATCTGGTAAGAGGCTGCATGCTTTAGTTTCCTTAGGGGTGGATATGTTGGTTTCTTTTCACAGTGCTTATTCAGATCACACTGAAGGACTTTTTTGGAACATATATTCTAAGCGCTGCTATTTTTATTTGTCCACATGTGTATAGCTGTATGATCAACTTGCCTAGAGGGCACTTTCACCCCCTTCCTGCCCAGGCCAATTTTCAGATTGCAGCGCTGTAACACTTTGAATGACAATTGCGCGGTCATGCAACACTGTACTCATGACATTTCTCTTTTGGTGGTATTTAAGGAGTAGTTTCAGCCTGCGGGGGAAAAATTAAAAGTCAGCAGCTACAAATACTGTAGCTGCTGACTTTAAATAGAAGGACACTTACCTGTCCAGGGATCCCACGAGGTCGGCACCCAAAGCGGATCCATCCATCGGCTCCAGGTGCAGGCGCTGCCGTCTTCACATAGGGAAACAGGAAATTAAGCCATGCGGCTGCACAGCCTGTCTTCTACTGCACATGCACAAGACCCCTGTGCTTTCTGAATGGTCCTGCTGTGTCTTCTGGGACCTATGTTTCACCCAGAAGGCAGCCGGGGGGGGGGGGGGGGGGTTGAATTGGAGGAGGGGCCAGAAATTGCGTTGATTGCCGCACGACAATTGCAGGGATCTTACCAGGAAGTGGGAGAGGGTACCTGGGTTTTGACATCGTAATCAGCTGTGATTGGACACGGCTTCTCACGTGGTAAAGGGCTGCTGTGGTTGGCCCAGTGTCCGAAAGACACAGCAATCAGAGTGCGCTGGGTGCATACTGCAAACGCAGAGGGTGTGGTTCTGGGAGGAAATCAACAGATGTCCTCCCAGAACTGGACCACTGGGCTTTAACTGTCATTTGGCTGTAAAAAATTAATTTAAACCCGCGCTCTTTACCAGAAATAAAGAAATTGATAAAAATGAAATAAAAAGATATGTTCAAAATGTGATGCAGCTGCTGTTGCGCTAAGTAAAGACTTAAGCCTCGTACACACGCAACGATTATCGGGTGACCGATCGTCCGACTTTTGTCCAGAGTGGTGTTTTGTTGGTTGGAATGTGCCTAGACTGTGCACAAATTTTCTCAGCCAACAAAAATCTACTTCAGAAGTGATGTCATGTGCTGGTTTACTTTCCGTGTGTTTTTTCTTCTCTGAGTATGCCCAGTCTTGCTCATCAGATTTTTGTCTGCCGAAATCTGTACTGACTGACGGAAAATCGGCCGTTGTGCTGACGGCCAAAAAAAATTTTATAGCCTGCACACCAGATTTTATTAGGCCGAAAAGTCGGAGTCGGTTGTCGAAAGCATCATACTGACAAGCCGAAAATCGGCCGATCGGACATTACCGGAAAATTCATAGCCAATAATCGATGCGTGTGTACGAGGGCATTAGATAAGATAGTAGAATCAAAATTAAAACAGCGCTAGCATGTAAAAAAAATTAAAACATTAATAGTAATAATGTGCAAATAGTGCTATAAATATATGCAAGTGGTGTGAACCAAGTCCTTTCATTAAAGTCATGTCATTGAAAACGCCCAGTAGGCAGGCGAAACGCGTTGACGCACTTCCGGTACGGCTCTGACGCATCGTCATTTCCAGTTACACTTCCTGGATCGGCCGTGGAACGCACGCGAATAGCGGCGTCCACAAGATTCTGTCACATATACACTGCTTGTTTCTCATCCCCGTTTTGTGAGTATGTTTTCTCCACTTGGAGCAATCTAATAAATTGCTTTAAAAAACGTACTTCACCGTATGCGGCCTTTTTTTCAATTTGGGGTTTATGGAGATGACTAGGACCAGTTCCATATAAGAAAATACCTGGTACCATACGGCATCCTACAGAAGAATTCCTTGTGCAATATTTCATTCATCTCAGGCATTATATATCTGCAGTTCTGGTGAGTGGGGAACCGAGAGGGGTCACCGTCACCTGGAGCACCACATTATATATATATATATATATATATATATATATATATATATATATATATATATATATATATATATATATATATATATATATATATATATATATATATATATATATATATATATATATATATATACACACACACATACACACACACACACACACACATACATACATATACACACACATATATTGTGTGTGTATATATATATATATATATATATATATATATATATATATATATATATATTTATTATAATACATTTCTGCACTGGAGCACTTTTGCATTTCACTGTTCACTTTAATGAAAGAACTTTATAAAATTGGTTCACACCACTTGCATATATTTATAACACTATTTGCACATTATTACTATTAATGTTTTAAGTTTTTACATATGCTAGCGCTGTTTTAATTTTGATTCTACTGTCATTTGGCTGTAGCGCCATTTGCAGGTGGGTAAATAACATGCAGCTGTGTTCACATGTTACAGCCAGACACCTTAGCAGCAGCATTTTATAAGCCTGTGTACATAAGGTGTAAACCACAGCACCTGGAAGATACCATACAAGCTCAGGGACAACAGATTACGGTACTTCATGCAGGTGGAATCCCGAATATAAGCTGAAAACTGGACCCAACTGATGCAAGGGAACAATTCAAACACTGTAAACTGAGTTTCCAAAAAGATGTTGGACAGAGACAACTCTCTGGAAGGCACTTGTGACATAGCATCCCATAGGGGTAGCTGTGAGGCCAGGGCAGCATCACCAGTGCCTCAGGGAACCAGAAGTGGAAGAAAGTTCAAGAGCAATGAAACTCGCTTAACCACTTAAGCCCCGGAAGATTTTACCCCCATTCCGACCAGGGGGTTTTTTGCGATTCGACACTGCGTGACTTTAACGGACAATTGCGCGACGCTGTACCTAAACGAATTTGACGTCCTTTTTTTCCCCACAAACAGAGCTTTCTTTTGGTGGTATTTGATCACCTGTGCGATTTTTTGATCATGCGCTATAAACAAAAAAAGAGCGTAATTTTGCAAAAATAACAATATTTTTCACATTTTTTTTTTATATGAAAAATGTAAAAATCCAAATTTTTTAACATTTTTCGGCCAATTTGTTTTATGCTACATAGGTTTGGTAAAAAAAAAAGCGTATTTTGATTGGTTTGCGCAAAAGTTATCGCGTTTACTAACAAAGAGAAAGCTTTTGTCATTTTTGTTGTTTTTTTTTTTAAACACGTAATGGCGGCGATCTGCGATTTTTTTTTTGCGGTACTGCGACATTGCGGCGGACAGATCGGACCCTTGACTGACATTTGACACTTTTGGGAGTACCAGTGACATTTCTACAGTAATCAGTGCTATACATATGCACTGTTACTGTAAAATTACACTGGCAGTGAAGGGGTTAACTTTTTTGGAGAGGGAGGGGTTATGTGTGTCCCTAGGGGAGTGATTCTAACTGTGATTGGCTGTGGCTTGAGGTGTAGGAACAGTGATCAACGGTCCTACATAGTAGAACCGTATAATCACTATTCCTACACAGGGGAGAATGACAGGCGGCTTGTTTACATCAGCCGCCTGCCTTTCTCCCTCTGCACCGGCGGACATCGGGTCCGCCGGTCACACGCGGGGGGGGGGGGGTACGGGGGCGCGCGCTTGCTCCCTAGACCCTCACAGGCTGACCGCCGCAGTAAATAGTCGTGCGGCGGTCAGCAAGCGGTTAAACAATTATTTTTCACCCCTATGTTGTTAGCATTAGTAAACAGATAGAAAGGTATATTATATTTACTTGTTTTAAAACATAAGTTCACCTGGAATTCACCCCATATTTAGGGTGAAACAAACATTTTCAACATCTGCCTGCTCTCCTCCCCCTCCCTGTGACAGACTGGGGATCATCTCCCTGTACCCGCTGTCACTATTCAAAAAGAGCATGGTCATGTGAGGCTTCGCCCACTCAGAGGCACTATTCATTCACAGAGTTCTGTGAATTAACAAACTACAAGTACTGTCAGCCTTTGCAGCTTACGGTTTGAGGTTCTCAACTTTCAGGGCACTGATGAGCATTCTAGGTAGTTCATTGATCTTCCTGTCATTCAGTTATGCCTCGTACACACGCAACGATTGTCGGCCGTGAATTTTCGGCCAACGTCCGATCGGCCGTTTTTCGGCTTGTTAGTATGATGCTGCCGACAACCGACTCCAACTTTTCGGCCGAAAAAAATCTGGTGTGCATGCTATAAAATTTTTGTTGGCCGTCACCACAACGGCCGATTTTCCGTCAGTCATTACAGATTTCGGCAGACAAAAATCTGATGAGCAAGACTGGGCATGCTCAGAGAAGAAAAAACACACGGAAAGTTAACCAGCACATGACATCACTTCTGAAGTAGATTTTTGTTGGCCGAGAAAATTCATGTGCAGTCTAGGCACATTCCAACCAACACAACAACACTGGACAAAAGACGGACGATCGGTCGGCCGATAATCGTTGCGTGTGTACGGGGCATAACTGTCTGCCTGTATCTGAGGTACAGGCAGACAGGTATAAAAAGACACACACACACACACAAAAATATAGTAATTGTTTATATACAGTGCTTAGCATAAATGAGTACACCCTTTTGAAAAGTAAAATTTTAATCAATATCTCAATGAACACAAGAACAATTTCCAAAATTTTGATAACACTGAGTTTTATAGAACATTTGTTTAGCTCATTACATGAAAGTAAGGTTAATTCCGTATTTATCGGCGTATAACACGCACCTTTATTTTAAGAGGGAAGTTTCAGGAAAAAAACATTTTAAATATTTAAAAATAACAGTACACTCCTTTCATTATACAGTCTCCCTTTACATTTCACAGCCCCCCCCTATACATTTCACAGCCCCCCCCTATACATTTCACAGCCCCCCCCCCTATACATTTCACAGTTCCCCCAATGCTCAGTACATACCCCCTTTTATTATAAAGCCGCCTTTACATTACACACCCCCCCTGCACTCCCAGGAGACCCCCAGTCTCCTGTCGAGGTGTTAACTTCCGTGGACGGCCTGGACGTCTCTGTGAGATGGTTGCAGTTCCATCTTTGTATTACTTTTTCTCCCGTATTCTGACAGATAAGTAAAGCTTTGCTGATCTTCTTGTAGCCTTCATCTTCCTTGTGTAAAGAAATGATTTTCTTTCTCAGGCCTTGTGACATTTCTCTTCCATGTGGTGCCATTGCTGACAGCATGAAATGGGAGGGAGTTTTTCTTTGTTAAGTAACGCCGTTTTATAATCGTCTGCTGGACACCTGCTTAATGAATAATTACACTCACCTGTAGTTGAATTCTTGTTAAATTAGGATTTTGTTGTCTAAAATTTAAATTTGCACATTTGCTCCCAAGACTTTTTGGGGTGTATTTATTCTTGCAATAGGTTTGTTTTTTTTTTGTTTTTTTAGCGCCGGTTCACACTAGCGCGACGCTACTTTCAGGGGCGACTTCCGAGATCGCGGTGCGAGCAGCGCGCCGCGAACTCGGAGCGGCCGCCACGGACTTCATAACATTGAAGTCTATGGCGGTCGCCTCCTGATCGCCCCAAAGAAGCTCCGGACCCTTTTTCTAGGTCGGAGCGACTTGTGTCGCTCCTATTAGAACGGGTCCGCAGCTTCCCTATGGGAGGCGACCTGCGGCGACCTGTCACGCGCCTCACAGGTCGCCCTAGTGTGAACCGAGGCTTAGGAATAATACTTTCAAGTTTGCAAATGAACAAATCTTGAGCAAATCTGAGCATTGGAGGAGGGGCTTTCTCTGCTAAGCATGCCATCCTGCCTGCATGCCTGAGCTAAGGAAAGATAGGATTCCAGGAAGTAAATGCTACATGAATCATCTTCCCTTACTCAAGACGGCCACACCTAGAAATGCTAGAAAATAATTAAAAAGCATTTTCAGTTTGTGGTGCCCAGATAAAGCTAGGTAGCACTTTAAAGGGTTTATTTTTAGCAATACAACAATTTGTACACATTACTGCATTGTTTATTACATGCAGATTTATCTTTTCTTGTTTTAGGGAGAAGGTCTGCAATCCCAAAAGCTGAACACCATATTATATATATCATCCTTACCAAAAAGGGTGGCATAGTCCAAGGGCAAGCTCTCTTTACAATAAATAAATGAACAAGCAAGAAAAGCAGCAGAGACACATGGTACCCCCTCCTTTACTTACCAATCATTGGGGTCAGGCTGCAGCATGACGGCATTTTGTGGCTTCCAGGCACCCAATACTTCACTACTCCCACACACCGCAATGACTTCTCCTGCAAAATATAAATTTTATCTATTAGACACAAGTATATAAAACCAGGATAGACCAGATTGTTCCCAAATTTATACATGGAAGAGTAATTTGCTACAGGTGAAATAAGTACCACTAAAGATCGAATTTTCCCCACGAATGCATGCAATCTGTTTTTCCTATGGGCTGACAAGTCTAAGAAAGCTTAGTCAATTATAAAACTCTACTGAAATAAAACATATGAAAAGCAGAATCTCTGTAAACTCAAACCCAAAAAACAAAAAATATATTGCAGCTCACCTGTCCCTAGATGTGGTGGCAGTATTTTTTTTAGGCTTTTTGTTTTCACCCAGTAAGGCCTCATGCACACGGGGCGTTTAAAAAAAAAAAAAAAAAAAAACACGAGCTGCAAAGCCAGTTCCGAAGCCAGGAAAAAGCAGCTGTAAAAAAACTATTTTCCAAGAGTTTTGCATTGGCCTTAATGCGCGTGTAGCAGCCTTTCTCCGCCCTCTTCTATTTTCCACTCACAAATCCAACTACTTCAGCTAAAAAATGCTTGACGCGGCTTAACGCTGTATACAGCTTGAAAACGCCTATGCCACTTACAGCTTCTAAAAGCCTGTGTGTGCATGGACACATAGAATAACATGGAGAGGCATTTTTAAGCTAAAAAACACGCGCATATTGAGGTCAGCAAGTGGTTGAAGCATATGCTATACTTGCAAGTACCTTCTAAAGCTACACCATTAAGGAGATATAGAGGTCTGCTCCAGCCAATGACATCTCTTGGGCATGTGCAGTTCACTGATTGCACCATGATGATGTGCCTCCCACACATGTGCAGGTGTTACGTCAACCCTGATCAGCCATTGAAACAGCCAGAGAGTGTGGCCCTGTAAATAAAACTGGGTGAAATGGAAGGGTCTGTGACCGGCAGAAGCGGTGACAACCCAGTGCTGGAGTTTAACAGGAAAGTCTGTCATAATGTGCTAATATATGGTGCACACTCACACATTATTGCCTAAACCCCCTAGGGGCCGGTTTAACTTCTTGGCGCTGGCTCTCTAAGAGGTTTAGGATGCTGGGAGGCGGGGCTTATGACCATGTGACCGTCGTGCTTGGCTGTCATGGCGGTGACATGATCGGAAAGCGCCCAATCACAAGCAGCGATCCAGAACTTTCCGTTAGCTGCTGTATTTACACCAATCCATGCAAATATGCCCTCCCGGCCAGAGGCCGCATATATGCGTGCGGCCGGCACCAAAGGGTTTATTAATAAACAGAAAAAAAGGTTTAAAATCTGCTTTAATGGGGAGTGCACAGCTAATTAAGAGAGCTAGCAGTTAACATCAGGATTTTACATCATATTACAAAAACAATGTGCAAATATGCCAAGTAAACCATACCACTGAGCATATCCGCACACTGATTTGCAATGTGACATTAGGATCTCCAGGCTCCTGCAGAAAAAAAAAAAAAGAGCAGCTACAAATACTGTAGCTGCTGACTTTTAATATCAGGACACTTACCTGTCCTGGGATTCAGCGGTGCCTTTACTCAAGCCCATTCTTCAATCTCCACTAAGGGGAACCAACAGGGAAGCCATGCTACTTCACAGCCGGTTCCCTACCTAATATGCGAAGCACGCTGCACTCTGTAATTTGGCCAGCTGCGGGGGGGGGGGGGGGGGTTGGTTGGAGGAGGAGTCCTTTCCGTTTTTTTAAACGGAAGATAACAATAGGGTTCTGTTCTGTTCCAAAAAACGGAACAGAAATGAAAGGACGCAAATCGGATGTCAGTGGATGGTCATCCGATGACATCCGCAATCCCATTGACATACATTATGTCGCAAACGGATGGGATGATATACGGACATACGGACCGCCCATGTGAAAGGACCCCAACTGTCCAAGACTTTTTTTTGCTTCCAGGTCAGCTCTCAGGAAGGGACCACGCTGCATTTATATAAATAAGTTATTTCTGTGCTTAGCCTTAACCACTTAAGCCCCGGAAGATTTTACCCCCTTCCTGACCAGGGGGTATTTTGCGATTCGGCACTGCGTGACTTTAACGGACAATTGCGCGGTCGTGCGACGCTGTACCTAAACAAATTTGACGTCCTTTTTTTCCCACAAACAGAGCTTTCTTTTGGTGGTATTTGATCACCTGTGCGATTTTTTTGATCATGCGCTATAAACAAAAAAAAGAGCGTTAATTTTGCAAAAACAGCAATATTTTTTACATTTTTTTTAAATATGAAATTCCCCCCAAAAAAAATGTAAAAATCTAAATTTTTTAACATTTTCAGCCAATTTGTTTTATGCTACATAGGTTTGGTAAAAAAAAAAAAAGCGTATTTTGATTGGTTTGCGCAAAAGTTATTGCGTTTACTAACAAAGGGTAAGATTGTCTTTTTTTTTACGCGTAATGGCAGCGAGCTGCGTTTTTTTTTGCGGGACTGCGACATTGCGGCGGACAGATCGGACCCTTGACTGACATTTTTGACACTTTTGGGGTTACCAGTGACATTTCTACAGTAATCAGTGCTATACATATGCACTGTTACTGTAAAATGACACTGGTAGCGAAGGGGTTAACTTTTTTTGAGAGGGAGGGGTTATGTGTGTCCCTAGGGGAGTGATTCTAACTGTGATTGGCTGTGGCTTGAGGTGTAGGAACAGTGATCAACGGTCCTACATAGTAGAACCGTATAATCACTATTCCTACACAGGGGAGAATGACAGGCGGCTTGTTTACATTAGTTGCCTGCCTTTCTCCCTCTCCACCCGACGATCGCAAGGGGGGGGCTCCGTGACCGCGCGCTCGCTCCCCAGAGCCTCACATGCTAGTGACGTACCCATACGTCACTTTGCCTGTGAGGGGCTGACCGCCGCAGTATATGTACTTGTGGCGGTCGGCAAGTGGTTAAAAAAGCTATTGCAGTCACTACATCCAAGGACTGGTAAGCTGCAATATATTACACTTTTGTCCTTCGGATTAGGTATGCTCCAAGCACAAACCTCCTTTGCTGTACATAAATAATTGTGTGACAGAACCCAGGATCATACTGGTCACTAAAGAGCTTGGGGTTATTTGAGGCCTTGCTGTTTGACATGCAGAAGGGAAAGTCACAAGAGAACAAACTCTTGGCTGTGATCCACTTCCTTAGACTGCAGATTGCATAACACTTGTGTCATTCAATCTGTTTATCTTCTACTGCTGGAACCGAGAAGATAAACTTTCATTTTTATCTGGAATTGAATTGCTAATAAAAAAAAAAAAAAATCAACACAGGCATAGAACTACTGTAGTGTGCAGCCATCTCTTTAGAACGCAAGATGAATCCGAGAGATGGAAAGTTATGCAAGATCCAGACCATTATGTCAAAACACTTGTCATAGTCACCCTGTGACTTCTGACGACTTCCCCGCCCAACGTTGGGAAAGTATTGGTCAGACAGACTAGTCTTTGCCAGCTGATCATCCTTGTTCCCGAAATAAGGGCTGTGCTGGTGTTGTCTATTCAGCACATAAACATGCAAGCTCAAAGGAAAATGACTGAGCATGTTTATGTCAAAGCACAGCAAGACTAGAATACCTGCATTCACTAGATCCGCTCTCCCACACTATACAGAACACGGAAATGCAATTAATTTAGTAATTATAGTCTGCTAAATATCTTCTCATTAGCAGTATAACTTGTGACTTCTATCAGTGTCTGGTTAAAGCTTGTAGGAGGAGATTTCATTCTACTCTGACTGTCCTATGAGGTTGCAGGACCCCTGACCCTCTGTCTGGACAGTGCTGATTGGCCCTTTGCTGATCACATGCACTCTCGCAGGAAAAAAAAAAAAAAAAAAAAAAAAAAACCTCTAGCAATACACACCATACTGTACCCTCCCTTCTAGATTGTAAGCTCTAACGAGCGAGGCCCTCTAGTTCCTCCTGTATTGAATTGTACTGTAACTGTATGGTCTTCCCTCACATTGTAAAGCGCTGCGCAAACTGTTGGCGCTATATAAATCCTGTATAATAATAATAATAATAATAATACTGAGCATATGCAGAGTGTCTCCAAAGGCTCTGTACTGTCAGGAGATTGATTGGGGACAGTGGACAAAGGAGAGGATCAGAGAAGACCAATCAGATCAAACAGCCAATTTTTACACAATGCAGAGGATTAACCCCTTAGGTTCCACAGTGAGTATAACAAGCATGCTTTACTGCATATACAGATTCAATTTTACTGCTGTGAATTTATGAACAATTTAGGCCCCTTTCACATTAGTGCGACTTGTCCCGCGATTTTGGACCACAAAAATCGCATGACAAGTCGTTTTCCATTATTTTCAATGAGCCCCATTCATATCAGTGCGTTTTGAAGTCGCACCGACTTCAAAGTAGTTCCTGCACTACTTTGCCATGATTTGATTGCGTTTTGAGCCATAGCCATTGCTTTCAAAATCGTGTCAAAATCGCAGCAAAGTCGCATCAAAATTGCAGCAAAATTGCGTCGCATAAGTGTGAAAGGGGCCTTAAAGCAATAGTAAAGTCTGGTTATGTTATACTCACCTCCACTGTTGCAGTGGTTTTGCACAGAGCAGCCTGGATTCTCCTCTTCTCAGGTCTCTCTTCTGTGATCCTGGCTCCTCCCTACTGTTCCGTGACCCCAAAGCAAGCAGCTTGCTCTAGGGGCACCCGAGCCAAATCACAGTTCCCTCTTTGATTGCCCTAGAGGTTTAACCCCTTTCCCAGAAAATGTCAGTACATGGCAGTGCAGATTTTTTAGAAATGATCACTGTATTAGTGCCACTGGCTCCCACAAAGTGTCCGTTGGTGTCAAACTGTCCCCCAAATATCGCAGTCCCGCTATAAGTCCCTGATCGCTGTCATACCCAGTATTAAATAAAATTCCATAAATATATCCCATAGTTTGTATACCGTTTAGGTAAAGGAATCAATAACCGCTTATTGGGGTTTTCTTCACCAGAAACACGTAGCAGAATACATATTGGCCTAAATTTATGAAGACATTAGGTTTTTTGCTTTTTTTTTGGATAGATAGGTTTTATAGCAGAAACTAAAATATATTGTTTTTTTTTCAAAATTTTTGGTCTTTTTTTGTTTATAGTGCAAAAAAAAAAAAAAAAATTACAAATTCTATTTCTGCACAGCGTTGCATAACCATGCAACTGTCAGTTAAAGTGACACAATCGCCTTATTGCAAAAAGATGACCTGGTCATAAAGAGGGGGTAAGTCTTCCGGAGGTCGAGTGGTTAAGCAAGCTGATAGCAGGCTTTCAACAAGCATCAAGTGCTAAAGCCTGCTAGCAGCTTGTTTAAAGTGGCAATCAACACTCCCATTAGGATCTGTTTTCAGCATTTACAAACTGGAGCTGAATGGTACTTTAAAAGCTTCAACAAAGCTTGCTAAAAGCTCTGCAGATACTTTGTAAAAAAAACTTGCTCTTAACAAGCTGAAGTCCGTGTGAAACAGGCCAAAGGCAAAATATACTGCAAACTAACAGGCAATGAGAAGCAAACTCACTTTTCAGTGATCACTTGCAATGTAAACTAATCTGACCCTTTATACACAGCTGCTGCTGTGTGCGCAATTCTGGCATTTTAGTGGGCCCAAGAAGGCTGACTGTAGCATGTCAAGTATGTATGGCAGGCCAAAATAAGCTGCACCTGCGTCTCCCTGGCACCCTAACATACTGGGATTGCACACGTAGCAGCTAGACATTCCCTCAACATTTACCATACACACACACACACACACACACGTAATTAATCTATGTATAATCAACTTTAGATCTACTAAAATTATGAGGCCTTACCTAAAAACTATCCAATACATTTTTACAATTAGGAAGGCCCTTACACTACATACTTGGTACCTCTGACAGGTTTTTGTTTAATCATTTTATAATGTATATGGTGAACTTAACCACTTCTACTGCGGCAAAGTGCCTCGATATCGTCCAGCGACGTAGACCTACTTCGCTGGACTCCTCCCCTAGTGGGCGGCGCGCGCGCCGCCGGAGGCTCGCTCCCGCTGTTTTCAGTCACAGCGGGAGTCGGGCCAGGGGAGGAGAGGCGGTGATTACCGCCGCTTTTCCCCGATCGTCGGGGATCTTGTGTGGAAATCCGCCCGCTTGTGTAAAAACAAAGTGGGCGGATCTCCTAAGTGACAGATTGCAGGATTCAGCATAGCTGAACCTGCGATCTGTCCCTGTGTCACTCAGTCACCTCCCCCCACACACGTCAGTAAGCACCAGGCATACATTAACCCCTTGATCACCAATAAAAATTAACCCCTTCCCTGCCAGTGTCATTTTTACAGTAACAGTGCATATTTATAGCACTGATTACTGTAGTAATGTCACTGGTACCCCCAAAGTGTAAAAAATGTCAGTCAAGGGTCCGATCTGTCCGCCGCAATGTCGCAGTCCCGCAAAAAAAAAAAAAAAAAAACACATCGCAGATCACCACCATTACTAGTAAAAAAAAAAAAAAAATAAAACCAAAAAAAATAAAAATATGACAAATTCCCGTAGTTAGTAACTGCGATAACTTTTGCGCAAACCAATCAAAATACGCTTATTGCAATTTTTTTTACCAAAAATATGTAGCAGAAAACAAATTGGCCTAAAATGTTAAAAAATTTTGATTTTTACATTTTTTTTTTGTGGGAATTTCATATAAAAAAAATGTGGAAAATATTGTTATTTTTTCAAAGTTGTCGCTCTTTTTTTGTTTATAGCGCAAAAAGTAAAAATCGCACAGGTGATCAAATACCACCAAAAGAAAGCTCTGTTTGTGGGGAAAAAAGAACATCAATTTAATTTGGGTACAGCATCGCATGACCGCGCAATTGTCCGTTAAAGTAACACAGTGCCGAATCGCAAAATATGGCCTGGTCAGGAATGGGGTAAAATCTTCCGGTCTTAAAGCGGTTAAAAATACGCTCACTGAGAATTTTTTTGTCAAAGACATGTAGCTAAATACATTTTGGCCTAAATATATGACAAAAATTGAATATATTGGATATTTTTGAACTATCAAAGTAGAAAAATATTGTTACTTTTTAAAAATTTTCGCATTTTTTTATTAATATCGTAAAAAATAAAAAGCGCAGAGGTGATCAAATACCACCAAAAGAAAGCTCTGTTTGTGGGAAAAAAAGAACGTAAATTTTGTTTGGGTACAGCGTCGCATGACCGCGCAATTGTCAGTTAAATTCGCACAGCGCCGAATCGCAAAAAGTGGCCTGGACGCAAGACAGCAAAATCCTCCGGTGGTTAAGTGGTTAAGAAATGATGGAAGGCTGAGTGACTCACAGCTCTATCTATAATATATGAAAGCAAAAACACAGCAGAAATTCAGAGTCACAGAACTGCAAACATAAACAGAACGTGCTGAAAACCTTTGTGCAGGGTTACATATTGTGTAAGATGTAAGATCTACATTGGACTCTCTCTAGGGATATCTATGTGAACACTTGTTTTCTAGCAAAGGAGATCAAAGGGTCAGCAGGCCAAAGCAAACACTACATCAAAATGACAAAAAAATAGAAGTTACATTGTGGATAATGTGCTATTAACCCCGTGCTGCACTAACTTCTATATACACACTATATTGCCAAAAGTATTGTGACGCCTGCCTTTACACACACATGAACTTTACAATGGGCTGATTTGAGATGTCAAATCTGAGCCTATTGCCGGCAATGGCACCATCCTTATCAGTGCCACGCCGACTTTGCGGCACCGCAGTGACTCCCAAAAGTAGCTCCTGCACTAATTTTGGCGACTTCGGGGGCAATTTCAATAGACATCTATTCATAAACCCACACAGATGTCGGTCAAATGACCCCGGAACGCACACTGAAATGCTTGTTTGAAATTGTGCGAGTTCAGCTGAACTCACACCATTTCAAACCCACCTCCAGTCTTTGTTCATAGAGTTCAATATTGAGTTGGCCCACCCTTTGCAGATATAACAGCTTCAACTCTTCTAGGAAGGCTGTCCACAAGGTTTAGGAGTGTGTCTATGGGAATGTTTGACCATTCTTCCAGAAGAGCATTTGTTACAATTCATCCCAAAAGTGTTCTATCGGGTTGAGGTCAGGCCAGTCATGTTCCTCCACCCCAAACCTGCTTATCCATCTCTTTATGAACTTTGCTTTGTGCACTGGTCCAAATCATTTGTTGAAACGGGGGGGGGGGGGGAATTATGGTGTGGGGTTGTTATTCAGGGGTTTGGCTCGGCCCCTTAGCTCCAGTGAAGGGAACTCCTAAGGCGTCAGCATACCAAGACATTTTGGACAATTTCATGCTCCCAACTTGGTGGGAACAGTTTGGGGATGGCCCCTTCCTGTTCCAACATGACTGCGCACCAGTGCACAAAGCAAGGTCTATAAAGACATGGATGAGGGAGTTTGGGGAGGAGGAACTTGACTTGCGTATATATATATATAAAAATAAAATTAAAAGGAACACTTTGAAAACACATCAGATCTCAATGGGGAAAAAATATCATGCTGGATATCTATACTGGTATGGACTGGGTAATGAGTTAGGATCGAAAGGATGCCACATCGTTTGATGGAAATGGAAAATTGTCACTCTACAGAGGGCTGAACTAAAAGACACCCCGAAAATAAAAGTGAAAAACTGATGCAGCATGCTTGTCCATTTTGCTGAGATTTCATTGCAGCAACTCAAAAACATAGTACTCAGTAGTTTGTATGGTCCCCCCACATGCTTGTATGCATGCCTGACAATGTCTGCTGATGGGTTAAGGACCTTCTATGGTCCTGTCCAGCTCTTCTAGAGTAACTGACTGTCTCCTGGAATCTCCTCCATGCTCTTTATGCCTCGTACACACGCATCGATTATTGGCCGGGAATTGTCGGCTTGTTAGTATGATGCTTTCGACAACCGACTCCAACTTTTCGGTCGAAAAAAAAATCTGGTGTGCATGCAATAAAATTCTTGTTGGCCGTCAACACAACGGCCGATTTTCCGTCAGTCAGTACAGATTTCGGCAGACAAAAATCTGATGAGCAAGACTGGGCATGCTCAGAGAAGAAAAAAAACACACGGAAAGTAAACCAGCACATGACATCACTTCTGAAGTAGATTTTTGTTGGCCGAGAAAATTAGTGTGCAGTCTAGGCACATTCCAACCAACCAAACACAACTCTGGACAAAAGTCGGACGATCAGTCGGCCGATAATCGTTGCGTGTGTACGAGGCATTAGACTGTGCTGGGAGACACAGCAAATCTTCTGGCAATGGCATGTATTGATGAGTCATCCTGGAGAAGTTGGAATGCCTGTGCAACCTCTATAGGGTCCAGGTATCGCCTCATGCTACCAGTAGTGACACTGACCCTAGCCAAATGCAAAACAGTCAGAAAAGAGGAGTAGGGGAAAAAAAAAAAAAAAAACGTCAGTGGCCCCCACCTGTAAACCCACGCTGTTTTCGGGGTCATCTCATTGTTGCCTTTCAAGGGCCCCTGTTAACTGGAGTAAAACCAAAGCAGCTAAAACTGATTAACAACCCCCTCTGCTACTGAACTGAACAGATCAATATCCCAGGAGTTTACTTGACTTGAAGCTATACGCTGATTAAAAAAAAGTGTTCCTTTATTTTTTTGAACAGTGTATATACAGTATATCAGTCCCAAATGTGTCCAAAGTTCCATGCAGTGCGTTAAAATGCACTGTGCACATACTGTATGCATTTGAATGCAATGCACATCAATGCAAATTAAAGGGATTTTAAAGTAAAGGGGAAAAAAAAAGCAAAGCAAAAAAAAAAACCAAACAAGCATCTCTATACTTACCTGCTCTGTGCAACAGAACCTCCTCTGCTTGGGTCCCCCCAACGACACCCCTGCCTCCTTTTCTCTATCCAGTGCCCCCATGGAAAGCGGTTTCCCATGGGGGCAATTGTGCATACTCTCTCCTGACCAGAGATGTATAGTAACTAAGTAGAACTACTTCACTACTGTACTTAAGTACGGAAAGGCGGTATCTGTACTTTCCTAGAGTAGAATTTTTTTCTCCTACTTCCACTTTTACTTCACTACATTTTTTCAATGATTTCAATACTTCTACTCCGATATTTTTTTTTTTTTTTGTGCTGCATAGTTACTCGTTACAATTATAAAAATTACCACTGCCAGAACAGTAGATGGCAGGTTTCATGAAGCTCAAAACATGAGTATTATCAGCGCATACGAAAATAAAAGCTACTGTATGTATAAATAAAAGCTGCATTTGAAATAATAAAAGACAATATGATGTTCAAACTTTTGACTTCTTTCTTTAATAACTACATAACACAGTACTTGTACTTTTACTTTCAGTACTTGAGTAGCAAGTTTTTAAAAAAACTACTTGCAATACTTAAGTACAATGTTGAATACTTTAGTACTTCTACTCAAGTCACTTTTTGATCGAGTACTTGTACTTTTACTCAAGTATGGGTTTTGAGTACTTTATACAATCTGCTCCTGAGCCACGCTGCTGCGTCCATTGACAGACAGGGGGGACTCGGCCCCCTGCTCCCTAGTCACTGGCTTTGAAATCACTATGAGCCAATAGCTCCCTGTTCCCCAGCAAAGCCAGTGAGAGGCAGAAGTGAAGGGAGAGAAGAGCTGAAGAGGTGCACAGCACTGGATCAATTGAGAGCTCAGGTAAGTATAAGAGGGGGTGAGGGGCCAAAGTTGATGTCTAAGCCCCGGTTCACACTACTGCGTGTGCCGGGTTCGCATGTCATGTCGGAGCGCACTGCTCCGACATGACATGTGATCAGCTGTGCGGTGCGAGTTTAGCCATACAGTTTGTATGGCTAAATTCGCACCGCACCCGCAGCAAAGACGCACAGGAGGCATTTTTGCTGCCGCATCAGGATCGGATCGCACAGCGGTTCACACTTGTGCGATCCGATCCTGTGCGAACTGCACGATCGCACTGCGATATGCGATCAAACTGGGGGTGTCGTTAAGATTACATTGACACCCCCAGCGGATCGCATATGGCAGTGTGAACTGCCGGGGGTGCGTGTGCGATGCGGGAACAGGCTGCGAATTCGCAGCCTTCCCGCATCGCAATAGTGTGAACCGAGCCTAAACATTTTTTACCCCATATAAAAAATGCACATTGCTTCACATGCATTTTCAGTTTGTTGTGCATTTCTATGTGCAGTATGGTGTGAACAGACTTGTATTGTCAAAGCTTCTTAACACAAACAAGCTTCTAGTTCATTGTAGCAGTTTCAACATTATTAACAGCAACTGTTGTGCTTATTAGGCCCTGCGCCAGATCTTGTCCTCAGAATTGTGGGAATCCACTTGAAATCCCCTCTGCAGCCCTATAAAGACTCTCCTCTTTGTGAATACAGGGAGTGCAGTCCTAACACCGCTGATTACGACAATGCTTAGTTCTGCCAACAAACTCCTCAGCATCACACAGGAGGCGTACCTAAACCTATTATAATAAAGAATTAGGGCTCGTTCCCAGAACCCAAACTACGTTGGACCTGCATAGATCAGCACAAAGAAAACAATTGTTTTTCCTCTTAGTGTCACAGTGTCAATGGAGGAAGCAAAGCCTTGTGTACACAAGCAGCAAGGAGGCAGCAAAAACAGGCGACAGGCGGTTTTCACAGGTTCACTGTCCTCTGACTTGCCACCTAAAGCAAGTGGAACTTTACCCATAAATACTTAAAAAAATTAAAAATTCTGTAGGAAGTAACATACAGTCCCTTGAAAAAGTATTCAGACCCCTTGAAAATTTTCCACATTGTCATGTTACAGCAAAAAAAACGTAAATGTATTTTAATGGGATTGTTTGTGATAGATCGACACAAAGTGTCACATAATTGTGCAGTGGAAGGAAAATGATAAATGGTTTTCAACATTTTTTTTTTTTTTTTTTTTTTACACACACACAAATATACATATGCAGTATGTGAGTGCACCCCCTCACATTTTTGCAAATAATTTTATTCTATCTTTTCATGTGACAACACTGAAGAAATGACACTTTGCTACAATGTAAAGTAGTGAGTGTACAGCTTGTATAACAGTGTCAATTTGCTGTCCCCTCAAAATAACTCAACACACAGCCATTAATGTCTAAACAGCTGGCAACAAAAGTGAGTACACCCCTAAGTGAAAATGTCCAAATTGGGCCCAAAGTGTCAATATTTTGTGTGGTCGCCATTATTTTCCAGCACTGCCTTAACCCTCTTGGGCATGGAGTTCATCAGAGCTTCACAGGTTGCCACTGGAGTCCTCTTCCACTCCTCCATGATGACATCACAGAGCTGGTAGATGTTAGAGACCTTGCACTTCTCCGCCTTCCATTTGAGGATGCCCCAGAGATGCTCAATAGGGTTTAGGTCTGGAGACATGCTTGGCCAGTCCATCACCTTTACCCTCAGCTTCTTTAACAAGGCAGTGGTCATCTTGAAGGTGTGTTTGGGGTCATTATCATGTTGGAATACTGCCCAGCAGCCCAGTCTCTGAAGGGAGGGGATCATGCTCTGCTTCAGTATGTCACAGTACATGTTGACATTCATGGTTCCCTCAATGATCTGTAGCTCCCCAGTGGCGGCAGCCCCAGACCATGACACTCCCATCACCATGCTGGACTGTAGGCAATACACACTTGTCTTTGTACTCCTCACCTGGTTGCCACCACACACGCCTGACACCATCTGAACCAAATAAGTTTATCTTGGTCTCATCAGACCACAGGATATGGTTCCAGTAATCCATGTTCTTAGTCTGCTTGTCTTCAGCAAACTGTTTGTGGGCTTTCTTGTGCATCATCTTTAGAAGAGGCTTTCTTCTGGGACGACAGTCATGCAGACCAATTTGATGCAGTGTGCGGCGTATGGTCTGAGCACTGACAGGCTGACCCCCACCCCCTTCAACCTCTGCAGCAATGCTGGCAGCGCTCATTTACGCAGCACTTTACATATACATTGTACATTCACATCAGTCCCTACCATCAAGGAGCTTACAATCTAAGGTCCCCAACTCACATTCATACACATACCAGGGCCAATTTAGACAGGAGCCAATTAACCCACCAGCATGTCTTTGGAGTGTGGGAGGAAACCCACGCAGGCACAGGGAGAACATGCAAACTCCAGGCAGGCAGTGTCTCGGTTGGGATTCGAACCAGCAACCCTTTTGCTGCTAGGTGAAAAGTGCTAACCACTACACCATTGAGAGCCTCTCCAATCCTATGGAACTCCTTACCCTTATCTGTCCGATTATCTCCTACTCTATTAGCTTTTAGGCGATCTCTGAAAACCCTCCTCTTCAGAGAAGCCTATCCTACTAACACCTAACAACTATACTTCCATTTTCTCCATCAACCCATCCCCCACGCTTATTGCCTTTTGTTTCACTTGACCCTCCCTTCTAGATTGTAAGCTCTAATGAGCGAGGCCCTCCAATTCCTCCTGTATTGAATTGTACTGTAATTGTATTGTCTTCCCTCACATTGTAAAGCGCTGCGTAAACTGTTGGCGCTATATAAATCCTGTATAATAATAAATAATAATAATAATAATAATAATAATAAAGTAAAGACTCGAAAATTGCTGTTCACAGACGCTCTCCATCCAATCTGACAGAGATTAAGATATTTTGCAAAGAAGAATGGGCAAAAAAAAAAAAAAAAAAAAACACACACACAAGGGGGGTGAATACAAACGCAGCCACACTTTTCAGATATTCATTTGTAAAAAATTTTGAAAACCATTTATCATTTTCCTTCCACTTCACAATTATGTGTCACTTTGTGTTGTCTATCACATAAAATCCCAATAAATGACATTTAAGTTTTTTGGTTATAACATGACAAAACGTGGAAAATTTCTAGGGATATTAATACTTTTTCAAGGCACTGTACATTCCACATTAATAAGTATGTTACCAACATTAGTGTCCAGCATCATTCCCGTTTCTTCTTGCTGGAGGCTGCCATTTTGTTAAATCCTGGAGCCCCTGAGCAGCAGTAAATCATAAAGTGGAACTAAACCCTTTCATTTAACGGCTTCAAAACAGTTAGCAAGGAAGGCAACTGCCACATTTTCTTGTGTCATCAACCAAACTGTCAAACAATCAAACGTCTGGTGTCATAACTGATCACATGTTCAGCACCATGGCAGTTGCAGAACAAACAGAAGCAGCTTCCTTGTCTGTAAAGGACAGGAGGATTTAATTCCGCTTTAAGGCCCCTTTCACAAGGAACAAAATCTGTTTTGATGTACTCCACTTGCTTAGCGGGGATCGCTCTGCTGATCCCCTTTGAGCAGGCGGATGACAGGTCTGTCTCCAGTCACTGTGCAGAGACGGACCTGTCAGAGTCCCGCTCTCCTCTATGGAAGATGAGATGAAAACAGACAGCCCATTTTGGCCTCCCTATAGAAGAAAATGGGTGGCCTGATCGGGTCCGCCTGAAAAACAGATAGGCGGACCCAATTGGCCCAATCACGTGAAAGGGGCCCAATGCGATTAGCATATCAGCCTCTACAAATTCAGCAGTGTTTAAAAATGGAGAGCAACTGAGCATGTGCAGAGCAGGGCGAGACAGTGTATTACTGGATTTTATACAGACTCCTATTTTTAATCTTTTACATAGCTATATCTGCAAAAGGGGCCAGCCTGAGTCATGTAGCAGGACTTAAGGTATTCAGGAGCTGCTAGTATTCTCTCCTAAAAGACTGTAAGCTGCTTCTATACTGCCCTCTGAAATAGAATTCACTATGAATCTCTTTTCATAGGGGTGGTATGGTAGAGACTGCCACTGGGGTAAACAAGGCAAAGTAAGAGCCCATTGCATAAAAAAAAAAAAAAAAAAAAAAAAAAAAAAAAAAAAAGAAGAAGAAGAGAGAAGGAAGGAAAGGTGACCAGATTAGATTTCACTGATTTCACTGAAACGAAAGTCCCCATCCATACAAGAGCTCTGACCAGTTCTAGGAAGGCGTTCCACAACATGCGTGTTGTATTTTGGGAACAGAAGGCTTTTAATAGTCAGTGACTGAAGACTTTCACCCATGGCCTAGACTCCTCAAAGACTAATTTTGTCCAAGGACAGAACAGGACAGTCTTGCACAAACCCTAAAATTAGCCTCCTGATAATTTCACAATTTTTATGAATTTCAGAGCAGATGTTCTATGCATTGAAGGGGTTCTATGCATTGAAGGGGTTGTAAAGTCAGAAGGTTTTTTTATCCCAATGCATTCTATGCATTAAGATAAAAAGCCTTCTTTGTGCAGCAACCCCCTCAGCCCCACTAATGCTTACCTCAGCTCCATCTCTATTCAGCGATTTCCACAAGTGTCTCAGCCGTCTAGGACTTCCCCACCTGATTGGCTGAGAAACAGCAGCAGCACCATTGGCTCCCGTGGCTGTAAATCAAACTCAGTTAGCCAATCAGGAGACAGAGGGGACAGGGCAAAACAGCAGCTCCGTGTCTGAATGGATACACGGAGCTGGAGCTCGGCTCGGGTGCTCCCATAGCAAGCTGCTTGCTGTGGGGGCACTCAACAGGAGTGAGGGGCCAGGAGCTCCAGCCAGGGACCCGAGAAGAGGATCTGGTCTGCCTTGTGCAAAACCAACTGTACAGGACAGGTAAGTATAACATGTTTGTTATTTTAATAGAAAAAAACCACGAGACTTTACAATCACTTAAAGATAAAAGTCATCTCTATCCAACGATGTTGAAGGAGAGACTCTGCTGCCCATGACTCTCCCTCCTCATTGGCTGAGACAGCAGCATAGCACCACTGGCTCCTGCTGCTGTCAAAGTAAAATGACCCAATGAGGAGAGTCAGGGGATTGCCGCCGGGCACCTGCAATCGCTCCCCGTGGA